>NW_026652279.1:117361721-117764042 GCF_009828535.3 Hylobates moloch
CCTCTCTGAGTAGCTGGGACTACAGGCGCCCGCCACCACGCCCGACTGATTTTTTTTTTTTTATATTTTTAGTAGAGACAGGGTTTCACCGTGGTCTCGATCTCCTGACCTCGTGATCCGCCCGCCTCGGCCTCCCAAAGTGCTGGGATTACAAGCGTGAGCCACCGCGCCCAGCCGAAAATTTGCTTCTTATAAGTGAGAAAAGTAAAATAGCTTTAATTTTAGGAGAAATTAGTATTTAGATTAATAATTATGTATAGAAAATGTGTGACTTGTTACATTTTGTATATTTTTATATTTCCATGACACTACAAGCTCCTGATGTATACCTCCTTTTTGCAAGCTTTAATCTTTATGGTTGGTTCTCTTTTATTTATTTACAAATTTCAAATCATAAAATAGTCCAAACTAACAGAAACTCACCTTTTGCCCTCTTTTCTATTACTCTACAAAGCTTCAGGGATATTTTCAGCCCTATATATGTCTCTGTTTGTAGCATCTTTGTTCTAATGACTACATAATTCCTCTGTTAAGAGAGGTCTCAAAGTGTGTATCTTATTGACAACTCTAACTCGATGAAATTTATTATCTACTTTTCAAAATCTACTCCCTCACATATTTTATTCTACTTCATAAAAAAGCTACATTTCTTTATTTGCATAAAGTTGTATTCCAATTTACCTATGCATTTGCTCTGCATGATTTACTGTACTAGTGCTTTATTATAAAATGAAAGCATCAATTTAGGATGTATTAATTGAACCCACATAATTCTAAGTTTGAATAAGAATATTAGAATAAAATTGCAGCATATTTCTTTAAAAAAGGATTAACTATTTGCTATGTGCTGAAAAGGCCTAGTAACCCAATGGCAATGTTGAAATTGTGGTGTCTAAATACCACTTCCAACTAAAAGAGATCAGGAGTTTTAGTAGAGGTGACTGACACATAAACTGAAACAGAATATTTAAAAGACGAATCTGGAGTATAATCATAAAATAGAGCAAAAGAGTCATCAAAAGTACTGCAATCATTCACTTTTTTCAATATTATACAGGAAGTTGTATTTAATACAATGAAAAAAGAAAAGGAAATAAAAATTATGTGGATCAAGAAGTAAGAAATAGAGCTGCCTTCTTTACAGATAGCATGATTATGTATGCATAAAATTCAAAAGAATCAACAAAAAACCTCCCTAACCAATAAAATGATTTTAGCAAGTTTGCAGGATACTAAACTAATATATAAAAATCAATCACTTCCATATATACCAGCAAATAACAATTGAAACTCAAAATTAAAAATATCATACCATTTACATTAGCACCTCTCCAAATAAAATACTTACCTACAGATCTTAAAGTATATGCACAAGATACATATAAAAAAATTATAAAATTCTGATAAAAAAATTAGAGAATTAAATAAGACATATTCCATGTTTTTGAGTAAGAAAGCTCAATATTGGCTAGATGTCTTTTCTTCCTGAGTTAATTCACAGATTCAACACAATACCAACCAGAATCCTAGCAAGTTATTTTATGAGTATTGACAGGCTCATTTTCAAGTTTACATGTAGAGTCAAAAGACCCAGAATAGTCAATGCATTAAAAAAGTAAGAAGAACAAAGGTGGAGGGCTGATACTATCCAACTTAAAGAATTACTATAAAGCTACAGTAATCAAGACAGTGTGGTTTGGCAAAAGAATAGTCAAATCTATCATTGCTACAGAATGAAGATTTCAGAACTAGACCCACATTAATTTAGCCAACTGATCTTTGATAAAGAAGCAAAGGTAATACAAAGAAGCAAAGGTAGCCATTTTAGCAAATGGTTCTGGAACAACTAGAAATTTATATGCAAAAAAAATATATGTGCGTATGCTAATTTTACACATTTTGCAAACATTATCTCGAAATGAATCATAAACGAACATGTAAACTCTAAAACTATAAAACTCCTGGAATATAACATAGAAAAAAATCTAGATGACCTTGGGTATAGCAAACACTTTTTAGATGAAATACCTAAGGCATAATCTATGAAAGGAATAATTGCTAAGCCAGATGTGTTACTCAGGGTTTTCCAGAGAAACAGATTTAATGGCACATACACGCACACACGCGCACACACACACACACACACACATATGAATATTATATACACACACTCACATGAGGAAACTTCAAAAAGTTCATAAACATATAATTAAAAGATAAAAATTAAAAGTATAAACTTTTTTCACAACATAAGTTTAACTAAGTTCAAGACACTTTTATAAGTGACGATACCAGCCATTTAGTTTATTCCTAAAAAATGGAAGGTTCAGAGAATTTAGCAACATCAATGCAGTCTTTTTTACATTATGAACTGAAGAAAAATGGGTGCTCTTTAATTGTTTTTTAAGGTTAGAAAACAAAAAGAAGTCCATGCTTCCTGTTTACTCTACAGATCTATAAACCAAAACAAAACTCTTTTTAAAATAAATTACTCAGCCACAGGCATTTCTTCAGAGCAATGCCAGAACGGACTAAAAGGCAGGAACTATTTTAATTTTTTCTCACAAATTGATGTGGACTGTCTGCCACAGTGGGCTTCATGTCAAAAATCATCTTTTTACTTCTTAAAATGAGTTATCCATTTGTAAACTGCTGGTTTATTGTGGCATTTTATTAATAAACTTTTGTGAACTTTTGTCAATGATTGCACTATTTTTCCAATCAAGCTTCACCATAAATTTGATGTTTGCTTCTTGTTCCAATGGTAGCAGAATTTGTATTTCTCTAATAGAGACTGTTTTCAAACTGGTGTTGTGTCCTTCTTAGTGCATCAAACTAGATCCTCTTCAGCATGTTATATAAGAGGGAATTGACTCATGTGATCATATAAACTGAGCAGTTCCACCATATGCAGTTGGAAAACTGTAGACCCAGGAACGCTAATAGTGTAGTTCCAGTCTACGTCCTAATGTCTGAGAATCAGGAGAGCAAATGGCCTAAACATTGAGAAAATTTTGTGTCCATAAAACCAGAGCACTTTTCTATTAAAAATAAAAAATCAGAATATGAAATATTATTTAATACAAATAAAAGAAAAATGTGTTCTGACTGATGTAAAATATAGGCTTAAAGATATCATTTGTTATTTATAAGATAACTTGAAGAAATTAAAAATGTAGAAAAAGGATGAAAATATTGAATATGTTATTTTTAAAACAGCAGCAATAAAAGATAAATCCAAGAGATCTATCATTTACGGATAAAATAAAAGAATTCCATTATCGCATTCCAACAAAAGAATGGAAACAATCAGAGACTGAACAATTATCAAATAATGAAATGAAGAAATTTTTCTGATTTGAAGCTATTTTTATCTTCAGATGGATTCATCTCCTTGTTATATCTCTAAAATGAAAAGTGTATACCTACACGTGAATAACCATAATCATATCAAACTCAACATGACCTAAAGTGGGGCTCATTATTTTTGTGTATAAATACTTTAACTCAGAAGTGAGTTACCTTGGATGCCTTGGGGTCACAGAAGGCAAAAGAAAGCTCAGTTACTTATTGCAGTACTGGAAAACCTGTAGTTTAATAGATAGTAAATAATATAAGAGAATACAAGTTCCTGAGAAGAAACTACAAAACCTCTCGAAGCGGTAAATTACACACAGAAGCCCAGAGAAGATGTACTTGTATACAAGGTTTGTAAGGCCAACAATCTCTCTAGGCAGTCTGATTGAAGAAAGTCTTCCCCCTGTACAAAATCAGTATACAAAGATTAAAAGAGGTTGCTTTTTGTTAGTTTGTTTTCAAATACGCAAATCATATCTGAAAAATGACAAAGCATGTGAAGAAACAGAAAAACATGGCCCAAATGAAAAAATACGAATCTCTAAAAGCCCATCTCAAGGAAGCATAGATCTATGAATTATTTGACAAAGAATTCAAAATAATCAACTCAAAGAAGCTCAATGTACTAGAAAAGAATACAGATAGACAACTAAATCGAACAGGAAAACAATGAAAACACAATGAGGGCATCAACTAGGACATAGAAACCATATTAAAAATAAAATCAAACAGAAATTCTGGCACCCAAGGATACAATAACTAAATTTATAAATTCACTAGAAGGAATCAACAGCAGACTTCCAAGCAAAAGAAAGAATTAGAAAGTTCAAAGTCAGATCATTTGAAATGATCGACTCAGAGGAACAAAATGAAAAAAGAACAAAGGAAAGTGAAAGAAGGCTAAGGATTTTATGGGACACCAGCAAGAGCCTCAGGAATTAAAAAAAAAAAAAGAGGGAGAGAATGAGGCAAAGAGCTTATCTGAAGAAATAATGGCCAAAAACTTTCCAAATCTGAGGAAGGAAATGTGAACATGAATTCAAGAACCTCAAAGGACTGAGACTAAAGTGAAATCAAAGATGCTCACAACAAGACCTATTATAATCAAACTGTCAAACAGATTTATTACCAAACTAAGAATTTTGTCAGTAGCAATAGAAAAGTGACTTGTCAGGTACAAAGGAGCTTCCATAAGTGGAATGTGTGGTAATATCCTTAAAGTACTAAAAGAAAAAAAATACTTTAAACCAAGAACACTTTATCCTGTAAAACTTTCAAAAATAAAGGAGAAATAAATACATTCTAAAAGTTGAGGGAGTTCATCCCCACTAGAATTGCCTTATAAGAATAGCTGAAAAGAGTGCTTCAAGTTGAAGCATCAAAGAATGATAGACAGTAAAATGAAAGCATACAATAATATACGGGTCTCTGGCAAAAGTAAATATACATACAAATACAATTTTCTATACTTCTACAATAATGATGCATAAAACACTTGTAATTCAAGTATAAAGGATAAAAGCATAAGAACTAAATATAAATGTATATTAATGATACAAATTTTAGAAAGATGTAATTTGTAGCATCAAAACATAAAATAGAGGAGAGATGTAAAGCAGTTTTTATATGTAATTCAATATCAGTTTAAAATAAATATTTATAATTATAAGATGATTTATTTAATCTTCATGATAATCAATAGGAAAATACCTATAGAAATGCCTGAGAGAAAATTGGAAAGGCATCAAAGGATGTCACTAAGAAAAAAATTAATGAAACACAAATCAGCAAAAGAGGAAAAGACAGACAAAATAACCACAAGATCTAGAGAAAACAATAAAGAAATTGCAATCGTACATTTTCTCTTATTAATAATTACTGTTTAAAAAATAAACTCTTCATTCAAAAGACATGATGGCTGAATAAATTAAAAAATAAGATCTAAATATATGCTGTCTACAAGATATATAGATATAAGAACATACATAGGCTGAGGATAGAAAGATGGAAAAAAATGTTCCATGGAAATACTAACCAAAAGAGAGCAGAAGTGGTGATACTTATGCTAGAAAAGATAGACTTTAAGTCAAGAACTGTCACATTAGACAAAGAAGGTCATTATATAGCATACAAGGTCAAGTCAATAAGAAGATATAATGATTATAAATATATATGTGCATAACAGCAAGAAGTCAAATATATAAAACAAACATTTACACCACTGAAAGGAGAAATAAGTGGTAACACAGAAATAGTAGACAATTTCAACACTTTCTATAACGGATAGATTCACCGGACCAAAAAAAAAAAATCAGTTAAGTAGAAGATTTGAACAACACTATAGACCAACCACACCCAATAAACATATACAGAACACTCTACCCCACTACAGCAGAATACACATTCTTCTAAAGTGCTCATAAAACATCCTGAAGAAAAATTACACGTTAACCACATCACAAAGCTTAACAAATTTAAGAAGTTTGAAATCATCTTAAGTATACTTTGTGACCATAAGTAACTCAAATTAGAACAACAATAGCAAAAGGAAAACTTTAAAATGTACAAATATGTCAAAATTAAGCAAAACATTATTGAAAAAACAATGGACATAGGAGAAATAATAAGAGAAGTAACAGATGAGAGCTGAAAATAAAAATCTAACACACTTATGGGATGCAGCAAAAGTAGTATTAATGGAGGAGTTGGTAGTGATAAATGCCTATATTTAAAAATAAGGCTGTTATGAGATGGCATACCATTGTAGTTCTGATGAGCATTTTTTTAAATATGCTTGTTGGACACATGTATGTCTTATTTCCAGAATTGTCTACTTACGTCCTTTGCGCGTTTTTAGTGAGGTTATTTGTTTTTTGCTGGTTGAATTTTTTTAAGTTCCTTATAGATTATATATATTAGACCTCCCTCATATGAGGGAATATTTGTGAATATTTCTTCCCAGTTGTCTGTTTACTCTGTTGACAGTTTATTTTGCTGTGCAGCAGCTCTTTAGTTTAATTAGGTCCCACTGGTCAACTTTGTTTTGGTTACAATTGCTTTTGGGAACTTAGTCATAAGTTATTTACTAGGACTCATGTCTGGAGTGGTATTTCCTATGTTTTCTTCTAGAATTTTTATAGCTTTAGATCTTATATTTAAGCCTTTAATCCATCATGCATTAATTTTTGTATATGGTAACAAATGGCGTGCAGTTTCATTCTTCTGCATAAAGCTAGCTAGTTATTCCAGCATCATTTATTAAATACGGAGTCATTTCCCCATTAATTATTGCCAACTTTGCCAAAGGTCAGATGATTTTAGGTGTATGGCTTTATTTCCAGGTCCTCTACCCTGTTTCATTAGTTTATGTTTTCATTTTTGTACCCAGTACTATGCTGTTCTTGTTACTGTAACCTTGTGGTATAATTTGAATTCAGGTAGGGTAATGCCTCAGGCATTGTTCTTTTTTCTTAAGATTGCTTTGGTTATTTCACTTTTTTTGTGGGTTTCCATATGAATTTTAGAATAGTTTGAGATACTATCTCATGCAAGTCAGAATGATTAATATCACATGTCAAAACACAACAGATGTTGGCGATGTTGCAAAGAAAATGAAATGTGTATACACTGTTGATGGGAATATAAATTAGTTCAACCACTATGGAAAGCAGTTTTGAGATTTCTCAAAGAACTTAAAACAGAACTACTATTTGACCCAGCAATCCCATTACTGGGTATATACCCAAAGAAAAAGAAATTGCTCTACCAAAAAGACAAATGAACTCGAATGTTTACTGCAGCACTATTTACAATAGCAAAGAGATGAAATCAACTTTGATGCCCATCAATGGTGGACTAGATAAAGATAATATAGCTCATATACACCATGGAATACTACACAGCCATAAAAAAGAATGAAATTATGTTCTTTGCAGCAACATAGATGAAGGTTGAGGCCATTATCCTAACTAAATTAATGCAGTAACAGGAAACCCAATACCACGTGTTATCCATTATAAGTGGGAACTAAATATTGAGTACACCTGAACATAAAGATAAGGACAATAGACGTTGGGGACTATTAGAGAGGGAGAGAAGGAGGGTGGGGTGAAGTTTAAAAAGCTACCTATCAGGTGCTAAGTTCATCACCTAGGTGATGTGATCAATTGTTCACCGAACCTCAGCAACATGCAATTTACTCATGTAACAAACCTGCACATGTATCCCCTGAACTTAAAAGTTGGAAAGAAAAAAATAATAAGTGGAAAGAACTAAAGTCAAAAACCTATGTTTATAATTCAAGGAACTAGAAAAATAAGAATAGACTAAACCAAAGGAAGCAGAAGTAAGAGGGTGATACAAATTAGGAAATAATGAAGCAAGCAAAGAAAACCAAGTATAAAAAATTAACAGAAATATAAATTTGGTTTTGAAAAGATCAACAAAATCAACATACCCTTATCTAAATTGACTAGGGAAAAAAGGAGAAAAAATTAAAACAACAAAAACCAGATATGAAAGAGCAAACATTACACCAGATCTCACAGAAAGAAAAAGCATTATAAGAGACTGCTAGGGACAATTATATGCTAAATTTGATAACCTAGAAGAAATGGATAAATTTATAGAAACATACAACATATCAATCCTCAATCATGAAAAATAAAAAAAATTGAACAAACCTAATTAATAATGAGACTAAATCGGTAAAAACAAAAACCTCTCATCAAAGAAAAGCCCAAGACAAGGGATAATTCTACCAAACATTTGAAGAAGAATTAATGCCAATATTTAAAGCCCTCTGTGTTAGTCAGGGTTCTCTAGAAGGACAGAACTAACAGGATCTATGTATATATAAAAGGGAGTTTATTAAGGAGAATTGACTCACACGGTCACAGGGTGAAGTCCCATGATAGGCTGACTGCAAGTTGAGGAGCAAGGAAGCCAGTAGTGGCGCAGTCTGAGACCCAAAACCTCAAAAGTAGGGAAGCCGACAGTAGACCCTTCAGTCTGTGGTGGAAGGCTTGAGAGCCCCTGGCAAACCACCGGTGTAAGTCCAACAGTCCAAAAGCTAAAGAGCTTGAAGTTTGATGTTCATGGGCAGGAAGCAGTATGGGAGAAAGACGAAGGGGAAGACTCAGCAAGTCAGATTCTTCCACCTTCTTTTGTCTGCTTTTCCTAGCTGCTCTGGCAAACTGGATGGTGCCCAACCACACTGTGAGTGGGTCTTCCTGAGGGTGGGTCTTCCTTTCCCTGTCCACTGACTCAAATGTTAATCTCTTCTGGCAGATACACCCAGAAACAATACTTTGCATTCTTCCATCCAATAAAGTTGATACTTAATATTAATCATCACATCCACCAAAATAAACAAATAAATAAATAGAATGCTTTACATTTATTCTATGAGGCCAGTCTTACTTTGATACCAAAATCAGACAATGGAAGGGGGCCAGAGATGGCGGACTAGAGACAGCTAATGTGCATCACTGTTGTAGAGAGGAAAGATCTGAGAAACTATGTTAGGATCCAGCAAGGCGGCAGGGGAACACAGAGAAGAGAGAGGAGCAAAGTTGGACACCAGCCTGTCTGTGCTCAGCACAGAGCCAGAAAAACCTCTCCAACATGGGAAAGGGTGAGTGAGTGAGAGACCCCAGGGATTCACGCTTTCTACAGAGAATGGGAGAATCAACCCGGCCCCCCACCACACTTTTAGACTGAGGCAGAGAGCCACTTGGACATTTTGCAGGGCAAATCCTGAGTCCAAGCGGACCTCCACAAAGCTTGGGCCCCAGAGCAGACCAGCACTGGTGCCACAGCCCCCACAGAGGCTGCAGTTGCAGTGCTCGGGAAAACTAACATTGCTTCACCACCACTTGTTAGCCAGGGCTCTGCACCAGCTTCCAGACCAGCTGTCTTGCTTTGGCCCAAACTTGGCCTGCCATCCCTTCCACCCCTGCCACTGGTAACCAACAGGCAACTCTACCTAGAGCCATTGGCCCAGCAGTCCCACTTTTGTGTAAACTCATCTGGAGAGCACAGTCTCCCGTAGTAATGGGAAACATCCTGATGTCAGAGCAAGAGACCCCACCCACCCCTGCCACTGGCAGTCAGGTGGTAGGTGCCTGCTAGAGCCTCTGACCCAATGGCCCAACTTCTGTGTGAACTCAGCAGGAGAGTGTAGCTTCCTGTTGACACAGGAAACACCCAGACAACAGAGCAAGAGACCACACCCACCTCCACCACTGGTATCCAGGCAGGCAATGCCTGCTGGAGCTTCTAGCCCAGCAGCTTTTCTTCTACACAAATCCAGCTGGAGAATAGAAAGTCCTGTTGTCCAAGGAAACACCAGGATGGCAGGGGGTATGACCTAATAGCCAGGCAGGCAATACCTACTAGAGCTCCCAGCCCAGTGGTCCTATGTGTGCCTGAATTTGCCAAGGGGTGCAGCCTACTCTTTCCCTGGAAACACAGAGGACGGACATGGCAGTCTTACCCAACCAAATCCCCAGGTTGTTTTCCATAATTAACCTAATAAAGCTGACAAACACAGTACAAGTATTTCATAACACACTTTCAAGTATTAACAGCAGAATAGACAAAGCCGAGGAGAGCATCTCAGAGCTGGAAGGTCCTTTGCAGGAAAATGGATGGAACTAGAGGCCACCATCCTTAGCAAACTAACACAGAAGCAGGAAACCTAATACCACAGGTTCTCACTTATAAGTGGGAGCTAAATAAAGAGAACACATGGACAGAAAGAGGGGAACAACGGACACTGGGGCTTACCTGAGGATGATAGGTGAGAGGAGAAAGAGGTTCAGAAACAAACAAAAAAAACTGCTGGGTGTTATGCTTAGTAACTGGGTGATGATATAATCTGCACACCAAATTCCTGAGTCACAAGTTTACCTATATAAGAAACCTGCACATGTACCCCTGAACCTAAAACAAAATTAAAACATTTTTTAAATTAGATGATTTCACAAGAAAAGAATACTAAAGATTGATATCCTTAGATAAATATTAATGCAAAAATCCTCACCAAACACTAGCAAACCAAATTTAACAACACATTAAAAGGATTATTCATTATAACCAAGTGGGATTTATTTATAAAATGCAAAGATGTTTCAGTATACTGAAATCAATCAGTAAAATACACATTAAAATAATGAAGAATATAACCACATTATATTTTCAATTGATTCAGAAAAAGCATTTGGCAAAGTTCAAAAGTGTTTCATAATAAAAACATTCAATGAAGTAGAAACAGAGGGAAATTACGTCAATATAATAAAAGCCAAAATATGTTCACATCTAAAGTTATTCTCAATGGTAAAAACTATTTACCTCTAAGATCAGAAACAATAAATGTATGTCTAATCTCACCATTTCTATTCAACATAGTAGTAGAAGTCTCAAGAAAAATAAATAAAAGTCATCTAAATAAGAAAGATGTAGAATTATCTCTGTTTGCTAATTACATAATTCTGTGTGTAGAAAACCCCCTTTCAGTGGAATACCATAAGAGCTAATAAATGTAGCTGTTTCAGTATACAAAGTCAATATGTGTAAATTAGTTTTTGTACATACACTTAGAACGAATAAGCCAAGAAGAAAATTTGATATTTACCATAGCATCAAAAAAATTAAAAACAAATGTATCAAAGGAGGTGAAAGACTTCTATACTTAAAGCTACAAAGCACTGCTGAAAGAAATTAAAGACACAAATAAATGGAAAGAAATCTTGTGTTCACAGATTGGAAGATATAATATCGTCAAATGTCCATACCCAACCGGTATAAAACCACAAAGGACCCCAAACAGCTAGAAAGAGCCAAAAAGAAAAAAATCTTGCGCAAAAACAAAGTTGAAGGGTTTTATACTTTGTGACTTCAAAAAATATTACAAAGCTATATTTACCAAATAGTTTGGTAATGACATAAAGACAGGCATGTAGACCAATGCCATACAGAACAGAGAGCCCCAAAATAAACCTTTGTGTGTATGGTCAAATGGTCTTCAGCTAAAATGCCAACGTTATATAATGGGAAAATGATCATCTCTCTTCAACAAATGATGTTGGAAGAACTGTATTTCTACATATAAAATAATGAATGTATTTCTACATATAAAATAATATATGTATTTCTACACATAAAATAATGTATAGCATATACAATAATGATGTTGGAAGAACTGTATTTCTACATGTAAAATAAATTGGACCTTTGCCTTAGATTATACATAAGAATTAATACAAAATAGATTAAAGAAGTAAACATGTGACCCAGTCCTATAAAACTCTTAGAAAAAATATAAGGTAAAAGCCTCACGATATTGGAT
Source organism: Hylobates moloch (assembly GCF_009828535.3). Classification (NCBI taxonomy): domain Eukaryota; kingdom Metazoa; phylum Chordata; class Mammalia; order Primates; family Hylobatidae; genus Hylobates; species Hylobates moloch. The sequence continues at coordinate 117,373,429 of NW_026652279.1, forward strand.
TTGGCATGATTTCCTGCATATGATACCAAAAGCACAGACAACAAAACCAAACATAGACAAATGGATTTACATCAAGCTAAAAACAATTTTTTTTACAGTGAATAAAACCATTAGCACAGTGAAAAAGTGACTCACAGAATGGGAAAAATTGCTTGAAAACTATATCTGATAAAGAGTTGATACCTAGTTAATAACTACATATATTCTACAACTCAAGAACAACAAAAATTCAAATAAAAAAAGGAGAACTTGAAAAGACATTCCCTTTAAAGACATACAAGGCCGAGCATGGTAGCCCACGCCTGTAATCCCAGCACTTTGGGAGGCTGAGGCAGGCGGATCACCTGAGGTCAGGAGTTCGAGACCAGCCTGGCCAACATGGTGAAACCCTGTCTCTACTAAAAATACAGAAATTAGCCGGGCATAGTGGCAGGCACCTGTAATCCCAGCTACTAGAGAGGCTGAGTCAGGAGAATCACTTGAACCCAGGAGGTGGAGGTTGCAGTGAGCTGAGATCATGCCATTGCACTCCAGCCTGGGGGACAAGAGCAAGACTTCATCTCAAAGAAAAAAAAAAGATATACAAATGGCATACATTATATGAAAAAATGCCCAACATACGTAATTACTATAGCAATACAAACCAAACCACAAAAGATTACTTCATGCTCCTTATGATGGGCACTATCTAAAAAACAAAAACTTACACGTGTTGGCAAGGATGTGGAGAATTTGGAATATGTGGGCACTTTGGGTGAGAATATAAAACAGTACAACCACTATGGAAAACAGTACAAACATTCAGCAAAGATTTAAAAATAGAATTACCACATAATTTTGCAATCCCACTTTTGAGTATATATCCAAAAGAATTGAAAGCAGAATCTCAAATAAATGTTTGCAAACCCATATTCATTGTAGCATTATTCATGATAGCCAAGACATAGACAACCAAAATGCCCATCAACAGATGAATGGATAAAGCAAATGTAATATACATATACTATGCAATATTATTTAGCCTTCCAAGAGAACTCATTCCCGTTATACGCTACAACGTGGATGAAACTTGAGGATATTATGCCGTATGAAATAAGCTAGTAACAAAAAAGACAAATACTGCATGTTATACTTCTATATGGTATCTAAAGTCATCAAACTCTTAGAAACAGGCTGGGAGAATTTTTAAAGGGGAGTTGTTGTTGAATATATATAGAGTCTCAGTACTGCAAGATAAAAAAGAACAGAACAGTTTCCTTCAGATTGTTCTTAATTATATAGACTGAAATTGTGAATTGTATTCAAAATTACAAAATGTTTGGGCGTGATTTTTATGAATCATGGAATATATTTTGCTACATATGCCAACAATTTTAGCTTACCAGATTTCATTGAACACATAAAAATCAGTCATAAATGCACTTAATGTGTACTGAAAAATAAAATATTCTGAAAATATAGGTTAAATTCATTTAAACAGAAAGTGTATTTAATTAAATAGCATTCTTATAAAGTTTGGCATTGTGATTTCAGCTGCCATATTATTCCCTAGAATTGCTATGAACAGTAATTTCGTTGAGTTTGGAGGTGATACTAATTTAAAAGATGGTATCAGTATTGCTAATAGTAATATTGGTGAGAATGTAATCTCACTATTGGTGAGAATGTAATCTTTACCAAATAGAACTAGACTAAAATAAATTTTATTTATTTTAGAATAGGAACAATTGACAAAAATTTATCTTAAAAGAAAGACAGCAAGATGCTGAATAAAATAAAACCAAATGGAATACCTAAAGTTAAATAAATTTCCCATGAATAGGAAATTATTCTATGAATGTAGAGAAGAAATGAGGAGAAAACAGACATAGAATTTTTCTTTTTTTTTTTGTTGTTTTGAAATGGAGTCTCGCTCTGTCGCCCAGGCTGGAGTGTAGTGGCACGATCTCAGCTCACTGCAAGCTCTGCCTCCCGGGTTCATGCCATTCTCCTGCCTCAGCCTCCCGAGTAGCTGGGACTACAGGTGCCTGCCATCACGCTCGGCTAATTTTTTTGTATTTTTAGTAGAGACAGGGTTTCACCCAGCATTTTTAAGACATAGACTTATTTTCTTTTTTTATAAGATGATAGAAACTCTTTACCATTTTCTATCTTCTTTATATTTTCTATTTAAATGAATTTATGTGATAAGACATTGTTGATTTGTTGTTGCTTTTTTCATATATTTGCTAAACCCAAAAAAGGGAGAGAATATATTTGAGTGAAAAACACTACATTTTAAGTTGCAATTTCAATTCTGTATTGACACAGAACTGAACCTGAAAGGTTTAGAGTGAATATACGAAGATTAAAACAGAAACCAAAAGAACACTATACCAAAGACTTTTATTTTGTTTTTGACTCCTCCCTTAGCAGTAATCCTGGTTTAGGTCTGTGGTCTTGGAATTATTGCTTCTCTGGTGTTCTTTTATTCTTTAAAATGTCTCAATTTAGAGAATAAATTATATGGTCAGTAAATTTATAAATCCTTTAACATACAAATTATATTTGCTGCAAAGTTTTTAACTCTGTGTTTGTGTTAGAATGTGAGTGTGTGGTTGGAGTGTGAGTGTTTGTGAGTATGGGTAGAACTGTGACTCAGGATTAATATCACATTGTATAATGCAAGTAAGAATCAGTAATGTACAGACTGGTTAAGATACAGCATAAATATAGTGACTATATGTAATAACAATGTCTTGAATACTTGAAAATCTTTAAGAGGATAGATAAGTGTTCTTCCCACAAATAATAGTATGTGAGGTTATGTTTATGTTATTTAACTCAGTTTAGCCATTTAACAATATATAGATATTTCAAAGTGACATATTGTACATAATATGCACAATTTTTACTTAAATGTTCAAAAGAAGACAAATGGCCAAGCATATGAAATAATGTTCAACATCACTATCATTAGAGAAATGCAAATTAAAAACACAATGAGATAGTATCCTACCCGTCAGAATGGCTATTAGTAAAAAGTGAAAAAATAACAGATATTGCCAGAATGTGGAGAAAAAGGAACTCTAATTCACTATTGGTGAGAATGTAAATTGAGATAACCTCTATGGAAAACAGAATGGAGATTTTTCAAAGAACTCAAAATATTAGGTTGCTGCAAAAGTAATTGCGGTTTTTGCCATCGAAAGTAATGGCAAAAACCGAAATTACTTTTGCTCCACCATAAGAGACCTACCATTCAATCTAGTGGGTATCTACCCATAAGAAAATAAGTCATTCCAACTAAAAGATAACTGCACTCATATGTTTATTGTAGCACTACTCACAAAAGCAAAGATGCGAAAGGAAGCCAAGTGTCCATCAACAGATAATTAGATAAAATATGGTGTATATACACAATGGAATGATATTAAGCCATAAAAAACAATAGAATCATGTATTTTGCAGCAATACGTTTGGAACTGGAGGCCATTATCTTAAGTGAGACTCAAACACAGGAAGACAAATACCGCATGCTTTCACTTATAAGTGGGAGCTAAATAATGTGTATACATGAACATAGACTGTGGAATGATAGACAATGAAGACTCAAAGGGTTAGGGGAGGTGAGAGAGAGATGAGTGATGGAAATTATTTAATGGGTACAAGGCACATTATTTGGGTGATGGATACACTAAATGCCTAGACATCACCACTGCACAATATATCCATGCAACAAAATTGCACTTGAGACCCTTACATTTATACAAATTTTGAAAAGTTTATATATCCAGTTATATAAATATATCAGTCAACGAAACCTGTCTCAAATCAAAAGCAGCCTCAGGACCTTTTCAGTAATCTATTCCTAAAGAATTCCAAGGAGATTTAGTCCAAATGAGGGAGCATCAAAAACAAACAAAAAAGAAAAAAATAATTCCAAGGGAAATATCACCACAATCCGAAAGCCCACACATGCCATTCCACATAAAAGTAGCAAAACATTAGTTTTGTTCTTTAACAAAACTGAATTAAAACGAAACTCAACTAATTAAACTAAAATTGCACATCTCTATAACTCTGTCCTTACAATATGCAAATATTTGTAAGAATCTTCGTAATAAAATGGGAGAATAGTACTTTCCCATACAGATCGTGGTAAGTCCTTAATAATAGAGATGAAACTAACTTGTGAAATTATATAAATCACAATAAAGGGGAGAATGCCATGTAGTTATTTTTCTGTGTGTGACACATATAAAACTGCTCTTCTAACCTATTTCTGAATCAGATTAATGATTCTTAATTACATTAAGGCTACTATTTTCCTCAGAAGCTCATGTACTTTTTGTTTGTAAGGTTATTTTTTGTTTTGTTTGTTAATTTTAATTCATGTTTGGGTTCTGTGATAATGGTTTACCTCTATTTATAAGGCAAATCCATCCACTAGGAATGGCTGTGTTCATTATTTCTTTTCTTGCAAAATATTTTAAAGTGTGTCTTATTTGTATCCCAGTAATATAATTTTTATTTATCAAAAATTCATAGGCACAGAATAGAAGATGAATCAAAGTCATAAATGTTTGAAAAATTAAATAGTAAAATATATTAGTTTTTCACAGATGATCTCTTGGAAACCCTTCTTATATCTTCTATAAACTTATCTTCTACAAATTGATTGGCTATAAGTTTCTCACATGTTGCCAAGAACATTTGGTGACTCAGAACATATTTAGTGTTCAATATCATGACTGATCTATCTGGGACTCCTGGACTAAAATAAAAGATAGGAGAAAAAAATACTTCAAAGAAAACTTAAGTTCTTTTCTCTATTTTATTGATTTATTTTTGCAAACTACTATCTTATGTTATGGGAAATAGAAAATTTTCAAAATTTCACCAGGAAAATGAATCAGAACTTTGATCTGAGTTCCAAAGCTTGTTCTCATTTAGAATGTCTCTGTAACTTCATCTATCCCATCATTTACATGTGCTCAGATTAAAAACCTTTATGATAGGCATTAATGCTCTTCAAGAATGGTCTGATTCTCTTTGATGCACATCTTAAAATTTTCTTTGCAACTGATTTTACATTAGGTGTTGTCATGAAACTTACTTTGGACAATGGAATATGAGTGATAATGGCCAGTACTCAATTTATCATCCTCCACCAATCTCTCTCTCTTTTTTTAATCAGCCAAACAGAACAGACAAGTTCTCAATAGTGGCTGCTCCATCTGCCTGGGTCTGAGAGTAAAGGTAATACAAAGTAGAATGCCCAGCCAGCTTGAAATTGACAGATGTTTATATAAAAATTGAACCTTTATTTTTTAAGTTAATGAGTTTGTTTTTATTATTGATATTACCATGGCATAACCTTATGTATCATGTATGAATCGTCAATCTACACATTCCATCAGTGAAAAATACTTGGGAAGAGGATGGGAGGGGAGCAAGGGTTAAAAAAAAAAAAAACTACCTACTGGGTACTATGCTCACTACTCAGGTGATCCAATTAATCATACTCCAAACCTCAGCATCACAAAATATACTCAAGTGATATGATTTGGATCTGTGTTCCCACCAAATCTCCTGTTGAATCGTAGTCCCAATGTTGAAATTGGGTCTGGAGAGAGGGTTTGAGTGATGGGGGCAGATCCCTCATTGCTTGCTGTCCTCCTAAAAGTGAGTGAGTTCTTGTAAGATCTGGTTACTGAAAAGTGTGTGGCACTTCCCCCACACTCTCTTCTTGCTCCTGACATGTGATTTGCATCCTCCTGCTTTGACTTCCAACATGACTAAAAGCTCCCTCAGGCCTTCCCAGAAGCCAAGCAGATGCCAGTGTCATGCTTGTGTAGCCTGCAGAACCAGGAGCCAGTTAAACCTCTTTTCTTTATAAATTACTCAGTCTCAAGTAATTCTTTATAGCAATACAAGAATAGCCTAACATACTAGGTAAAAAATCCTGCACAGGTACCCCCTGAATCTAAATAAAAGTTAAAATTATTTATTAAAAAATACCTTATGATACCTCTTTGGCCTTATATTTATTTTTATATATTTAATATCTAAGTTTTATTAAAATACAGGCTTCAGGCAGTCAGATACCACCCTAACTCTTTGTTCACCACTATTTCATCACTACCTATAGAGAGCTAATACAGGGTAAACAATAATTAAGTATTGTTAAATAATCTGGCTTAATTTGTAAAAATGACTAAAGAATTGTTTAGGACCTTGTGAATTCAATATTTGTTACTGTTAACAGATGTGCAAATCAGATTATTCATAGAGTAATTAATAGCATGTAGGGTCAGTAGACAGAACTAGTGATAAATCTAATGTTTTTGGAACAGGTGGGATTGACAAAGTATATGCTTCACACCTGATAAACTGAATAAATTAAGTGTAAAATAATGTTTCTTTGGATCAAATGCATATATTGTTAAATCTTAAATGTATTGCCTACTACCTGTATACATTTCTACACTGTCTTCTAACATTTTCTTTATTCCTTCATTCTAAAAATAAAAGAGCCTACAAAACACCTAGAACATATTGTCTTTTGAATGAAGTAGAATTATTTTGGATAAAGTAGAATAACCATTCTTGGCCTCATATCACTTGATTCGATACTTTAATTCTCTTCTAATTTCCTATGTAAATATTTTTTGCCTTATATGTAAAATAATGCAGCTGAATGATAAACAATGTGATCTCTAGAGCCACATGTTGTGGGTCAAATAGTAGTGCCAAGCCACCAAGTCTTTGAGCAAATTTATTACCCCAATAATCCTGTACCTCACCTGTATGGAGGTAAAATGTCATTTATCATTGTGTCAAATAATGTAAACTAGATAAAATGCTGAGTAAAATAGTTTGCATAAAGTTAGTTCTCATAAAACTGAGATCCCAAGCTTGGCCCAAAAGAAATTCATAGTTTAATAAGAAAGAAGATATGTAAATCTTTAAAATACAATATCAGTTCAGATAAAGATAGGCAAAGATGAAATGAATACAGAGTAGTGTTTACTTACTTACCTAGATAAAGTTGGAAAATCAGCAAGGAGGTGATACTTAAGCAGAAACTTGAAGAAAAATCATGACTTGAACAAGTGAAGAAATAAGCAAAATCATATAGAACATAATTCAAAGGGAATAAGGTATAATGAAGCACAGTTTCTAACTAAGTGAATGACGGTGCTATTTACAGAAATGAAATTCTCAATTAAATGCTGCACTCAAGTAGACATCCGGTGAGTGTGGCCTTGAAACTGATATTCGTGAATAGAAAAGTTTTAACTATATTGTTTCTAAAACGATGGTAACTGAGTATCTAGAAAAAGAAAATATCACTAGGGTTAAAAATTGCTATGGTTCAGCTGGGCGCGGTGGCTCACGCCTGTAATCCCAGCACTTTGGGAGGCCGAGGCAGGCGCATCACGAGATCAGGAGATTGAGACCATCCTGGCTAACACGGTGAAACCCCATCTCTACTAAAAATACAAAATAAAAATTAGTCGGGCATGGCAGCGGGCACCTGTAGTCCCAGCTACTCAGGAGGCTGAGGCAGGAGAATGGCGTGAACCCGGGAGGCGGAGCTTTCAGTGAGCCAAGACAGTGCCACTGCGCTCCAGCCTGGGCGACAGAGTGACTCCGTAAAAAAAAAAAAAAAAAAAAAAAAAAAATTACTATGGTTTATGAAAAATACGTCAAAGAAAAAAGCTATTTCCAATTTTATGACAGGGTCCATTGATTGAAAACCAGGGCCTTATTACAAAAAAAAAAAAAAAAAAAAAAGCTGTTTCTGGACCTGAGAAAACAATTTCCTCATTATTAATAAATTAATTAGGCCTGGAGGAAACTCTCTATTGGTATGCCTTTTGACCGTTGTTTTGTTGTTGTCGTTTGTAGCTTCCCACTCAATAATATTATCAATAAGCTAAATGGAATATACTGGTCAATTTTGCTTGATGTATAGATTTGAGAAGGATAGCAATGTATAATGGATTACAAAATTAAAAATGTTAATAAACAGGACTACTTGAAACTATAAGGTAAATTTTAAAAGAAACAGATGCAAAAAATTACATTGAATTAAAAAAATCACTATGTAAGTACAAAGCCTTCATCTTAAGGAGTCTCCTTCATATTCTGGAATACATTTTTTCGGTGAGAATTACAGTCAATACTTAAAGCAAGAAACAGTTTGTGATTGAATATATTTGAGAACTCTTAGGAAACACAAAATTAAATAAATGTACGTATTAAATGAAGTCTCAAATTTGCTTTTGATAATATCAACTGTAAATCTATATAGGGGAATGACATTAAGTAAAAGTTAAAAATCATTTGAAGTATGAAATCTACCTTTCACAATGAAGCATTTTCTGGGATCAATTTTTTTGTTTCAAAGCTTAACCATTGCTGGAACTGTAGAAAGCGATTGAAATTTTTAGTCAAAGAGATCCTACTAAGGGTAAATTTGCACACATTAAACTGATCACAGTGAGTACCTTATAACTGGTCTCTGATATTAATGCCTAAGTAATTTTAATTATTTTTGAATGCTGTTTAATATTTATATTCTTATATTTTACTTTGTTTATTCACTTATTAGTTACACCAGGGATACATTGATATACAAGGAATATAATAGTGAATAAGATAGATGCTCTTTCTTCAGTGAATTTGCAATCTAGTAGAATAAAGGTACTAAGTAAGCATGATAATTTTGGATTGTATTATATATATTTAAGGAAATATTTAGAATAATATAGTACAAAATATTTAGCTTATTCTTTTAGGGAAAATACTCTGGCAAATCTCCTCAAGGAAACACAATTTGAGCTGTTAATTAAAATAGAAACAATAAATGAATTAAAGCAGATAAAATTTAAAAAAAGGTTTAGAAAGAAATATGAGTGCAATTGATGAAGAAACAATAGACCTTCCATGGACACATTATAATTTTTGTCTTACTAAGGAGGGAGAAAATTGTAAAGTTATTATATATCTTTTATTTGAATACAAAATAAAAAATTGTTTTATTTTTAACTTCTCTTCCATGCCTTAATACTTAGTGAAAATTCATCTTGTATTTTAACATTGTACATACATTTTAATTATTCAGGTTTATCTGTGAGTTTTTATATTGCTTATATTTCAGCAATTTATTTTTTATTTTAGTAGGAAATTGGTAGACGTTAAAGCAACAGATGTTAATAAGATACTACTTAAACTAGAAGTCACTTTTAAACTTTGATTAAAGTTACACATTAATCATAATACTTTAGGAATCTGGACTCAACAGTAGAGTTCTGGTTGCATTCAGGGCAGAAAATTTGGGAACAAAAATACTAGCGCTTAAAGTTTTTTGATATACATGTGTAAGTAAGAAAATAGAGGCTCACTGTAAAACATTGAATCTATTAAAATGAAGAGAAGGAATTTGTCTTAAGCTCTTAATTGTACTTGAAGCTCATTTAAATAAAGCACAGTTTCTTCAGTTGCATGCAGCAGTACTTAGTAAATATAAGATTATTGTTTTACTGATTCAAATGTTTATAATCTCAATAGATAATAACAACTGAATATTAAATAATTGAAGTCACAGAGAACAGAATGAAAAAGGTCACTAGAGGCAAAAGAAATTAACTCGGATAAGATAATAAAATTACATTTTGTGCACAAATCTTGGTTTCTAATACCCTTCCTCAATATAAACAACCAAAGCTCCTTAGATAAATAAATGATTATAGTTCTGGAGCAGGATATATACAGCAGAAATCTGAGGCATCACATGCTGCCAGAAAGAAGTGTTAAAAACAATCAAACAAATAAACCAAACAACTCTCAGAGATGAGGGTTAGAGCAAAGGAACACAGGAGCCAACTGAGAGGATTTACAAAGTTGAAATATTTTGCGGAACAAGGTAACAGCCTAATGTACAAAATACCCATGCATCCATGTCAATACTGATATTGATAGCTGATTAAATAAATAAATAGAGGACACGAGACAAATCTCTCTTGCAGAAGATTTCTGAATAACATGCAGGTATTCTGCTCTCAAGAAAGTGGTACATAACTACCACTCTTAAGTGTGGCCTGCAGTTGTTATCTTCTCTGAAAAAACAGTGCCATATAGAAAGAGGGGGAAATATAGCTTTCTAGTGGAGAAACCTGATAAATATAATAAATTATGTTGATTGTATATACCCTTGAGATAATATGATGTGATGAGAATGACACATTTTGTCTGCAGTCTTCCTTCCAAATATCTCTAATTCCAGTTCAATCATGTGAAAATAATAGCAGCAGGAGGCAGACAAATTCCTAGGCAGACAAGGGCTAGTCCCCGGTGAGACCTGACCTTCAAACCAAAGACAATTTAAATCCTGAAGCCTGAAAACTGAACTGCCCCTTCTCTGTAGAGTCCACCACTGGAATGAGAACTTCCTCGATGCCTTTTAACCAATCAAATAGTGCTTTTTCCAAGCCTGCCCATGGACCGATCAGCATAAACTCTCCCATTCTGAGCCCGTAAAAACCTTGACTCAGCCACATCTTGGGTGACCCGCTTTCTGATCCCCCTCTCTCACAGAGGGCTATCCACTTTGGGTCCGTTCTCATGTGGAGAGCTCTTATGTCTGTCACTCAATAAAACACTTCTTCACTTTACTCCCTCTCTGGTGTCCAAGTACCTCATTCCTCTTGGATGTGGGACAAGAACCTGGAACCCTCTGAACAGCCTGTGCAAAAAGAGCTGTAACACTGTAATCCTCCCTCCCACTCAATGAGCAACTTGGGAGACAAAGCCACTGGGTGCCACATGCTCCCATTCACCAAGCTTTGGGCGGTGGGACTAAAGGAGTTATGACACATCCCTGTCCTCTGAAGCTGCAGGCAGAAGGAATGAACATATGCTGTAACACTTCTCTGGGGCTCAGACCTTCGGACTCCCTGAACAAAAGCTGTAACACCCCTTGGGGCCCCGCAGTTACTGGCGTCTCTGAGTTTTTGGGCACCACTGTGTCCCCCCTAGTCCAGACGCCAATACTCAAGGTAGACAGAAGATGTTCAAGGCAGCACACCTGGACTGGGGCTGAGAACTGAAGCCTGATGGGCATGGGATCCGGGCAGGTAGCACGAGCTGAGCACAGCCTGCCCAGCTGAGTGGGCAGAGCAAGCCCAGTGGGCCTGAGCAAAGCTCCAGAAGAGGTCCTGGGGGCCGCAGAGATTTCTGACTGGGAAAGAGGCACCAAAAGTATCCTGTGCCAAAAACACATCCAAAAAACTTTCAGTTAAGGAATATCCTATAAAACAGTGACCAGTACTCATCAAAAGTGTTGAGTTTAACAAAACCAATGAAAGTCGAGAAACTGTCACAGCCAAGAGAATCCTAAGCACACATGACATCTAAACTGTAATGTGACATCCCAGATGGAATTTTGAAATAAATAAACAAAAAAACAAAGGTATGTAGAAACTATGGAAAACTGATTATAGATTTTAGCTAATCAGTTGTCAATTGTGATAAATGTACCAAACTAATGGAAGATGTTTATAATAAGGGAAAATGCGTGTAGGAGTTATGGAAACTCTCTGTACTAGCTTCATAAATTATCTGTATATATAAGCCTTCCAAAATTTTTTTAAAGTTTATTTAAAAATATACTTAATCTGGTTTTCAACAAAGTAATAATTTTAAAACACACTTGTAAGATACATAAAAAATAAGCATTTTATAATGAAAAGCAAGTTGACTTTTAAAAGTATAAACAAATTGGAAATTGAGGGAAATTTTTTTAATGCGAAGTCAAAAGATTTTAGTCTTAAGAAGCAGATTTTCTTTTTACTAATTAAATGTCCTAAAGATTAAGCAGAAAATTTCAAGAGTTGTTAAAAACCTGTAAGTGGTTTAGAAAAACAGCTATAAAATTTACTCTTTTCATAAAAAGAGAGAAGAACAAAATTATTGGATAATTTGTAATAAGACAAACAATAGAGTGGTGGTTTTTGTTTCTTTTTTTATAAAATTGATGAGAATTACTGCTAAAAACAATTTGTGTTAAGCTATTTATTTAAAATTCAATAGTTTACCTGAAACTTTTATCATCACTAAAGTCCTATCTCTCTTAATTCTCTATATCACTCAGAACCAAATCTCAGTTCCAGACCCTGTATGGCAATGGGTGCTGTTCGAGGTAAGAAGAAAAAAAATGACTGTAATTTAAAACAATGAATTTTGACAGAAGCAGCATTCAGAAAATTTCTCTCCCAAAGATATAATTTTAATATGCTGGAAGTATGAATGGAAAACAGATAATGAGTCAATAAAAGAATTAATATTAAACAATGTATTTTATCTGGTAAACTCAACTTCCTGAAATGAGTTATTCCTTTAATTATAAGAAAAAAACTAAAAGCATTTGTCCATGTTTGCTTTATTCTTTTGTCGGTGAGCCCAATTCGTGGAGTCACAGAGAAATTAAGTAATCTTTCCAAGGTCATGCAATTACTTTGTGCAGTGTCTTTGATGCTTGTTTTCTTTGTTACTATACCAAGTTGCTTTTCATTAATTTATTAGTCCAAAATCAAGTACTGAATGCATAAGATGTCCGCCATCCCCTGTAAAAATACAAATAAGAAAAAGAAAACAAAAATGGAAACTTTTGCTTCATAAAGTCTCTAATGTCTTATTATTTTTTCTCATTCTAATTTCTAATAAAACTTTTCTGGTCTTTTAGCTGTGCTTAATTCCCACGGGTTATAGATTATTTTATTTTGCATGTGTTTTATGTACTTTTTTCAACTATTTCATATCTGCTAATGTGAAGGATATATATTTTTGCAAAACTTGATAACTTGCAAGCAATGTTTAAATATAAATGCCACTGTCTCACATATTAGAATATTTCAACCAATTAGTTGTCCATTTTTACTCAGTTGACTGGCCTCATAATTATTCATTGCCATGATAACTCTCTGTGTCTTTGCCTGCTGTTGCCAAAAGACAAAGTCTCTTGAGTGCTATTTTAAAGGAATTTACCTTTTAGTTAAAGAATGTGAGAGAGCACTAGATCCTCCATATTATATCTAATATTTTTTAAATTTAATTTTTAATTTTTGTAGGTAATAGTAGGTGTATATATTTATGAGATATATAAGATATTTTGATATAGACATATAATATTTAATAATTAAATCTAGATAAATGGGGCATCAAGCATTTAGCCTTTCTTTGTGTTACAAACATCTCAATTATACCCTTATTTTATTATTATTATTATTATTATTATTATTTTGAGACAGAGTCTCACTCTGTCACCCAGGCTGGACTGCAGTGGTGTGGTCTCAGCTCACTGCAACCTTTGCATCCAAGTTCAAGTGATTCTCCTGCCTCAGCCTCTTGAGCAACTGGGATTATAGGCCTGCACCACCACACCCAGGCTAATTTTTTTTATTTTTAGTAGAGACGGGGTTTCAGCATGTTGGCCAGGCTGGTTTTGAACTCCTGGTCTCAAGCAATCCTCCTGCTTCGGCCTCCCAAATTGCTGAAATTGCAGGCGTGAGCCACCGTGCCTGTCCCACTTAGTTATTTTTAAATGTACAATAAATTTTTGTTAACTGTATTTACCCTGTTCAGATCCTACTCATTCTGTCTAGTGTATTTTTGTATCCACTAACAATCCCCACTCCCCCAACCTCCATCCCCCACTAGCCTTCTCAGCCTCTTATAATCATCATTCTATTCTCCATCTCTATTAATTCAATTGTTTTTATTTTTAGATCTCACAAATGAATGAGAACATGCAAAGTTTGCCTTTCTGTGCCTGGCTTATTTCGTTTAACACCATATCCTTCAGTCCCATCCACGTTGTTTCACCACTTTTTATAAACACTAAGAGGTTTTCAGTTACATTATGAAAAGAAGCTATGTTAAATTCCTTGTCGTAATGCTTTTCTATAACAGTTTTCATAGGCAATCTTTAAAATTCTGCTATTACCTAATGTATTAATTGCTCATTTTAAGTGCATGTATTCGTTTTAATATATTTATTCATGAAATGTCACTCAGGAAACAAAGCACTGAGAAAATTAAATTTATCAGCCCATCATCAATTTTAAATGTTTTAAAGTATAGTGCAAGATTCATGTTTAGTTTCCAAGGTATCACTTTACTACAAGCAATTTTTTTAAATCTACATATGCAATTCATAGTAATGTTTTTGAAACAAGTACATAATTCAGTATTTCATTATATTTCACAAAGTCTGAGATGAAACAAATTATCTTTTAATATATGTGCATTCATACACGAACTTCCGTTGTGAATAATTTTCAGCATGCATGGATTTACTACATGCCAAATTTCCAAAATATTTATCGATATTCAGCATTTAAGAAGTAAAAAGGCTGTCCTTATTAGATACATTTTCCCTGCTGTTTGCATTCTAATCATATGCAAATAAGTTGTTACATTTATTTCCCTTTGATGGTGCCTTTGTTCATTAAGCTTTAACACATTGTCTGTGTTATTCACCACAAAGAATTTAGTTTCTCTGTTTAATCAAAAGTTGGAGGGTCCTAGGATACCTGTTTTTTTATGTTGCTTTTTACATCTCATTAACTTCTTCTAATTGACACTGGTAGTCATTGTATACTTTTTGTGGTGCTATTGCCATGAAACAAATTATTCTACCCCTCATGACTGCTCTGGCAGCTTCCAACAAAACACCCCGGCTAGTTTCTTGGTTTTTATTGATATTAATTTATTCTGAAATAGTCTTCATCTGTTTCACAAATGCTGCAGTTTTAATTAGAGAGTTGTTAAATCGCCATACTTCAGATCTCCTATAATTTAGTATATCACCAGAGACATTGACACCAGGAAATTACTAAGAAAAGATAGATTTTCAATGGCAGATGGTTGCATGCTTCAACATACCTCATATTTTTTTCATACTCAAGTAGTCAGGCTTCAATAAAATGTTAATAAAATAAACCAAGTTGCATACCTATTTTTTATAGTTTATTTCTCAGGCAATATGAAATTACTTAAAGTAATAACATATCCAAAATATTACTTTGCACCTTGCCTTTTTTAAAAAAAATTTTCAGCATATTGTGAAAATTATTACAATGTGAGAAGGTTTTTTTCTATTCGGGGCGAGGAAGCTGCATAGTATTATATCATTTTGATACACTGTAATTCATTTAGTTCATATCTGAAAATTGCAATTAAGGTGATTTCAATGCTCTGAGAATGTCTTTGAACTGGGGAATGGGGGATGAGTTTCAAATTAATTTTTAAAATTAATATGTTTGGACTTTTCACATTAATTTTTCTGGGGTCTAGGAATTTATGCTTTCAGTATCAAATTTAATATTGTGGAATAAATTCATTGATGGGTTGGATTTTATTGTATATTTCTTTTATTTTATTTTAGTTGAACAGTACACAAGATTATATTCAAGGAATACAACAACCTGAAGATGTGTTCCATCATATTCCACCTTTTTCAAGTTGTGAAATGTACTGAATATGTGGAACGCTCAAAAGATATGTAACAGATAAATGTATTCTCTTTATATATATATGTATATATGTGTAGATATATAGTTGATGTTAACATTTTGCCACATTTGCTACAGTACTGTAATTTTCAAAGAATAAATTGTAACAGATACAGCTATGAACAGACCTATCACTCCCCTTTATTTTTCCATTACAAGTTACTATTATTCTGAAGTGTAAGTTTTTTCTTCTAATTAACATTAGTTCTTTATAAATACAAAAATTATGTCTCCAGTATGTTCTACTGTTTACTGTGTTGTAAAATTTATAACACTTCTATTATACTGTATTATATTTTATAGCCATTTTATAAATTTCATTTATTGTTCAAAATTATTATGAAATAAAACTCATATTGATACATGTATATATACACCACTGATTTAAAAATTGTGTATCATAAAAGGAACATGTTAATAACTGCTATGTTTCATCATATACTAAGGACTTTTTTTCCTAGCACTTTTTCTTTTAAGAATACAGAAAGCACTTTTACATGTATCCTTATATATGCATGAGAGTTTCTCCATTGTGCAGTTATCAGATGTAAAATTAATAGATCATGTAAGATAACTATCTTCAAATTTTCTAGGAATTGCCAAATGGCTAAGTAGGCGTAACAGTTGACATTCTCAACAGTAATCACCAACAATTAATGTCACAATTCCTTACTTTTTCCAGTCTCTTGGATGTAAAACTTGAATTTCATTCTTTTAGAATTTCCATTTCACTAATTATTTGAGATTTTATTATTTTATGCATGATTTCATAACTGTATTAGTACTTTGGAATTCAAATTTAAAATCACCTCCTCCAATTTAGTGTCTATATTTCAAATGGTTGTGGTTTTCTGTTTTTTTTGTTGTTGTTGTTCTTTTTCGAGATACAGTCTTGCTCTGCTGCGCAGGCTGGAAGGCAGTGGCTCAATCTTGGCTCACTGCAACCTCCACCCATGTGGTCCTAGTGATGCTCAGGCCTCAGCCTTCCGAGTAGTTGGGATTAGAGGCACGTGCCACTATGTCCAGCAGGTTTTCTTGATTATTCAAAATGCTACAGTCTATACCATCGTTAGTATTTTTGTGATTGAAATTTTTTCGAACACATTGACTCAGTCAAAGGTTTGTCTTGAACATTCTTTATAGTGTTGCTATATAGGGCCAGACAAGGTGGCTCACACCTGTAATCCCAGCACTTTGGGAAGCCAAGGCAGGTGGATTGCCTGAGGTCAGGAGTTCGATACCAGCCTGGTCAACATGGTGAAACCCCGTCTCTACTAAAAATACAAAAATTAGCCAGTCGTGTTGGCGGGCACCTATAATCCCAGCTGCTTGGGAGGCTGAGGCAGGAGAATTGCTTGAACCTGGGAAGTGGAGGTTGCAATGAGCTGAGCTTGTGCCACTGCACTCCAGCTTGGGTGACAGAGAGAGACTCTGTCTCAAAAATAAAATAAAATAAAATAAAATAAAATAAAATAAAATAAAATAAAATATAAAAATAAAAATAAATAAATAAATAATATTGCTATATAGAATGAATTAAGATGTGCATTTTCTTTAACTGCCTGATATTTGTGTATGTTTTAGGGCATATATATTTCAATTAATGGAGTACATGATCTCTATTTCTGTTGAATTGATTTTATTGTTTATATTTCCATTTCAATATATTAGCATTTTTATCCATCTGACATGTGGTCTCTCTCTATATATATTCTTATTATGATTGCTATTTGACCTGAAACTATTTATTAAGAACTATTTATTAAAAGTCAACCTTTCTCCACTGATATCTTATGTACCAAGTTAATAAGGGTCTGTCCCCTGTCTCTGTCTTCTATGTCTTTGGTATAGGCTGTATCACTAAACCAACGGAACACATACAAATTACTAAATCATTATAGCATGTTATCTGTGTGCACGTCACACATTTATTGCTTTTAATTTTCAAAATTATCCTGGCTTTTTTGGAAAATATACTCATGTGGAATAAAAAAAACGTTTGCGAAGAACCCTGTAGAATCCTTATGAAAGATTATATTGTTATTCTAAAAACATATGAATGATGTTGCCATATTTAATATATTGAATTTCTTTTTACAAATATAGAATGTTCTGTACTTACTCCTACCATACAGTGTGTCTTGTTATGTGCTATTGTAAATTGGATCCCATAAAATATAAGTATTTGATTATTTACTCATCTATAGAACTCATTAAATGTTGTTCATTCATACTGCACCTAGAAACCCTGCTGGATTCTCTTAGACATTCTAATCCTTAAATCTATGTTTGATAGTCAATGTACAATATAATAAATTTATGAATATTAATTTTTATTCCTCTCAACATAGTGAAAAAAACACATTTAAAAGTTGATTACTATTCTCTCTTATATAGTGCTAGTAAGAAACTACATTTCAGTTAGAATCGTCATGGAGCACATTTTTGGCATTTGCTTTAAATATAAAGAAAATTTTAAGAATTTACCATTCATGATACCACATTATAAAAGTTTGGGTAGGTTTACTATAATATTCTTTGTTTTCCCAGAGATATAATCATAAATTGAAGTGGAGTTTTGTAAAATAATCTTTGTGCTTTGAGATGTTTTAAAACTTTTATTTTCTTAAGGTATTTAATTGATAACTATATTAAAAGTTGTTCTAAAGTTTAATAACATTTGTATTTCTGAAACAATCACAAATTGTACTGTGTTTTTACACTAAGTACTGTGCAAATACTTAGATTTTGATTTGCTATATAGGCACTGTGACATTGATGTGATTTTTAGTGTTTTTAAACATTCTTTAGAATTCCTTAGAATGTTGTAAAAATTATGATTACCTTTTCTTGCAATAAAAGGCTATTTTAAACCTATCAAAAAGTAGTATATTAGTTTGTTTTTGTATTTTGGAGAGTAGGTAAATTCTAATTACTGGCAATGAAAGTTATGTGTTCAAATTTCAATGAACTAAATATGACTATAGTTATATCTTACTAGAAAATTTTCTATTTCTTCAAAGCATTCACATTTTCACATTTTGTAAATGTATTTAGTTATATATATTTTGTAAATACATATATATGTATGTATATAAAATATTCCTGAATGAATATACAGAAAGATATTCATATTTTTGTATCATGTGTTATTATCATTTTCCAGTATAAACTTTTAAAAAATATTTGTTTTGGCCTTGTTTCTTTTCTTAATTGATGTGTTTCCTATTGTATTAATCTGTTTAAAGCATAAGCTTTTGGATTTATTTTTGTTTGTTTTGTTTTCTTCAACATTTTTCTCATACTTTGTCTTTATTTGGGATTAATATATTTTTCTTAATATTCTTGAGCTTTATGTGTGAATTATTGACTTTCAGTTTTTTATCTCTTTTTATACGATTTGATCCCTAAACATTCAAAATAATTATTTTCTTAGTGACAATGGGAAGTTTTAATATTTAGTGACATTTTTGTCACTCTGATCTAAAAATTATCTCATTTTTATTAGAGACTTAACCTCTCAATTAATAGTTTTTTAGAAACTAACATTATTCTACTTTAAAAATTTCATTATTATTGTATTTTATTCAGAATAGGTATCTCTGATATCATGCAATTTTTATTTTTACATAAATACAAATAAAAAGTGAACATGCTATATAAATGCTAAATTTGTGTCAGAAAATAATGGAAAAATTAGTATTTGTTTGCATGTAGATGTCCAGTTTTTTTCAGCACCATGTGTGAAAGACTACAGTTTTCTCATTGTGTATTCTTGGAAAATCTGTCAATAAATAGATGATCCTATAAGTGTCATATTTGTTTCTGAGTTCGTTATTCTGTTCCAGTAGCTTATGTGTCTGCTTTTACGCTTTTGCCATATTGTTTTAGTTAAAATAGCTTTGTATTATAATTTGAAATCAAAGTGTGATGCCATCATCTTTATTCTTCTTGCTCAAAATTGCTTGAGTTATTTGTGGTCTTTTGTAATTTTTTAAGAAAACATATTGAAATTTTGATGAGGATTGTATTGAATCTGTAGATTGCTTTTGGTAGTAGGGACATTTTGACATATTAATTTTTCCAGTTTATGAACATATCTTTCCATTTATTTGTGTCTTCTGCAATTTCTTTGTTTTTTTTTTTTTTTTTTTTTGAGATGGGGTCTCGCTCTGTTGCTGAGGCTGGAGTGCAGTGGCTCCATCTTGGTTCACTGCAAGCTCCGCCTCCCAGGTTCATGCCATTCTCCTGCCTAGCCTCCCGAGTAGCTGGGACTACAGGGACCTGCCACCACACCTGGCTAATTTTTTTGTATTTTTAGTAGAGATGGGGTTTCACCATGTTAGCCAGGATGGTCTCAATCTCCTGACCACGTGATCCACCCACCTCAGCTTCCCAAAGTGCTGGGATTACAGGCATGAGCCACCGCACCTGGCCAATTTCTTTCATCAATGTTTTATCATCTTCAGTGTGCAAATTATTCACTGCCTTGCTTAAATTCATTCCTAAATATTTTTTTAAAAGTAATATTTTTAAAATTATTTTCAGACTATTTGTTGTTAGTGTATAGAAATGTAACTGCTTTTTTTTGCATTGGTCATGTATATAGCAACTTTATTGAGTTTATTCTAACAGTTTTTTGATGGAGTCTTTAGGATTTTTCTACACATAAGGTTATGTCATCTGGAGACAGAGACAGTATTTGTTTTTTTCTGTCTGATTTGGATGGCTTTAATTTTTTTATCTTGCTTAATTTTTTCTGGCTAAGACTTTACATACTATGTCGCATGGAAGTAGTAAAAGGGGGCATTCATATTTTATTTCTGATCCTTGAGAAAATGCTTTTATCTTTTCTAAATTAAATGTGATTTTAACTGTGGACTTGTCATAGGTGCCATTTATTGTGTTGAGGTACATTCTTTCTTTGTATACCTAATTTGCTGAGAGCTTTAGTCACAAATGGACATTTAATTTTGTCAAATGCTTTAAGGTATAAATATCAGAAATACATAAGGAAATCAAACAACTCAGAAGCAAAAAAAACAACAACAACAAACTAGGTTTTTAGGTTTTTTTTGTTTTGTTTTGTTTTGTTTTTGAGATGGAGTCTTGCTCTGTCGCCCAGGCTGGAGTGCAGTGGCACAATCTAGGCTCACTGCAAGCTCCGCCTCCCAGGTTCACTCCATTCTCCTGCCTCAGCCTCCCAAGCAGCTGGGGATTACAGGTGCCCACCACCACACCTGGCTAATTTTTTTGTATTTTTAGTAGAGACGGGGACCTCTCTATCCATCCATATAATTCAGTGGACCTCGTGATCCATCCACTTTGTCCTCCCAAAGTGCTGGGATTATAGGCATGAGCCACCATGCCCAGCCCAAGCAATCTAGTTTTTAAAAATGGGCAAGGAACCTGAATATATTACTCAAAGAAGACATACAAATGGCCATCAGGTATATGTACAGTACCACTAATCATCAAGGAAATGCAAATCAAACCCACAATGAAATATGAGATATTGCCTCACATCTGTTAGAATGGCTGTTATCAAAATGCCCAAGATGTAGAGGTATTGGTGAGGATGTAGAAAAAAGAGAAGTCTTATTCACTGTTGGTGATAAGGTAAATTGGTGTAGCACCACAGAAAACAGTATGGAAGTTCCTCAAAAAATTAAAAGAAATACTGCCATATAATTCAATAATCCTACTTCTGGGTATATATCCAAAGAAATAAAGTAACCATCTTTAAGACATATTGCAGCACTATTCACATTATCCAAGATAGAGAAACAGCCAAGTGTCTGCAGAAAGATAAATAAAGAAAATGCAAAAATATATTTATATTAGATATAAAATAGAATAGCATATAGCCTTAAAAATATCATTTACAAAAAAATCGATGATCCTGGAAAACATTATGATAAATGAAATAAGCCAGATACAGAAAAACACATACTGGATGGTCTCATTTACGTGCACCATCTAAAAAAGTTGAACTCATACAAATAGAGATTAGAATGGTGATAACCGGAGGCCGAAGGTTGGTGGAAATGGGAAGAAACTGGTCAAAGTGCATAAATTTTTGCTTATAAGATGAACAGATTCTGGGAACTTAATATACAGCATGATGACTATACTTAACAATAATGCATTCTATACTTGAAATTTACTAATGCATTACATCTTAAGTGTTCTTACACACACATACAAAAACAGATAACTGTGTGAAGTCATAGATATGCTAATGGGCTTCATTGTGGTAATCATTTCACAATGTGTATGTAAACCAAAATGTCACTTGTATACTTTCAGCATAGACAATCTTTGTCACATATACCTAAATAAACATGGAAAAATGGGATGGATATTCTTTTCTTCAGTGTGTATATAATCTATATAATGAGCTAGAATTGATAAATTATTTGTCAAGTGTTTTATACACTTATACTGCAACTAGACTTATTGTTATGCATACTAATTTTATCACATAAGTAATGAGTTTACTTATAATTATTTTTGCTTGTTCTAGGCTACCAACTACTGATATAGTTGAAATAGAATCAACTTTAGGGATTGTAGACTTTGTATCTTTTTCCCAAGTTGAGGCCCTTCTACTTGAAGAAATCCTGTATTTTATCATTGTTCAATATCTTTCTTTGTCTATAATATCTGTTTTGCTCAAGGCCTATTTTGTCTTTTAATACTATACACTAAATCTTTGAAAACTATTTTGATTCAAATTTTTCTGATATATATTTCCCACCTTCATTTTTACTTTCAATCTATCTAGACATTATATTTATGAATTTATTTTAAAAACTTCATTTTTGATCGCTTCTCGGCCTTTTGGCTAAGATCAAGTGTAAAAACTTCATTTTTGTATTTTGTAAACTTATCTGGTAATTTTTGTTTTTAATCCTGTGTAAGCTCTTAACATTTATTATAAACTAATGCATTGTGATTTATTTTTCCCATCTTTTTGTGCTTTCTACTTACCAAGTTACTTTCTATCTTTTACACACTCTATTGAATTTTTAAAGTTGCCTTTATTTATTTGTCAATTTGACATTTCTATAATCGTTTATAAATGTTTAGTGTTATTTATGGATAGTACTATTTATCAATATTTACAATATATACTTGATTTAACTAAATAGAACATTATTCAATATATATACTATTAGGCAGAGCCATGTAGCACTTTAGAATTCTTATAACCAGAAACGCAGATATTATTATTGTTTTAAAAAATGATGTTTAGTCAGGTTCGTACATATGCTCATCAATTTAATTGCTCAGAATTTTTTCCTACACCACATTGATTTCTACAAGGTTCTATTTTTTATTTTTTAGTTTTAAATTTCTATAGGTACATAATAATTGTATGTATTTGTAAGGTATGCATGATGTTTTGATATAGGAATATAATGTATAATGTTCAAATCAGAGTAAGTGGGGTATCTGTCACCTCAAGCTTTTATCAATTCTTTGTGTTGGGAATTAATTTTATTCCTGGAGACAGCCCTATAGCAGTTCTTTCAGCAAGAATATATCATTAATTTTTAAAAACTATTCTGCTTATTTTCTTGTTTGACGGTTATATTCCCTCATTCCATTACCTCCTAACTTCTACTTTTCTGTTTTCTAGTTTGCTGTAAATAACAGTGTAAATACTTCATACTTATTCTGTATTTTCTCTGCAGTTTTTTTATTATTTATTTTGATCTTTAATGCAAGATTTTTACAAAGTGTCTATTTAAGATTTTACTTTTATTCATCCTATCCTTAACTTACTGAATTTTAATCATCTGAGACACCAGAACTTCTGATTTTTCTAGAGAAGTCTTTGTCAAGTTCTCTTTAAATACAACATTTTCTCCATTATCTCAAGACTTTCTTCATAATACTTCATTTAAATGGGCAGTCTACCTTTTCTTTCACATTGCTTTTTATTCCTTCTATATGGAATTATATGTACTTTCTCCAAATCTTTCTCATGATTTACTACTTTCTCTTTTAGTATCTCACTCATCTATTCTACAATTCTATATCTACACAGCATATTGGAAGTGCCTTTACACTTTAATAAAAAGCAGTTTTGCTTTTTATCATGGGTCTCCTTTTTTTTTTTTTTAAGTTCTGGGAAATGTGCTGAGTGTGCAGGTTTGTTACATAGGTATACATGTGCCATAGTGGTTTGTTGCACCCATCAACCAGTCATCTGGGTTTTAAACCCCGCATGCATTAGGTATTTGTCCTAATGCTCTCCTTCCCCTTGGCCCCACCCCTTGACAGGCCCTGGTGTGTGATGTTCTCCTCCCTGTTCTCATCGTTCAATTCTCACTTATGAGTAAGAACATGCGGTGTTTGGTTTTCTGTTCCTGTGTTAGTTTGCTGAAGATGATGGTTTCCAGCTTCATCCATGTCCCTGCAAAAGATATAAACTCATTCTTTTTTATGGCTGCATAGTATTCCATGGTGTATATTTGCCACATTTTCTTTATCCATTCTGTCACCGATGGGCATTTGGGTTAGTTCCAAGTCTTTGCTATTGTAAATAGTGCTGCAATAAACATACATGTGCATGTGTCTTTATAGTAGAATGATTTATAATCCTTTGGGTATATACCCTGTAATAGGATTGCTGGGTAAAATGGTATTTCTGGTTCTAGATACAAGACGCATAATACAAAATCATTAATAAGAAATGTGTCTTTAGTAATGAAGGGTTGTTATAGAGTCAAAAACCAAATATATATGAATCTGTTGTAAAACTCCAAGCTTAGTATATACTAACAGATAATAAATTGAAGAAGGGAGGTTTAGGTTTAATTCCAGAAAGTTTAAAACAAAAATCTTTATGAGAAAATTAGAAGTTAAATAATGAAATGGTAATTTTTAGATTATGTACCCTAGAACTTAAAGTATGATAAAATATACAATTAATTAATTAATTAATTAATGAAGAATGAAAGAAAAAAGAAAAATGCAATGGAAAACTGAAGGCATATTGTTAAAGCCTAATACTCAAGCCATTGGCAATAAGTAATGGAGTCCTATTAAGATAAAAATATAATTGAGTAACAATGTGATGGATTTTTTTGTTGTTGTTGTTAAACAGATTCGGTCTTTTTCCCCAGCCTGCATAGATTTAAGGCTAAAATGTTCTATTCACAAACAAAATTCACAAAGAACACAAATGTTCCTACTATAAACAAAAAAAAATTATAAGAGATAAGTAGTTTCCCAGCTGGTAACATATGGAGCCTGTTTTGGGGATTTCTTCAAAATGTTATCATAATTTTTAATATATTTCCTTTCCTTCATTTGCTTATTTCCCTGTTCTTTCAAACTATCTGTATTATTTAGACATATTTAAGGTAAAGATGATATTGCATGCATTGGAAAATGGAATTCCATAATGCAACTTATATTATGTTATCCCAAAAATAGAATGCTCAAAATTTTATTATAAAATACAGGTATTTGATGTTTTTAGTGAGCTTATTTTCTTTCTTATAGTTTTATTTTGTTTACTGCTAAATATTAAGATATAATTGTTTGGATGTTATAAGTAGGGTACTCTGTTTTTGATTTCCTGCTTTTGTTGGCTGAGACCTTGAAATACTTACCAAATGTTTTATTCCAATAAATATGTGAACATTATCTTCATATTTCCTGGAAGAATTAACACTAAAAATAGAATTTCTGGGAATAATGTCAAAATGTTGGTTAATCATTATTAGCTGATACAATGATATCATTACTTAAAATATCATTCTTCCAAATAGGGTAATTTTAAAAGAGAATAAATAAGTAAGGTTAAACATTCACATATTTATCATGATTACCAAAATGTGATACCAGAAATGAGCAAGATTAAACACCAGGGTTCTTTAAAAATACTTAGTAGAAATAGATATTTAGTATTTACTTTCAAATTTGAAATGCTATTATTTTTCAATCAAATTATTTTTTCTGCAACACAGACCCTTACGATTCACATTTACCTATGTAACAAATCTGCACAAGTACCCCTGAACTTAAAAGTTTAAAAAAATACATTTTGTTCTATGTGCTAATCACCATTGCTGCATACATTATGTATAATGATGAACAGGGCCAAAACTCTCCTTGCCTCATTACATTCAGATACTAGAGAAGGTTCCAGATGAGTAAACAGGAAATAATAATGAAGCAATTAGAGCTAGTGATGGGGTGGTAGGGAATATCATGAGAATACATGCAGAAGAGAAGCACTACTCAATATTTTCTATGTGTTTTTGAGTGTGTTTTAGGTTGATCAGGAAAGACTGCCATTTAAGCTGAGGTGTCAAGAATGGGGTCAAAGAACAAAAAGCAGTAAATACCTAGTGTGACCAAGTCAAAAGATCTAATGTACAAAATGAGGACTATAATTAATAATGGAGAGTTGTATTCAGAATTTTTGCTGAATTAGTAGACTATAGCTGCTATTGCCAAAGGGTGGGAAATTAGTAACTACGAGAGATGATGGATAATTTAATTTGTAACAATATAGTAACCATTTTACTATATATATATGTGTGTGTGTGTATGTGTGTGTATTTTATAGCATCATGTTGTATATATTAAATATACACAATACCATTTATTTTTAATACAAACCATTGCATTTTTCTATAGGTGGATAATGCAAAATTATATATTGTTGGCAACATTTCTTTGCATGACTGTAACATAATACATTTCTCATGTAACATATTTTCCTAAAAGTTTCACTTTGGAAAATTTATGTTTTCTTTCAAAATTTGAAATAACAGTTAGTTTCAGTAACATCTATTTCTGAGTACCATAAAAATAGCACTTTAAGTTTTAAACAATTTATAAATAAATTTGAACTTTATAAATTAAAATAATATTTCATAAAATTACTTTATTAGAGGTATATACTGAACAATTTATTTAAATAAATTAGTCACTCTGTACCATGATTCTAAAGCCTTCTCTCTCCATATATCTTTAATATATGTATCTTTTAATATCTTTTATATCTATGGGTCTGATGTATCTTTCATTTTAATTTAATTGTATATCTGGTCTTCAGTGAAAAGTCTGGATTCCGATCTTAATTCAAAGAGTTTGTCTTCCTGGAAGCTTCCCATAGATTTTCTGTCAAGAGGGAGTAAACCACTGACCACAGGAGCTAAGCCTAAATTATTACCTATGCTCAAGGCAAACCTCCTATTCTCTGACTTGCCTGAAGCCAGCATAATTCTTGAGTCTCACTTAGTAGTGTAAAATAACCGACATTTCATTTTCAGGTCTCTGAACCACTTTAGGAAGGAAAATACTTCCTTTAATACTTAAAAATGAAGAAAATTCAGGCAACTCTGACCAATATTTTTAAGCAAAAAAACCCCAAAAAACAAAAAAACGCATTCCATATTTTTGGCACAGTAAATATTTTTTTCTTATCTAGGAATTATATGGGGCTAAATTTGATAATTAAAAAAATTACTACTCATCACCAATATTTACAAGGATCATCCAATATTTGTAATGTAACCTAGCCAAAAATGCAAAACTGACCAGAAAGTATTATCATGATCTTAAGGTTTTGTTTTATAAAACTTAGGCTAAATTTAAATATGCCAAACAATTGCGTTTGTTCCTAAATTTTTATGCTTATTTTTATGTATAAATTAAATTTTATGTGGATGATACAAACTACAAAAACACATTATCAGATGATTTGATCATTTTCTTGCTGATGTTCAAGAATCAAGGCAAAAAAAAATGAAGTCTAATTTAGGGTCAAAGACCAGTGAGATAATGTTCCTTTTAATTTATGTAATTGCAAAACTTTGAAGAATTATTTAACTCTATGTCATAAAATTTATTTCATTATTTTTAGATTTGAATGAGAGATTATTTTTCTTTTTTTTTTTTTTTTGAGACGGAGTCTCTCTCTGTTGCCCAGGCTGGAGTGCAGTGGCACGATCTCGGCTCACTGCAAGCTCTGCCTCCCGGGTTCACGCCATTCTCCTGCCTCAGCCTCCCCGAGTAGCTGGGACTACAGGCGCCCACCACCACGCCCGGCTAATTTTTTTTTTGTATTTTTAGTAGAGACGGGGTTTCACCGTGGTCTCGATTTCCTGACCTTGTGATCCGCCCGCCTCGGCCTCCCAAAGTGCTGGGATTACAAGCGTGAGCCACCACGCCCGGCGAGATTATTTTTCTTAATAAACTGTTTTGAAATCATGAATCCTTTAGGTGTCCATTTTGAGTAAGATCTCAGGCAAAGAGTTTTTCAGGTGGACTAACAAAATGTGCAAAAAATTTGAAAATACTTCGGCAACCCTAGAAAAAATCATTGTCCTCAGCCTTTGTGTTGGTGATGAGACTAAGCTATTTTATTCAGCCACTCCCTTCAAACAGATGTTGCCTTATAAAAGCAATAATTGTCTGGGAAGTTTTCCAAATTCATTTATACAAAGTAAAGAGTACAATTAGAGCTACATTTTATAGGGTTTTTCATTATCTCATTATAATCTGAATCTCTCACACAGGACTGTCTGTACCTGTTGTGTGTAGGGCAATGGAGCCTTTGTTGTGTGCACCCTTTTGTGATTTTTAATGCATTATTCTGTAGTAGGTGTGCAGGAAAAAATTCAAGCCTTTCATCAAAGACTCACTCTGTGGAAACATTACATGCAAGATAGTAACTCAATTTGACAATATGTTTGCTTTCTTGTAGGTGGAGCTGGTCAATGTGTACTTCCAGTTTTCAAACTTAGAAGGTTTCCCTGACATTTCTAAAATGTACATTGTGAAATACACAACAGACATAGTAGGAAATTGTAAAATGTTTATATGTTCATTTGGGATCACAAATGTCACTATAGCTCAATTTAATTGCAATTGTAGGAGGTAACTTTTGGCACAACAGCTACTGTATTTTCATAACTATGTTATGTTCCAATATTTTTTAAGTAAAATGTGTTCTTTACTCCTGTGATATAACTGGATTTGTACTGTGATTTTCAATTTGAATATTAAGCTTTATATACCTTTCCTGGTTTGAAGGCAACCTGTACTAATAACTCCTGTTACTATTATTTTAGTTGTCCATTTATTTTTTATTTAATCAACAATCTGAAAAAACATCTAGAACCAGAGAAAGGGAAGTGTAGAAACAACTAAGTGTGTTTCTCAATGAGCCTGGTTGTACCCATGCATAATTCAGAGAGTGGTCCAAATAGAGTTAATACTGATACTGTAAATAATACTGTGAATACAGTTACAATTGTAACTGTATATCAACTGGCATCTTAAGAAAAAAAAAACACATCATTTATTTAAAAAAATTTTTATTCTGTAGCATCAGGCACTCTGCTAAGTAATTTTTATTGTTATCCCACCAAATTTTCACAAAAATAATTTTCATATGAATATAGATATATCTTGACATTTTTTAACTACAATTGAATTAGGTAGAATACAACACACATTTTCAAAATTACTATATTTGTGGCTGTATCTATAACATTTAAAATGAAGTGATTTTATGAATTTTTTACTTATTCAATGGGCAATTTAATAAGTTTCAAGGATTCTAATGTCTCCTATTTATAAATATTACATTAAAATTCTGTTCAGTAAGCTTAGCTCCCCACACTATTATTTAAGACTATATGTTAGTTATTTGATTAATAATATGATATAGATAATAAATTAGATTAAATTATCAATATACTCATCCTTTGGTAATCTTCATATACCATGTTAGTGTTCCAGAATACAATCTGTAGTAGTTTAAACTGGAAAAGGTAGCCTCCAAGAAAATATGGGTTAAAATATTATGTCCTTAAAATATCATGCCACACTGCAGATCATTGACTTGACTCCTTTATCATTTAGTAATTTCCCTCTGCATCCCTCATAATTTTTTTTGTTCTGAGGTTTACTCTATCTGAAATTAATATAGCAATTTTAGACTTGTATTATCATTACCATGGTATATCATGGTATACCAATACAACAGCACAAAAAATTGTAGGTATGTCTTTAATGAAATAGGTAAAGAATATATATGTAGAATATTTTAGAACCATAAAATAAACCAAAAAGCATCTAAATAGATATTAATTCTTATGTTTATAGATAAAACTGTTAACTATAAGAAAATCATTATTTTTGATTTTTTTGTTTTTATTTACAAAGTTCAGTGAACAATATGGCATCACAACTTAGAAATACTTTAATCTCACTATTATTTAACATTTAAAAATCTAATTTTTGATATTCAACAACAAAATTATAAAAATAATTTTACATTTATAAAATGAATCATTATTTCACAACAGGTTATTCATTCATATTACCTGAAAACAGTTGTATGCTACATAAAAGGAATAAATTTCCTTATCAATATTTTGAAAATATGTCAAAAAATTAGTTCTTTTTTGTCCAGCATTTTTGACAGTTCAGTATACAAAATATTATATTACAAATTTTCTAATTATAGTTATTGAAGCCAAATCATTACAAAAAATTTCTAAAACATAGCTGTTTGCTAAACATATATGGATAAATTAGAGGTTTCATTAAGAATCAACTTTATGTTTTGTAATTTAAAGTTATTTGCTATGTTCTGAATGTTTGTGTTTTTTTAAATTTCATATGTTGAAATCTATTCCTCGGGGTGATGCTATTAGGAGGTCTTTGGAAGGTGATTAGGGGCCTTTGGGAAGTGATTAAGTCATGAGGATTAGTGTCTTCATAATAGACACCCCAGCAAAGCTGCCTTGTTTCTTGCATGTATCAGGGCAAAGCTAGAAAATGGCAGGTATGAGTTGGAGATCAAATTTGCCAATTCCTCTAATTCCTTGATCTTGGACTTCCCAGCTTTGACAACAATAAGAAATAAATTTTGGTTGTTTATAAGCTTCCCAAGTTATGGTATTTTGTTATAGCAGTCTGCATGGAACAAGATGACATTTTTTATATCTTCTAAGAGAAAGCCCGGCAAACTTAACAAAAACCTGCAAAAGGATATTTGTATGTATATAAATAAAAAAAATTATTATTCGTGAAGCAGACACTACAGTAAGTTTTCAAAAAATAAGATTTAACCCCCATCAAACAATGATATCTTTTACGGTTTCACAAGGGTAGCAGGTCTCGGAGAAATTTTACTGGTTTTGTTAAACCAATTATAGCTTTTAAGTAACCATTTTTCTACGTTGAGTTTAATTTTACCTCAGCAGCCAATAAGTTAACATTAATATAATCTTTTTACTTGTAGGGTAAGTGGGATTTATGACATCATAATCTTAGTATTGCTTAAAGACCTTGAGAAAGATTATTTAATTCAATCTTTTACAGCTTGGAATAGTTTTTCTAAAATATATCATTGATATTAATAATTACACAGCCAGTTTTCCCTCTTATCAAGCAGAGAGGAACCACTGACTCATGAGGCAGCCCATGATTAATTTGTTTTAAAATAAGCTCTAGCTTTGAGATGGTATCAAGTAGTTTAAGGCTTCAATGAAGTATATTCCTCAGTCTGGAATTAGACAATGGTACATCCCTCAGCTGCTAGATTTCAAAATGTCTTCTAAGTCAATTATTTGAATCTGTTTTTGTTTTCATCAAATCTACTTGGTGAATATTTTATTTTCTTTAATTTTTTTAGAAGAAAGTCTAGTTAAAACTACAAAAGTTGTTTCTTATTAAAACTGCAACAATTTTATACTCATTGCTTACATGTCAATATATTATAGGCAACATAATAGATAATATCCAATAACCACTCAATTGCATATATTTAAAAAACACATTGTGAGTAAGAAGTTTGCATTTTTTATTCCACAAAAAAAAATGTATAATCAGTAAAGCCAACCGGACCTAGATTTACATTTATGAACTTCGGTTATGTTCTTAAACCCTCATATTAAGTTTATTTTATTTATAAAAGAGAGATAATACTCTCTCTCCTAAAGTGTTGTTGTAAGGACTAAATAAGGCACATTGGTGGTAGATAGCTAATTTGTCCCCAGGATCAGCTTTCTTGGAGTGTCATGGCTTTGGCTGACACAGAAATTGCACCTATAGATGATTCTCCTGGCCGCCCTGGGACCCAGCTGCAGGCATGTGCTGATTTCTAGTCAAAGGAGAATTATTTCTAGATTGTTTCAGGAGAAAGAAATAAATGTCTGTCTAATTGGAGTCAATCTTTTAGACTCTTTGTTACTGTTTAGCCTGTATCTTAACTAACATGTCTTAGCTTAACATAAATCTTCAAAGACAGTCACATTTCAAAAAATATCCATTCTTTCTTGGAATGGCTTTTTATAATTTCCTAAACTTAGGATAGGCATATTTAACTGTAGACCAAAGAGATGCTTCTTTGCCACAGAGCACCCATAGGAGATTCTTCAAAAAGGTATACCTTATTCTACAGCAATTGCTTTATTTTTCTAATCAACAAGTTCTTAATTTATTTTTAAAAAAACCTTCAGTTTATATTAAACTGAGATTTCTGATCCACTATTCGAGGTTTAAAAAGTACATTTTGTTCTGCATCACATCACAATAAAGCAATTACTTATGCATTTCAATCAATATTAAGGAAACAAATCAAAGGTGTTATTAGGCTTAACAGATTCAGGCAGAATGCAAGGGCAGATGGAACAAATACACTATATAAACATATTCAAACTCAAATATACATTGGTTTCATGTGAAAGTTTCACACAGTAGCGACAACAAGCAGAATGAACATAGGATACTGTCTTATAACAGTTCCATGAAGAAGCCTTGGATCAGAGTTTGCCAAAAGTATTATCATGAGATGTTTCAAGACAAACAGCTTTTCACATTTATGCAGTGCTATTCAGAAATAAACACATTTTCACAATTGTTTTTGTTTGAAGAAAGGCTGGTGAAATGACTGAAGCTTGATTTGTAGCTGTTCTGTAATCTTCTTGTGCAGAGCCTTGTGGTGGGGAAGGGAGTGGGGTTTCAGGAGTTCAAATGTGGTCTGTATCAGAACCAGTATGTACATGGGACCTAAAAGTACAGTTTGTCCAGTTAATGGATCTTGAGATAAATGTGGATGTATTGGATGATGGAGATGACTACTATCATTGGAAGCCCCATTTAACATTTCCTGAAGTAGGTGGCTAATTTAAGTCATCGGCAAAAGTTTTTTAAACGAACTGTATTTGCTCAATCATTTGCCAAATGATGCGCAGCAATGTGGGCAGCAGCAGAAGCAACTCTCCAAACCTCCCCCAGGGAGCCACACTGCGTGTGGATCGTTGATGGAGTTCTCCAAACCCATCAGCCCTTGGAATTGCATGTTCTTAATGTTTATTGGATCTACGTAGCCCATTTAAGTGTAGTCCTTTCACATCTGAGCCAAAAAATACAATTGCCTTTTGGCTTTCTTGAAATGGTTGAACCAGCTCATCTAGAACCCGACTGATTACACAGCTAATCTCAAATTCACAGCTGTTGCAATGAATAATGTAGTTGTTTCCCAAAAGCAAAATATCTTTATATATCGTGGATCTCTTTATAGCTCCAGGCAGTTAAGTGTTCCCCTGCATGAGATCTCAACAGTGCCACCTTATCATCCAATGGTAACTGACAGAAGGCAGGAATATATTTAGCCCATTCCACCAAGACTAAGAGCAGCTGTTTCAGAAATTCACAGACATGACCAACACTTTCATTTTTTTTTTTTTTTAAACATGTATATCGGTACTTGCCCCAAGGCTTGAGACTGAGGTCTGGCAAGACAGAACTTCAGCTTGTGCCAGTGTGTTAATGGAGGGGATATTGCTGCCATCACATGCGCTTCTTCTGGTGCTTGTTCTATTGCATTCGTTATGCACAACTTCTTTTTTCATTCATGCTCTAAAACACTTTCTTAATCGACAGTATCTACATTGATTCTTTTTGGCCTTGTCAACAAAACATTACCGACAGAACCTGCAAGAATAAACATGACTCTTGCATATGCTGCATCTGAAGAAGCCCTTGCACCCACCACAGCTCGATGCCCCACAGTGTTTTCCTGTTGCCTCGACCCGCATACAGCACAAAGACAGATGAGACTGTTGTCTGGGTATTCATATTTGTCCTTTCTGGGGCAGAAGTGCTTGTGCAGAGCCACTCCCGGAGCTCTGGAGCTGCAGTCACTGCCCTGCAGCCGCCTCATCTCCCTGCAGCAGGTCTTTTCCATCCACCTCAACAGCGGTATCTGGCACCACAATTTTTACAATTATTTTTCAATTGATTTACAGATTTAATATAATTCCAGTTCCAGTAGAAATCCAAGTGAGTTATCCTGTGCATATTGACAAACTGGTTCAAATATTTACATGAAAAGACAGGAGCCCCAGAATAATCCACAATAAACCAAAAAAAAAAAAAAAGCAAAGCTGTAGAACTGACACTACCTGATTTCTAGAATTACTGTAAATCTATTGTATTCGAGATACTATGGTTTTGATGCAAGGAATAGACACATAGATTAATGGAAGCAAGCCCTTAACTAGAATCACACAAATGTAGTGAACTGATCATTGGCAAAGAAGCAAGGGCAATCCAATGGAGAAATGAATGTCATTTTACCAAATGGTCAGGAAAAATCAGACATCACCTGCCAAAAAGTAAACCTAGGGATAGATGAAAGATCTCATACCTTTCAGAAACAATAGTCCAAAGTACATCATAGAACTAATTGTAAAACACAACACTATAAAGCTCCCAGAAGAAAACTTAGGCAAAAATATGTAATTTTTGTTTAGCTGATGTGATGTTAAATACAAAACTGAAGTCACAGTCTATGAAAGAAAAAGAGATGATGTGAAGAGTTATTGAAGTTGAAATATTCTGCTCTGTGATAGACACTGTAATGACAATTAATAGGCTAGTCACACCCTGGTAGAAAAAAATTGCAAACACATATAAAGGATTTGTATAAAAATATACAAAATGCTTTTATAACTCAATAATAAAAATAAATAATCCAATTGAGAAATAGACAAAACATCTAATTAGACACTTCACAAATTAATATATACAGATGGCAAACAGGTATATGAAACTACTACACATCACGTGCCATGATGGAATTGCATATTAAAACTGCGATAATAAGATAGCACTACATATCTATTATGATGGCTGTAACCCAAAAATCTGACAATACCAAATTCTGGGAATAAATCAAAGCAATAGGAAATCTCTTTCATTACTGATAAGAATGCAAATGGTACAGTCATCTTGGAAGACAATTTGGCAGTTTCTTACAAAGCTAAATATAGTCTTACCATAAGATCCTGTAATTGTGCTCATAGATATTAGACAAATTAACTTCAAAACTTATGTTCAAACAAAAACCTGCACATAAATGCTTATAGAAGCTTTATTCATAATCCCAAAAAACTGCAAGTAAGTAAAGTCTACAATAGGTGAACAAATAATCAGACTCCAGAATATCCATTCAATGAAATGTCATTCAGTGATCAAAATAAGTAATTGACATTTCCTTTCTATTTTTTATGGCTTGATAAATATAAAGGAAATGAAAATGTACATTGCTAAGTGTATTAGTCTGTTTTCACACTGCTGATAAAGACACAACCAAGACTGGGTAATTTATAAAGAAAAAAAGGTTTCATGGACTCCACAGTTCCACGTGGCTGAGGAAGGCACACAATCATGGCAGAAGGCAAAAGGCATATCTTATGTGGCAGCAAGATAAGAGAGAATGAGAGACCCAAGCAAAAGGGGAACCCCCATAGAAAACATCAGATCTCATAAGACTTATCACTACCATGAGAACAGTATGTGGGAAACCACCCCCATGATGCAATTATCTCCCACTGAGTCCCTCCCACAACACGTGAGATTTATGGGAGCTACCATTCAAGATGAGATTTGGGTAGGGACAGAGCCAAACCATATCATTTTGCCCCTGACTCCTCCCAAATCTCATGTCCTCACATTTTGAAATCAATCATGCCTTCCTAACAGTCCCCCAAAGTCTTAATTCATTTCATCATAAACTCCAAAGTCCACAATCCAAAGTCTCGTCTGAGACAAGGCAATTCCATTCCACCTATGACCCTGTGAAATCAAAAGCAAGTTAGTTACTTCCAAGATACAATGAGGTACAGGCATTGGTTGGATAAATACACCCATTCCAAATAGGAGAAATTGGCCAAAATGAAGGGACTAAAAGCCCCATGCACGTCTGAAATCCAATGGGGCAGTAAAATGTTAATGCTCCAAAATGATCTCCTTTGACTCTGTGTGTCACATCCAGGCAAGATGTGGGTTCCCATGGTCTTGGGCAGCTGTGCCTCTGTGGCTTTGCAGGCTCCCCTCCTGGCTCCTTTCAGGCTTGCATTGCCTGTGGCTTTTCCAGGCACACAGTGCAAGTTATAGGTGGATTTACCATTCTGGGGTCTGGAAGATGGGGCCTTCTTCTCACAGCTCCACTAGGCAGTGCCCCAATGGGGACTCTGTGTGGGGGCTTCAACCTTACATTTCCCTTCAGCACTGCCCTAGCAGAGGTTCTCCGTGATGGTCCTGTCCCTGCAGCAAAATTTTGCCTGGACATCCAGGCTTTTCCATACATCTTCTGAAATCTAGGTGGAGGTTCCCAAAACTCAGTTCTTGACTGCTGTGCATAGAAGCTACTAAGGCTTGAGGATTGCACCCTCTGAAGCCATGGTCCAAGCTGTACCTTACCTCTTTTAGCCATGGCTGAAGCAGCTGCGATACAGAGCACCAAGCAGCCACTGCACAGAGCAGTGGGGCTCTGGGCCCAGCCCATGAAGCCATTTTTTTCTCCTAGGCCTCCAGGTCTGTCATGGGAGGAGCTGCCAGAAAAGTCTTTGACATACTCTGCAGACATTTTCCCCATTGTATTGGTGATTAACATTTGGCTCCTTGTTGCTCATGCAAATTTCTGCAGCCAGCTTGAATTTCTCCTTAGAAAATGGTTTTTTTCTTTTCTATTGTATTGTCAGGCTGAAAATTTTCTAAACTTTTATGCTCCATTTCCCTTTTAAAACTGAATGTTTTTAGCAACACTCAACTCACCTCTTCAATGCTTTGGTGGTTAGAAATTTCTTCCATCATATGCCCTAAATCATCTCCTTCAAGTTTAAAGTTTCACAAATCTCTGAGGCAGGGGCAAAATGCTGCCATTCTCTTTGCTAAAACATAGCAAGAGTCAACTTTACTTCAATCTGCAACAAGTTCCTCATCTCCATCTGAAATCACCTCAGCCTGGATTTCATTGTCCATATCATTATCGGCATTTTGGTCAAAGCAATTTCATAAGTCTCTAGGAAGTTCCAAACTTTTCCACATTATCCTGTTATCTTCAGATCCCTCCAAACTGTTCCTACCTCTGCCTCTTACCCAGTCCCAAAGTCACTTTCACATTTTTGGGTATCTTTACAGTAGCACCCCACTCCTGATACCAATTTACTGTATAAGTGTATGTTTTCACACTGATGATAACGTTATACGTGAAACTGGGTAATTTATAAAAGACGTTTAATGGACACACAGTTCCACGTGGCTGGGGAGGCCTCACAATCATGGTGGAAGGTGAAAGTCACATCTTACCTGGCAGCAGACAAGAGAGAATGAGAGAGCCAAGCAAAAGGCGAAATCTCTTATAAAAACATCAGATCTCATGAGACTTCTTTACTGCCACGAGAAGAGTATGGGGGAAACCATCACCAAGATTTAATTATCTCCCACTGGGTCTCTCCCACAACATGTGGGAATTATGGGAGCTACAATTCAAGATGAGATTTGGATGGGGACACAGTCAAACCATATCACTAAAGGACAGAAGCTAGTCTGAAAATCTTGCATACTTTTTGATTTCAATTACATGATATTGTGGAAAAAGCAAATCTATATACAGGTAAAAGATTGGTAGTTATCAGGGATTATGAGGATGAGAGTAGGATTGATTAAGAGGTATAAGGATTTTTAAGGCAGTAAAAATAGTGTATATGGTCCTATAATTGTGGATACCTGGCACTGTGTATTTGACAATAGCCCTAAAACTTTACATCACAGAAAATAAACAATAATGTGTGCAAATTTTAAAAAAATCATTTAGGAGACCTAGAGATCCAAAGAAGGAATGCAGACTGTAAAAACAGAATCTAACTGTATTGCAAATGTATGAAAAAACCTTAGTGATGGAGTGGGAGAAAAAGCTGCTGACCTAAGTAACTTGAAAATGAGTGAGGCCTATAAGATAAAATACAAAAGGAACTGCACATAAACACTGTACTGTAGTTGATAAAATTGTTTCCTATGGGAGTGTGGGTAAACAATTCTGATATATATCAGAATTATATATATAGACATGAGTATATACATGTGTTAGCTTATACACAGATGTGTATAAGCTATTTTCTTGCTGTGATAGCTGAGAATGAATAAGAGAAATCAGCAGAAGTGGCTCTTAGTTCTTGGTTTTGACTACCATTCTTCATTAAAAGGAACCAGTGCTGCTTGGCAAAATTGCTGATTCTGGACCCAGGGCAGGATTTATACAAGATGAGCCTGGACTGAATGGAAAGCCAAAGAAAATGTGCATAATCAAATGTGTAATGGGTGAGGAGAATAAAACATCAAATCTTTAAAAATTTTCAGAAGTTGATTAACCACTGAAAGCAAATATGATTGCTTTCAGCCCTGTACACTTCCTAATGATTAAAACACACACACAATCAAACACAAAAGCAAAAACAAGTGTGTGCTTACTATAAATAGAAAGTAAATTAATTTCCAAGTAATGGAGAACAATTGAATTTGAAAATGTGATGCCTGGTCATTTTTGTAATAATTCTGTAATAAACGTATTTCTGGAGCACTCACTAATCTATTTAATCCATATTATGGAGAAAGAATAAATAATCATGGACACACTATTTTTGATCTTATGAAGCAATGAACAAATGCATGCAAAGGCCATTACTAATGACACCACCTAAACCGTAGGCACTTTACTAAAACTACAGCAATCACATTTCCTATTTAAGTTTATAGTATTCTAGCTGCAAATAAGTGAAAAGCCTCTAAATGATATAAGCCCAAAAGTCTCTATCGTTACAGATATAATTAAATGTTAAAAAGGCACGAGAATAGATGAAATTTTTTCATCTTCAATCATTCAAACTAAAGGAGAAGATTCCTTATTTCATAAATATCCTCATCCAGTTAACTGGTGTAATGCTGTGAAATGTAAGTACAGAAGACCCCTTCAGCACGTTTTTGCTTTCCTCAGTTTCAGTCACCCACAGTCAAATATGGTGTGAAAATATTAAATGGAAAATTCCAGAAGTAAACTGTATAAGTTTTAAATTGGGCACCATTCTGAGTAGCATGATGAAATCTCATACCCTGGGATGTGAATCCTTCCTTTGTCCAATGCATCCATGGTATATATGCTACCTGCCCATGAGTCACTTAGCCATCTCGATTATCAGATCAACTGTGGCAGTATCACAGTGCTTGCATTCAAGTAGTTCCATTTTACTTCACAATAGCTCCAAAGTGCAAGAACAATGATACCAGAAATTTGGCTATGCCAAAGAGAGGCCATAAGGTGCTTAAAGTACATAAAGTTGAAAGTGAAAGTTCTCAACTTAATAAAAAAAGAAAAAAGGTTGTACTTTTTGCTAAGATGTAGGGTAAAAATAAATATTCTATTTGTAAAATTGAGAAGGAGGAAAAAATTATGTTGGTTTTGCTGTCACACCTCAAACTGCAAAAGTTACAGCCACAATGTGTGACAAGTGCTTAGTTAAGAAGGAAAAGGCAGTAAATTTGGGAATGGAAGATATGAACAGAAAAGTGTTCTGATTGATGGCAATCAGGTTCTTTACCATCTGTGGTTTCATGCATCCAATGGGGGTCTTAGAACATTTATTTCAAGGACAAGAGCTATTCTAAGGAACAAAGATCTGATAGAAGATAAAACGTTATTCTATAAAATGGAAATTTCTCTCATGAATTACCTAAAACTAAAAGCCCCAAACACAATGCTATTAATTTTATGATGGGTTTGCTCGCTGGGGGTAATTAACTGGTATTAAATATGTATTTTATTTTCTCTTATTCATTCTAATGAAAAATTTTACATATTTTCATGAGCAAATTTTCACATTTTGGTTGTTCACTTTTAATAAGAAACTAATTTGAACATGTTCAATAATTTTATAATTTTATTTTTCTTTTTAATTCACCAAATATGAAAAATATGATAGACATTTCATACTCTATATACATACAGAATAATTTGAATATTTGATAGGATAAATCTATTAAGATACAGTATATATAATAATAATTCTAGATAACAAAGAAGAAAAATCCTTAGCTGACAGACAATTTTGAGCAGAAGTTCCAGTACTGAGATATACAAAAAGAAAGGTGAACACAGGAAAAAGGGAAGAAAGAATTAGTTAAAGATAGAGAGAAAGAAGGAGACTGTGGAGAGTTGTGGCAATATAAACTCCCCAGACAGAAATCCACATTTTAGTATAAACTTTAAAAATTCATCAGGATATCTATTATCTATTTATAGGAAACAAACAACAATGCCAACAACAAATGCACACGTTATCAATAAGTTAATCTAAGTTTTTGATTTCAGCTTTTTATTAAAAAATAAAATAAACTGAAAATATATACTAAAGTACAACCAATGTTTCCTCTCTAAAAACATGAAGAAAAAATTGTTATCCCTTTATCAGATGAAAAAGTTTTAAAACCTGGCAATTATGATCTTAATTAATACAAGTGATGAATGAAAGACTTCAGTTAGCAATAAACAGTAGAAGTGAGAGGTGGTCATTTATAATACTAGACACTCCAACATCATCTGAGTTATACCAAAGCCATTAAAGTAATTTTATTGAACATGAAATTGCAAGGAAAAAAAAGAAGAGCCAATAATTTGACAACCAACCAACCAAATATAGAGAGTTCATAACAACCAATCAACCAAATATATAGGAAGTCCATAACACTTGCACAGCTCAACTGAGCACTGGAATTCTTTATATTTTTAAGAATTCTTGGATCCAGTTGCAGTGCTGCTAGTGGTTGGAATACCAACTAAAATTTGTAAAAAATAAATTTGTGTGTGTAACAGGCATCTAGGTTTGGATAAGGCTAAAACAATCAGGAAGTTAACATAATAGATGGCATCACTCAAGAGAATTTCTGGTTATTCATGGATTATAAGTGGATATATATATACTCAATTGCTTATTCAAATTTATTACGGAGTGCCTACCATAGAATAATTCTTCTTTCCTACCAGGGCTCATTCATCTAGTCACTGGAACATAGTGCTCTCCCACAATTTGCTTTCGTTTCCAAGCAATGAAATACAATATTACAGTTAAATAAAATTTATCCTTTAAATACAACAAATATTGGTGACATGGATCCAAATTAAAAGCTAGTACCATTATTTGTGTGACATCAGACAATTTAATCTCTGAGTCTTTTAAATCTCCCATTGGGGTGAAGAATTATGTTTAAAATTTACTTATGGGTCTGTCTTCTTATAATAATAAATGAAATTTTACATTATAAAGTACTTTGGAAAACACTAACAAATGATCACAATTACAAGCGAAAATATCATTTGCCTAGATTTCCCAGATGCAAATGGTTTTATAGAGGATAGTGGCAGTCTTAAGATCATTCAAAGAGTAAGTCAATAATTTGAATAAAATTGCAGGGTGTCATATCTTTAACTAAGAGACCTGCAGTTCCACAAATCTTGGTTCATTTAATATATTTAACTGAATGGTAGAATATTTAAAACAAATGTTTAAAAATTTGTAAATACTTTTTAGAAAAAAATACTTAACCTCAATCCTGCACTGGTAGATGTGTTTGGTAGATAAACTAAAAAAGGACTATGCTGTATTTAAAGTTTTATATGTTTTTCTTCAGTTAGTATATCTGAGAAGATTTGGCTTAAGTTCCAAAAAAAACCTTCTAAATTTATTTTTACTGTTGTTTTAAATTTTTTCTTATGTTTGTTCATTTCTTGTGTCTGTCATTTTTAAAATAGCACTAATTAACTCAAGGCTGGAGAGAAAATTGTATTACTAGATCCTGGAAGCTATGACCATAGTATAGATGCTGGAATTATGACAGGGCTGCTCTTCATAAGGTA
This sequence comes from Hylobates moloch, assembly GCF_009828535.3. Lineage (NCBI taxonomy): Eukaryota > Metazoa > Chordata > Mammalia > Primates > Hylobatidae > Hylobates > Hylobates moloch. The sequence continues at coordinate 117,415,231 of NW_026652279.1, forward strand.
TGGTTTGGTGGAAAGTGGAATTATAAAGAAATAGGGTCACCTTATTCATTTTGTTCTTAAGGTACCACGTCTTGGTCTTGGGATCACTTAGAGATACAAAAAAATTTTAATTTTAATTTCTTTAAAATTGAAAGAAAAAAATGAATACAATATTTGCAAATATATTATAATAAATGCAGTTTGAATTATAATCATTTTTATACCAACATGTTCACTGTAGATGGATGGATGGATAGATAGATACATAGATAGATAGATACATAGATAGATAGATAGATAGATAGATAGATAGATAGATAGATAGATAGATAGATGATAGATAGAGATATATAGAGCTCTCTCTCTCTGTCTTTGACAGAGAGATACCTTTATAGAGAGAGACAACCTTCTGGCCTCCAACAGTCTTCCTGCCTCAGCATCTGGAGTGGATGGGTCCACAGGTGAATGGCACCATGCCCAGCTAATTCTTTATTTTATTTTCTGTAGAGACAGAGTCTTGCTATGTTGCCCACGCTGTCCTTGAACTCCTGGCATAAAGCAATCTTCCTGCCTTGGCCCCCCAAAGTGCTGGAATTATGGGTGTGAGCCAACAAACCTGGCCAGAAAATATAATCGTTATTTATTTATTTATTTTTCTTATGGACAAAGGGGTGCACAGAAGCAAAAGTGCATAGTGCCCTTGAAAATCATTATTCGATACTTTGGAAGAGGTACAGCCTTGCTTAGAAACACCATCCAAAGCAGAATAAGCAAAGAAATATGCCATATTTTTTCTTTTAATATACTCTAATTTTCTGGTAAGATTTCCCTGTGGCTGAATCTAGCTGGAAGCATATTCACAAGAAATCCTGGGAAACGTAATTTGCACTGTTAGCATATTCTGGTACAGTGCCTTAGGGAGGCAAGGAATAGACACTGGGACATTACTAGCTCAATCCACCTATATTGTTATTTATCATTAATATAACAATTTCCCTATATATGCAAATAGAATTATCTTTCATCCTTCCATCTAACATGAAACAACTATTCAACATATAAAGACATTCGTATCTTCTTCAGAAAGAGAAGACACGTTCTCAATCAATTATTAACCATTTCAAAGTTCAGGATCTCCAGATGGTAATCAGGCTTTTCATCAGATAAGAAAATATGCTTCTAATATTTATATAATAAATAATAGAGGTGGATAAGACTTTGGCTGCTGAGTAGGATGGCATGGCAGAACAACCCCAAGAATAACTAGAAAATTAAATAATAAATTAATCTTATTTTAAAGACATTAAAGGCCTCAACATTCAAACCCTGTCACTGAGCGATTTTGTACATGGGCCAAACGATCAAAGGATTGAGGAAGCTGAGCACAAAGGAGGAATAATATCCATAGGATGTGTCATTTTGTCCACTTGACTATTGAAAGTTTCCCTGGTAGTAGATGAGAAGTTACATGAAAAACCGATATCCTCACATCCTGTGCCTATGCTTACGGTTCCATACACTTAACTCTTCCCCAGAGCTCCATGTGACAGATATTTTAATCTTGTTCTTTCCTAATCTCTAATCTAGGAAATGTAGATCTTTATCTCAGGTGGCTTTTTTCTTTACACAAGGAAGATAATCAAATGTGCTTCTTGAAATTTTACCAATATTTCTATTTCTTTCTGAGCTAACCCTGAGTTGGGCTGTAATGCAACACCCATCTGCTTCCAGGTAAAAGAAACATATCGGCCGGGCGCAGTGGCTCACTCCTGTAATCCCAGCACTTTGGGAGGCCGAGGCGGGCGGATCACGAGGTCAGGAGATCGAGACCATCCTGGCTAACACGGTGAAACCCTGTCTCTACAAAAAATTAGCCGGGCGAGGTGGCAGGCGCCTGTAGTCCCAGCTACGCGGGAGGCTGAGGCAGGAGAATGGCGTGAACCCCGGGGGGCGGAGCCTGCAGTGAGCCGAGATCGCGCCACTGCACTCCAGCCTGGGTGAAAGAGTGAGACTCCTTCTCAAAAAAAAAAAAAAGAAACATCAAGTAGAACTATATGTAAATCATATTTTATCTTTATTTTATTGTATTTCTATAGATTTAGGGGGTACAAGTGCAGTTTTGTAACACTCATACAGTGTGTGGTAGTGAAGTCTGGGCTTTTAGAGTAACCATTACCCATATACTTCTCTTTTTCCTTCAACTGGCCATTTGGCCATAGATAGGGTAATCATACATCTGGTTTGTGCATTAAAATTGTTAAAATTTAATGATTTGTAACTTTAAATTATCTTTACACTCTGACATTTGGGTCATCTAAGTCAATGCTTTTTCAAATCTTATAGGTATATTAGTAATGTGATGATTTTATTGAAATACAGATTCTGATTCAGAAATTCTGTGGTGGGGCCTCAAATTCTGCATTTCTAACAACCTTTCAAGAGAGGCTGAGGCTACTGGTCAGTGGCCAAACTCTGAGAAGTGAAGATTTAGAGAAATTTCCATCTCTGGTTTACCAAAATATCACCAATGTAGGGGACTTGTAGGAAGTCCATTTACGAAAATCTTTGCAAACTACATGAGGAGAGAGTCAGAGTGTTGACATGGCCCTGATATAAGACAGACGAGTTACACTGCTACTGATAAACGAACACTACCAGTAATTTTATGGAAACACTGTGGCAGATTAAAAAACAACAACAACAAAAAACAAGAAAACAAACAAAATTTGCTCAAGGAGATGCCAGAAGCTGGGTAGAACAATAATGCACTTTAATGTCTACCAGGTTGGGTTTAAAATAATTCCATAGGCATTCTCTAATATCCACCCTTCTCACTTCAAATTTAGAGTTTTGGCAGAGAATATTGTTTTTGAAGCTAACATTTGGCAATTCCTACAATAGTAACCTAGATTCATAGGTTAGAACCTCTTGCTAAGTTTTTACATCCGTATTTATTTATTGGGACAGGAAACAAGAGCTCTCTAGAGAAGATAACAGAACTTGTGTTTACTTATGGAACATCTTAGCAGTGCCAGCTTCCCACATGCAGATTCCTCATGAGGCAATGTAATGAAGGCCAGACATGCCTGTGTGTGCAGCAGAGTTAGCATTAGAGGGAGGAACACTGAAGTTCAGACCCAGAGTTTACATAGGGCAGCAGCCCATCTGTCCATCATCCCTTTCAGGGAGATGGAGAGAGAAAAATAAGCAAACAAATAAACAAACCTTGATTTGAGAAGGTAAATAAATCCTCTCTGGGAAGAGGATAATCCAACTGCTGTTAAAAAAAATGAATTTCAAAACTGAAAACTGTAACGTCTGACTTAAAAATTCACTGGATGGGCTCAATTGAATAATGAAGATGACAGAGAAATCAGTCACTAAACTTTGACAGTAGGAATTATCCTACCTGAAAAACAGAGAAAAAATAAAATATTTTAGAAAATAAACAGAGCCTTGGAAACAGTGGAAAAATATCAAAAAGATCTACTAGTCTGGTCATTTGATTGCCACAAGGAAAGAAGAAAAACACTAGTATAGAAAAAAAGTTGTAGAAATAATGGGCAAAAACTAAAATTTATGAGTGGAAGGAGCTAAGACCTTTTCGCAACTGTCATGTAACAAAGACACAAGAGAATGCATTTTTCATTGACTGACCTAAACTGACAGATAAATGCAAAACTGCAATGTCCTTTTTCTGAACTTACTTAACCCTAGATTATCTTTTGAGGACTTAAAATTATTAATTCCTTAAATGCACTTTTCTGGAATTTTGACCATCTTTTCAAGAACTGAAACCCAAAGAAACAGCATTGATTTATCATTTCCAACTACTAAAAGAAGTTAAATATCCCTGCAATCAAAATTTTGAGAATTTTGAGAACTACTGATCTATTTAATTTCCCTGCACTTAATTATCATTTGAAGCAAAGTTATAGCAATAATTTTCTGTACACTATTTTTGTAGTTCTCAGTGTAAATTTATTAAACATTAGATTATTAAACTGAAAATGCTTATATAAAAATTATTTTAGCACCATATTTGACAATATCAACTCATCTTAGTCAGTAACTCAACCAATACCCTAAAAATTAGGGACCTAATGACATTTGTGTAATTTCTTCTTTGGGCTACTCAATTTGCTTCCTGTCAATTAGGATGTGCATGAGGTCTGAGGATGTGGTGAGGGGATTGAACATCCATTCATAACTATCCTCCAAAATGCAAGATTCTGCTTAGGTTTTAGTTGTCAGTTATAGGGATCTATACAGAATATTCAACTACAGCACTGTCTGTTTCTGAGATTTATAGTTAATCATTATAAAGGGGAAATCCACTCACAGAAAAATGCTCAGGGGCCTTCACTAATCCCTACACATCTTAAAAGATCTGGCAGTAGACTGTGGAACCAGGACTCTATTCTCATTTCCAGGAGCATTGCAATTTATCACTCTCTTAGCTGTACTTCTGCAGCAAAGAAATGTGTAAATTTCACCTTGGAGGAATTAGCTGAGCTGCTTTTTGTGCATTTGTAATGTGTGTATGTATTCCAACTCTACTATTTTATTATTATGAATCATGAGCAGTCAGTCATTTCTTTATTCCTTATTCTTCTACATCTTCCACTCAAAAAAGACCTTTAAAAGTCACCTAAAAAGGCTACAGGTCCCCTGGGACAATAAATCTCTACCTGTTATCTGATTTGTTACAATATTAAAATCTTTTCCTGACAAGCCTAAAACTCTATATAGAAATTTTTTTGTCCTTTTATAAAGGTCTTTTATCGGAATAAAGGTTTATATTGTATTTAGTTTAAAATCTAGCAAAACTTTATGCCATCTACAATTAAAAGTAAAATTATATAGCATGATATTAAATTTTTATAATGTAAGTGCATATGATAAAATCATTTGTGTCTCTTTACTTTTGGTAAAATCTGCCCTAATTTACTAGTTTTGGAAAAAGAAATATAATATATAGTTATTATGCTTGTTGTTTTTCTCCTTACTATTACAATCTTATATTAGAAATTCATGCAAAGTTGTCATTCCCTACATATTTGCTAAGTGAACTAAAAATTATTTTCTCATGATAAAGAAGTATGACTGTAGAAATGCAAACCAAGTAATCTTTAATTTCCTAAATGTATATTAATATATAGAGTGAATGATAAGAAAATGTTTATAAATTATTACTGAATATATTTTACTATCAGTTTTTTTTATGTGACTGCCATTCACAGATTGCTGTTTGTGTGCATAAGTGTGGGAGGGGAGTAGGTATGTATTTACTTTATTAATTCATTTTAATCATTATCTCGCTGAGAAAGAGGGCAAGGATTTAGTGTTAAAACATTTGAAATATTTATATCAATAACCAAAGTGTATTATACACAGTAGATGGAAAAGTGTTTTTGAGTAATTGCAAACTGATTAATAAATTTTAATTTTCTTCTAATTTCTTAAACTATGTGGTTAAAGATTCCATATATGGATTGATTGAAACAATTGCTCACTTTCAAAGTTTCAAACTTTTTATACCTCTAGAATGTTTTGATTATATTTACTTTTTTAAGAAAACGACAAGAATGCAAAAACATTTGAATATAATCAAACATTTGTCTATTATGAAAATATTGTATGTTTTTCAAACAAAAATATACATGAACATAAAATTTTGAATAGCAGCCTTGCCCAAATGGCAGTCTAGATGACATAAAAACTTCCCCAAAGCAAATAACTACTAAAATAAAATAAACACATATTTAAAGACACAGATATAAAATAAAGGAATTTCTAGGGACCATTAACAAAGAAAAAGCATAAATGAGAGAAAAAACATGTATACAGTCACAGCTAGTACAATTTTCATAAAACAAGAATTGGTGAAGGAGGCCATGTGCAAATGACAATTATTTTTGAATTCCCTGTATTGATGAAAGACAAGAATTCTCAGATACTGAAGTATAATGCACCTTCATCAAAGTAAATAAAATATAACCCGTAAAAACACATAATTAGATGCATCTAAAAAAGGTTCCCCGTAAAAACTTAAATAACTGTATACTACGAATCAAATTTTCAACACAGAAAAAAAACTAGCAGATTATTTTGATACAATGTTAGAGGCAGGAGGCAAAGAAATTCTAGGCAGACAAGGGTGGGTCCCTGACAAAACCTCACCTTCAAGCCAAAAAGCCTGAAACCCGAGGCCCAATGTGACAACCTCTATCCCTGTTTTCCCTCTTGAATGTTGCCTTTTTCTAAACTACCCATGGCCCACCCCACCCCTATTCCTGTACCTATGAAGACCTCAGACTCAGTCGGAGAGGAGAAGCAGCTGGACATCAGAGAGAAGCAATGTGACTTCAGAGGGACAGATCAATGGCTTGACTTCGGAGAAGAGTCCGGCCAGAGATGGCTGGACTGGAGGGGAAGATTACCTGCCTGTTCTATCCCCTCTTCCAGCTCTTCTTCCCGCTGACAGCCACTTTCATTGTTCAATAAAATCCTCCTCATTCACTTCATTTTTCCTGGACACCGGACAAGAGCTCAGAACCCACAAGTGCATATAACTCCCCAGACAAGCTGTCATACTAGCCTTCAGCTAAAGATGGCTTCACCAGGGAATTTTATGAAATGCTTTATAATTAAATACAACCAATACTGCACAAAATGAGAGTAAGAGGACATATTTTCCAACACATTTGTAAGGTCAAAATTATTTTATGCCAAGATCAAAGATCTTTCAAATAGAAATGCAATATATCAACATCCCTCATGAACACAGATGGAATCATTAACAATATCAGCAAATCTAATTCAGTATATAAAAATGAAAACCCACTATGACCAAGGGAGTATTATACCAGGAATGAAAGGTAGAGTCATACTTAAATGATCCAATATAATTAACAACAGAATAAAGGAGAAAAACATATGATTATCTCAAAAATTCAGGAAAACAATTGCAAAAACAATCAACCCCATTCATGGTAAAAATTCTCATTAAATTAGAAATAAAAGGAAACTTGAGCAAGAAAAAGAAGCAGCCACAAAAAATGTATAGTTAATATCAAGCAGAAGGTTGAAGTATCAATTTCTTCTCCCCAAATTGAGGGTAAGGCAAGAATGGTCAGTCTCTTAAGTCAAGAAAATAAAATTTTTATGTGTCATGTTAGAAACAAAAAATGCGAAACTCCCATTATTCAGAGTTGACATATTCAGATACATTTAAGAATCTCAAGATATATGCAAAGAAGCTACTCAAACTGAATAACTTTGACAAGTTTTAGGATAAAAGGTCAATATATTTTGACCTTTTCAATTATGTTTCTAGGCATTGGCAATAAACAATTGAAACATAAAAATTTAACATAACACCATTTAAAATGACAAAAATAAAAGCATACATCTAGAAAAGGATGTAGCTTCAAAATATGTAAATCACTGAGGTTTCTGGGAAGATGCGAAGAATAAGAAGCACCAGGAATTTGTTTCTACCTAGGCAACAATTCCACAGCATAATTTGTCTGATGAAACTATTTTGAACTCTAGAGGCTAATGAAGGCTTGCAACTTCCAGGTGAAGACTTAGATGATAAATTGTCATTATTTTTAGTCAGTTTCATCTGTTAGCACAGTGGCTAAGAGCCACCCATCCCCCAGTCTTCAACCACAGGATAGACAGCTATACCCCTATTTCTCGAACAGCTTGAACACAGCTTGTGGGAGCCAGAGTAGGCAAAAAAGAACTCTGTCCTTCAAATATTGAGATCTGTGATCTGATTGCTGATTGCTGTTTCTGATCACAAAGGCACAGACACAAAATCAGGCAACCATTGATGCACCTCCTCCCATTGTCGCAAGCCTCTTCTCTGGCTAATGTGACTTCCAAGAGATTTAAATGCCAGATGTCCTCTTCCATTTCATTTTTTTTTCCCTTTTGGGTGCCAGACATTAAGCAATAAAACATTCAAAAACAATTACATATACTGGAAAATTGAAAGTGAGCATTCGTGCCCAATGTCTCAGAAAAGATAGGAGAAAACCTTAAGTTTACATCTCAGTCTGATCCTTAGTACAGAGACAGCCTAAAACAATTAAAAACAGAAACAATAATAAAAACCAGAAAACTCAGGGGAAGAAGGAGAACTGAATTTTCAGAATCTAATTATCACATTATTAGATTCCATTGTCTGGTTTTCAGCAAAACAACAACCACAAAATAGCAAGAAATATAAAGAAACAGGAACATATGGTACAGTCAAAGGATAAAAATAAATCAAGAGAAAATGTCTTTCAAAAAGTCTGATAGCAGATTTGCAAGAGAAACTGAAGGAGGGGAATGATAGAAAGTGTCAAAGAGAATGTTTGAAGAAGTAACGCCTGAAGACTTTTCAAATTTGCTGAGAGACATAAATATATACATTCAAGACCTACATTCATCATTGACCTGTATTCACCCTTATAGTATTATATAAAGTATTTTTACTACCTTACAAATTCTCTGTGCTCTGCCTATTTATTCCTCCTCTCTCAGCCTCACCCTGGCAACTACTGATCTGTTTATTGTCCCTTTGGTTTTGCATTTATGCAGAATGCCATATAGTCTAGTTCATACAAAATGTGGTCTTTTTATATGTGCTTCTCTTACTTAGTAATATGCATTTATGGTTTTGCCATGTCTTTTCAGAGATTGACAGCTCATTTCTTTTTAGCACTGAATAATATTCCATTTACTGTATGTATCACAGTTATTTATTCACCTAATAAAAGACAACGTGGTTGCAGCCAAGCTACTGTAAATATCAAAAAGGAAAAAACAGACAGAAAGATTTGACTGTGTACTACCTTTACCAGTGTGTTTTATACCTTTATATGTTTTTGTGTTACTAATTAGCATTCTTTTCTTTGGGATTGAAGAAGTCTCTTTACCATTTCTTTTTAGAGAGGTATGATGGTGACAAACTCCCTCAGCCGAAAAAGTCTTTAACACTCCTTCATTTCTGAAGGACAGCTTTGCTAGGTTACCAAGGACAGTATGCTTGGTCGGCAGTTGTTGCTGGTGTTTTTCCTTCGACACTTTAGATGAGAGGTGTCCAATATTTTGGCTTCCCTCGGCCGCATTAGAAGAACAAGAATTGTCTTGGGCCACACATAAAATACATTAACAAACACTAACAATAGCTGATGAGCTAAAAAAAAAAAAAAAAAAAAAAAAAAAATTGCCCCCCCAAAACAATCATAATGTTGTAAGAGAGTTTTCGAATTTGTGTTGCACCGCATTCAAAACCAACCTGGGCCACGGGCCACAGGCGGTCTATGGGCCACAGGTTGGACAAGTTTTCTTTAAATATATCATATCACTTTCTTCTGCCCTGTAAGATTTCTGCTGAGAAATCTACTGCTAGCCATATGGGAACTCTCTTACTTTATTGGTTTCTTGTATCTTGCTGCTTTCAAGATCCTCTCTTTGTCTTTGATTTTTGACAGTTTGATTCTACTATGTCGTAGTGTAGTCTTGTTTGTATTGATTCTGATTGGAGAATTTTGACCTTCCTGTATCTTCATATTTATATATTTCCCCAGATTTGGAACGTTTTCCATTATTTCTTTAAATGTGTTCTACTCCTATATCTTTCTGTTTTTCCTCAGGAAGTTCTATAACTGGAACATTTGTTCTTTTTATGCCATTTCATCAAGCCAATCATTCATTTTGATTCTTTTTTTCTTTTTTCTCCTCTCATAATGTCTTAATTTAGTCTTTCTTTTGCTTGATCAATTTTCGTTGGTATTCTTTATTGCATTTTATATTTCATTTTTATATTTTTTTGCTCCAGAATGTGTTTGATTTTTTAAAATATAATTTCAATCTCTATTTAATTTCTAGCTTTTATAATTTATTGTTTGTCTGATTACATTGAATTTTTTCTCTGTATTTTCTTCACATTTGCTGAGCTTACATAAATAAATTATTTTAAATTCTTTGACAGTTCTAACATATCTATGTATTTGGTGTTAGCTAGTGGGAGATTATTGTGTTCTTTTGGTGGTACTATGTCTCATTAGTTTTTTTTCTTTTTGTATTCCTTATTGCCTTATTTTGATGTGTGCATATTTGCAGAAGGGACTTATTCAAATGTTTGTAAAATAGTTTTTTCTGGGAAAACTCTTCACCAGTCAGACGATCCAGAGATTCTGGGAAGGCTGTTTGTTGTGGTACAAGGACAGTTTTGCTGCTGGGGTCCTTGGGCAGGTTGGCCTGATCCCTGAGTCAGCAGAACAGTAGGTCTGATGCTAATTCCATGGCATTGGGCCTGGAGCCTGATCCACTGGTTTAGACCAGTTGATTGGGTCTACAGAATGGCCCTTGAGTCTAGGTGCACAAGCTTGGAGCTGGAGCCTGTGTCCATGTATTAGGCCAGTCTTGCATTCCTATAAAGAAATAACTGAGATTGGGTATTTTATAATGAAAAGAAGTTTCACTGGCTCATCATTCTGCATGATTTACAGGAAGCATGGTGCTGATGTCTGCTTGAGTTCTTGGGAGGTTTCAGGAAGTTTGCAATCTTGGCAGAAGGCAAAGAGAGTCAGAGACATCACATGGCAAAAGCAGAAGCAAGAGTAGTGGGGGTGGGGAGGTATCACACACTTTTAAATAGCCAGATCTCATGAGAACTCACTATCACAAGAATAGCATCACAGAGATGGTGCTAAACCATTCATGAGAAATCCACCCTCATAATCCAATTACCTCCTACTGGGTAATCCCAATATTAGGGATTACCTAATATTGTAATCCCAATATTAGGGATTACCTAATATTGTAATCCCAATATTAGGGATTACAGTTAAACATGAAATTTGGGTGGGAACACATATGCAAACTATATCAGCCCATGAGGTTAGCCCGAAGTTTGCAACCACAGGGGTTGAGTTGGTGCTGGGGCTGCACTTGAACATGAGTCTGTAGGGATTGGCCAAGCATCAGAATGAGCCTGGTTTGTAGGTCTACTGGAATGTGCCTGGAGCCTGAGTCCATGGACACTGACCTGACACTGGAGCAGGCCTGGAGCCTGAATCTGCATATGTATATATCTCCTGAGTTTGCAGAGTCTAGCTTAGAGCCTAGGTCTGCAATGGTGGTCTTGGAGTCTCAGGTCACAGAGGCTGGCCTGGTACCAAGGTCTAGACCCTGGGTCTACTTGAGCAAGTCGTAACCTGGGTCCTCTGCAGCCTGGGGCCATGGACACCTCTCTGGTGCATGGGGCCAGCCCAGTGCTGGGGCTAACATAGAACGTTGGCCTCTGAATCTGGTATGGAGCTTAAGGTCATGAGTACTGGCCTGATACCTGCAATCACTGATGCTGGCCTGGATCCTGAGACCATGGGGTCCAACTGGGTACTAGGAGCAGTCTTGAGCCTAGGGTCACTGAGGTTGGGCAGGCAGTGGGGGCATTCCAGAGACTGAGGCAGAAGGCAAAGGGAGACAGAAGGCACTAGGACTAGCCTGAAGCTGAAAGTGGTCCTGAGCTTTGGACTACTGAGGTCAGCCTGGCAGTGGGTCAGCACAGAGACTGACTGCCAAGCAGTCCTGGAGCATGGGGCTTCAAAATTTGACCTCATTCTAGGGCAGGTCCAGGGGTTCAGTCTATGAGTACTAAACTGGAGTTGGGGTTATGAGGACCTGCTTAGTGCTGGGTTTTACTGTGGGTGTCTCAGTTTGGGGGTTTGAAATGAAGTTCTATGTTTATTTCCTTTTTCTCCCCACATGTGCAGGGTATCTCTCTTTACACTGTACTGCCTGGGTTAGCAGAGGTGTGACATGGGTAATGTAAACCTGCCCTTTCTGTCTTCTTCAATGCATCTTTTTTTATTTCTGTGCTACACTCCAGTATGATACTGTGATCTCTCATTTGGTTTCCTTAGACTTTATGAAGATACTCTCATGCATGGATAGTTATTCAAATTGATGTTTTTGTGGTGGTGTCAGTATGGAGAGTCCTACTCGAACATTTTTCTTATGTCCATATGCCTGATATAAATTTCTTAAAGAAAACCTTGAAAGTCTGTTACAACAATAATAGAGAAGAAATACATCTTTCTTTATGAAAATACTGTCTCCCTTGCTTTATATATATGATCATATGAGAGCTTCTTTCCTTATACATTACTCCATGTCCCTGGTCACGTGACTGTGACCCATGCTGAGGCAGTCATTCTAGTTTAAAATGCAACATGTGATGGTGTGCTCTTTTCTCATTAATTTGAAACAATGACATCATTAAACTAAACTAGCTAATAGCTATAGTTTTAGCATTGTAGTTTGAAAAGATGAATCCAAAACACAGAAATGAGCAAGTGAAAAATTACAAATAAAAAGTATTGATGATATTCAATCCCTGATCAACCATGTCCAAGTTTAACCCCATTATTGTCCTTCCTGCAATTGGTATATATCAGCTAATACATTTCTCATTGGCCTGCTAGTTAGTTAGATTTGCATTTCTGTCACTTGCAACCAAAACATGTATTAATATAGTAAGTGAAGAAATAGTATCTATCACTGGAAATAAATACTATTGTAATTCTTTATCAAATTTTACATATCTTACATGACTTATAGATACATTATTTTGCTCTCTATTCTGAATACAAATGTAATAGCATTAATAAATCTGTTATTCTTAGTTCAAAATATGGCTTCATGATTTCTATCATTAATAATAATAGTAACACTAGAATTGTCCTCCCTGCACCAACCTCTTTTCTTTCCATTCCATCTTTCACATTGCAACAAGGAATAGCGGCAAAAAGCTCAACTCTAATCATATAATCTCTCAAATATCTTTCCTCTAACAAAATAATTATAAGAAGCAATAAAAGAAGTAAGTCAAAATGTGTTAGTATCTTAGCATCACATTCACACCTCGAAAATATAATTATCAAAACTTTAATTATCATTTAAAACTGGACACCACCTCTTTGATCATGCGATCTGCTTGGTTGAAGTTCTTTTCTTCCACTCCTTGATTTATCAACATTCTGCCCCTACTTTATGTGCTAACTTAAATGCTCCTTCACCTGTGATACTTTTTTTTTCCAAAACTGATATCAAAATTAATCTAATTTATTTGAATTTATATCTATTTGATTTAATTTATGTTATGGACTCATGCCCATATTACTAATATTTTCATTAACAATTTACATTTTTGTGTCTATAAATAGACAATAAGGCTAAACATCATCAGATACCTTTTCAAAATTACTAAAATATTGCTGTAAATATTTGTTGAATGGAATTAATATTTGATTAGTTTACTGCTTTATGCTAGTACTAAGTCAACACAGGTTGTCATTTTTAATATGCATTATAATCTCAGTTTGACTTCTCTTTAGCTCTGATCTCAGCAAATATGTTACTTATTGCACACCATACAAAGTAAAATGAAACCTATATAAAAAATTGAAAGTTCGAAAGACAATTTTTAAAGTTCCATTTAACAGCATAACAGTTGAGGTTAAAAAATGTCATCTCTTTATAAAAAAATATGAGATTCAACAGGACAGAAGCCTTTGCCTTAAAAAACATATATATACTTTGCCAAGGAACAAAAGAGAAGTGGATATCCACTAGAGTAAATTACAATGTTGTAAACAAACAAAATTAACATTTTAAATTGAAGTTATTAGAATTCATGTTCACAGTTAAACTGGGAGGTTTTAGAAATATTGTAAATGTATGAGGTGACATTTTTAAGTGACATCTTTAAGTGAAAGGTGACAGTTCTGTATCATCCACTTTATGTTAAAAAGAAAGGATCTATGAAGCACTGTAAACAGTAAGTTAGAGAGATTCCACTAAATATTACTGAATATGCAGCCTAAGTTATAGGGTAGTCTCAAAAGTGATGTGCTATATGCTGTTTGAAACACTGAAGAGAAACAGACAAGTCTTCATTACTGAAACTACTGGAATAAGTGTATATGTGTTTGTGTATATGTGTATGTTTGCAGCTAATTTTTTTACAGGACCAAAGAAAATTTAAGTGGATAAGATTGAGCGTACAGAGTATTGTTAGTTGAAATTTTCCAAAGTATGTTTTAAAAGTTAAATACAAAGGAAGCAACCTCATTGTTTTATTTGTAACAGATAGCTTTTGAACTTCTTAGCCAGAACATTGGTGACTCCATTTTGCACCTAAAAGTCATTTAATACCACATGTGAGAGCATTCTATACATTATTGACTCCTAAAAAGTTAAGATTGGATACATTCACTTTCATAACACCTGTTAACCATCTAAAAAAGAAACAGTCACAAACTGTCATGTTTATTGTTTTTTAGTGGAATGTTTAAAATTGTTGTGAGACATAATACACAAATCTTTGTCTTTTTTTTCTTCACTAGTCAGCGTTCATGTTTTATTAAGTATTAGGAACTGTGTTAGGAAATAATAGGAAACAGAAATTGAACACTATAGAGTCATCTGACAAGTTCCAATTTATGTTCCAAAGGATTATACTTAAATTATATTTAATATGATTTTCCAAAACTTGGATGAAATGTATTTTTCCTTTTTTTTTTTTTTTTTTTAGAAACAGAGTCTTGCAATGTTACTGAGGCTAACCTCACCTCAAACTTCTGGCCTTAAATAATCCTCCTCCCTCAGCCTCCCAAGTAGCAGAAATTACAGGCGTGAGCCATCATGTGCAGCCTGAAGTACATTTTTATATGTTAGGAATAATTATAAAATGGCAGTTAGTTGATGGAATAATTTTATATAAATCCTATTATCTAATAATCCAATAATGCACTATAATCTATTTATATCAGATAAATATAGACCAATCAAATCTAATTATAAAATCTAATTAATCATCTAACCCAATATACAATCTAATTACCTAATCTCTACTACATATGAATTTTATGTTTAAGTAGAAAAATTACAACTTTGATTCCTGTAATAATCTCAAGGCAGTAGAAACAAAACTCTGTTATCTCATGTCTTGGGTGAATTTCTTACCATCTCTTCAGTGTATTTTTCTCTCTTGTCTTGTGTCCATCATTCTTCATTCATTCAGCATACATAAATCATATTATACTATGTGACAGTGGTGGGTGCACATGATACAGAAGTAAACAAGCTAGACAAAGAGATATGTTCTTGTGTATAGCAATAGAAAAATGTTCAAATGAGTAAATAACATATGCATGTATATAAATAAGTTCTGATCGTGACAAATGATATAAAGTAAGTAAAATAACATATTTGAATGTAGAGTGACATAAATTGGCTTTTTTGATTGTACATTCAGGTTAAAAATTTATATTTTACTCTGAGGGCAAGGGAAGCCAATAAAGAGTTTAAAGCAGAGGAATAATGTAATGTGAGTTGTGTTATTAAATGATTAGTCTGTCTGCTGTATACAGGAAACATTGTAAGGCCAAGAACATAAGTAGGGAGAGCGTATAGACGGTTTTTGCAGTAAACCAGGGTCAACTTGGTAGCAATTGAGAGAGATTAAACTGTACTCAACTACCAGAAGTATATTGGTTGACAACAAAAATTTTTCTACTCCTTCATGAATAACATTCAAGAAATTCTCTGAGGCAGGGCGCAGTGGCTCACGCCTGTAATCCCAGCACTTTGGGAGTCCAAGGCAGGCGGATCACGAGGTCAGGAGATCGAGACCACCGTGGCTAACACGGTGAAACCCCATCTCTACTAAAAAATACAAAAAAATAAAAAAATTAGCCGGGCGTTGTGGCGGGCACCTGTAGTCCCAACTACTTGGGAGGCTGAGCCAGGAGAATGGCGTGAACGGGGGAGGCAGAGCTTGCAGTGAGCCGAGATCACGTCACTGCACTCCAGCCTGAGTGAAAAAGCAAGACTCCATCTCAAAAAAAAAAAAGAAAGAAAGAAATTCTCTGAAAGACGGAGAGATAACTTCACTTGCAGCAAGTACCTTAAAAGAAATGGGATATAGTTAGGATTTTCTTCTAGAATGAAGGCTTTATTTAGGAAATGTATTCATGTGTTTCTTTAAGTAAATGGGAATAACAAATCTGTATTGCAGGAATAATGAAAACACGCAATGTTATTTCCATAGACAATTTTCACAAGAAATAAATAAAATTAGTACCTTTATAAAGATTGGGACATATAATAACGCCTTTTAGCTTTCATATAAATTTTGATCAGATAATTTAAAAATAATGCAATTCGAAATGATAACTTATTTAAGTCACCTCAAAATATAATTTGTGGACATACATATTTGGGGGAATAATATAAGTCATTAGATTTAAATGTATTCTCATCATACAAAGTCTATTATCAAATATAATGGCATTAAAATAGAAATCAATAATGGAAATATCTCTGAAAAATCCTGAAATATGTGAAAGTAAATTTACAGACTTCCAAATGACTGAAACATCAAAACAGAAATCTAACCAAAAAATTAGAAATGAAATTAATGAAAATTAAAATGAAGTGTATGAAAATTTGTGAGATGCTGCTAATGCAACCCTAGGGGGAAATTTTGTAGATATAAACACATATCTTGAAATAAAAGAAAGGTCTCAAACTCGAATTCCACTTTAAGAAACTATAAAGTAAGTATAAATTAAAAGGAAGGATAAATTAGTTCCCAAGTAAACAGAATAAAGGAAAATAAAACAGTAGACTTTACCAGTCAATTGGAAAAACCAAAGAGAATTACCGGGAAAAATCAGTGAGACCAAAACCTAGTTTTTGAGATTTTTTTTAAACAAATAATAATTTAACCAGGCTAATAAAATAGAGTATACACAATTTAACAATATTGGAAATGAAATAATTTACATTACTACACATTCTATGGATATTAAGAGGATAATATATAATGATCATAATTTTATATAAAAAATCCCAGAAAACTTACATTAAATTGATAAATTCTTAAAGACACAAACTACTAAACTCAATCAATAAGTAGATAACTTGAATACAAATGTATCTATTCAGACATCAAATTCATGGTGCCATGGTTTGTCTCCTCCAAAACTTATGTTGAAATTTAATTGCCATTGTGATGGTATTATGAGGTGGGACCTCTAAGAGGAGTTTAGGCGATGAGGGTTTCACCTTCATGAGCAGGTTGATACAGTTATTGCAAAAGTGGGTTTGCACACCCTTTCTCTGTCTCTCTTGCTCTCTCTATTTTTTTTTTTATTATGCGATGCCTTCTGTCATATTCTGATGTAGCAAAATGACCCTTGCAGATTCCATCCTCTTGATCTTGGACTTCCTGCACTCCAGAACTGTGAGAAATAAATGTATGCTAATTATAGTTATATTATATTTATTATAATTATTTTGTTATAGCAGCATAAAAAAGACTAAAACATTTCATTGAAGGCCTTCCCACAAGGAAAATTGTAGGTCAAGATGGTTTTACTGGTGAATACTACCTAACATTTAGGGAGGAATAATATAAATTTAGACAAACTCTTCCAGAAAATTAAAGAGAATATAAACAATATAAAGAGAATATAATACAAATTATTCTCTGATGCCAGAATTACCATGATGTGATACCAGAGAAAGACATTATAAGAAAAGTAAAACTTATTTATCCCATATGAGCATAGATGCAAGTAATGTAAACAAAATTCTAAGAATCTCTCTCTATATTATATATATAATATTATATTATATCTCTATATATTATATATATCTATATATAATATAATCTATCTCTCTTCATATATTACATATGTAATATCTCTTTCTATATGTAATATTATATATATTTCTATATGTAATATTATATATATATAATATTATCTTTATATATATAATCTCAACACTGAGCAGGGTTCGTCCCACGAATGTAAGTTGCATTAACTTTCAAAAATAATCAGAGGAATTTGTTATATTAACAAACCGCAAAAGAAAATCATTATAATTATCTCAATAATCCTGTGAAAGCATTTGAAAAGATCCAATATCTTCTTCTGTTGGGAAGTAGGAATAAAATAATATTCCCTCAGAGATGAAAATGGGCATCACTGAAACATTTAGTCTAAAATCATGCTTAAAGATGCAAATCTATAAGCTTCTTCATAAGGTCAAGAATAACTTCAGGATGTCAGCTCTCACTGTTTAATGTTGCACCAGAGATTCTATACAGTGCACTAGAAAGAAAGTATAGCACCTATCTACAGTAATGCATCCAAATGGGAAAGGAAAATCTAATACTTTCTTTTCTTGAAGAAAATATTTAGCAATGTAGAAAAATAAATATATACAAAGCTTCAAGAACTAGTGTTTAGTAACGTCAATATGGTAGTAACAAAGATAAGCAATTCAAGTTAAAGATACAATGCTTTTTTTTTTTTTTTGAGATGGGATCTCACTCTGTCAACCAAGCTGGAGCACAGTGGGGGGATCTCGGCTCACTACAACTTCTGCCTCCTGGGTTCAAGTGATTCTCCTGCCTCAGCCTCCCAAGTAGCTGGGACTACAGGCATGTGCCACCACGACAGGTTAATTTTTGTATTTTTAGTAGAGATGGGGTATTGCCATGTTGGCCTGGCTGGTCTTGAACACCTGGCCTCAGGTGATCCTCCTGCCTTGGCTTCCCAAAGTGCTAAGATTACAGGCCTGAGCCACTGCGCCCAACCTATAAAGCCATTTTTAATGATGTAAAGTATAAATTACTTAGAAATAAATTTAACAAAAGAAATGAAAGACTAGGACGTTGCCATCTGTATAACAATGTTAATAGCAATTAAGATACAATTAAATGGAAAAAATCATGTTAAAGGGTCAAAGATTAAATGTTGCTTGTGTGTGTGTGTGTGTGTGTGTGTGTGTGATAGATTCGATAAAATCAACATCAAAATTCCTGATTTTGGCTTTTACTATAAAGCTCCAATAATTAAGAGAACAAGATATCAGAGCTAACTTGAGAATACAGATTAATGAAAAGGACTAATGCTCAAAATAGACCTACACATATATGGACACATGTTTTGCAAATCATGTGCAAAGAAAATTTAATAAAGAAAGACAGCTTTTACCAAATAGTTTTAGAACAGTATATTTTGTCAAATTCTACTAAAAAACAAACAAAAACAGTTAACTCATAATAAATCATAGACCTGATTATAAAAATTCAAACTATAAAAATGTTAGAGGAAAACACAGAAAATCTTTTTTTCTTCAACTTAAATTAGACAATGATTCTTCCATATGACATCAAAAGCACAATTTATAAAAACAGTATATGACCAATGGGGTTTTATTAACATTTTTAAAATGTAGTCTTTAAAAATACTATTAGGAGATGGAAAAGATAAGCCACAATCTGAGAAAAAAAAAGTGAAATCATTATCTGATTATCAATTTATGCAGAGGAGGATGAACTCTCAACAATGGGTAACTACTGGAAGTGTGCTGAGAGGAACTCTGAGGATCTATTCCCCAATAAAACAACCATGACTGAGATATATTATATTAAAAAACCCAATCATTTAATAATCACTGGAAATTGTCATAAGGGCAAACACCAAATGAGGAAACATTTATTCAACAAAACATTTTAAAACTCAGTAAGAATATCTACAATGTGCCATTCAAGCCATGACGTGCTCCTTTTACCCTCATCACCAAGCTCAGTGTGGAGTAAACTCTATTATAGGTGGATGTGGTTGGGAAGACAGGATTTTCTTTCTGCTTAGATTTCTGTCCAGTGCCATGATATCTCCTTAAGGGTGGTAGACCACAAATTGTTTTCACCCTCCTTCTCCCAGCTTGATGCTGCAAAGGCCAATGTCTAGATTAGTGCAGTCAAAACATCAAGGGATCCATTCAGTTCCCTTTTGTTGGGTGTGACAGGCAGAGTATACTTGGGTCCTGATTGTGCTTGCCCCAGCTCACTGCTGGGGTGGAGGCTCAATGCCAGGAGAGGCCAATCAAGGAGGCCATTGGTTACTATGTGCTCCCAAGACCCTGCTTGTAAAATATGGGTGTCAGTCAAAGAGAAGTGATCCACTGTCTGTGTACTCAGTTCTAGAGCATCTGCTAAAAAATTTTGTCCTAGAGAAAAGGCAAACTTTAAGACCAGACACCTCCCAAACTATCCCCACAGTAACTGAGATTGTTTGTTTGTTTGTTTGAGATGGAGTTTCACTCTTTTTGCCCAGGCTGGAGTGAAATGGCGTGATCTCGGCTCATCACAACCTCCTCCTCCGGGGTTCAAGTGATTCTCCTGCTACAGCCTCCCAAGTAGCTGGGATTATAGGCACACACCACCACAGCTGACTAATTTCATATTTTTAGTAGAGATGGGGTTTCATCATGTTGGCCAGGCTGGTCTTGAACTCCTGACCTCCAGTAATCCACTCACCTCAGCCTCCAAAAGTGCTGGGATTACAGTCATGAGCCACCAAGCCTGGCCAGGAACTGAATTTATTTAAAACAGCATGTGAGGAAATTCAAGCCTAAGATCATTCTCAAAATCTCAGAAACTGAGCCTTCTGAGGAATAACTATCAGAGGCTTCACACTGTTTAGGATTTAGATGTTACTAAAATACCAGCAAAGTCACTAAAGAAATAGGCATGCAAGTAACACAGCAACAACCCATGGAAGAAAGAGTGGAATCAGTACTCAGAGGTGCTAAATATTTAATTAAATGTCAATTTTTCACAAATTATTAGGCATGCAAAGAAATAGAAAAGTGGAATCTATAGCCAGGAATTAAAGCAGGTAACAGAATTTTTTTTGGTGAGAGAGCCTAATTATCAGACTTATCAAAGGTCTTTAAACAGCCAGTTTAAATATTTTCAAAGAACTAAAGCAAACCATACTTAAAGAATTAAAGGAGGGTGTGATGAAAATATCTCATTAAATGTAGAATATTAACAAAAAATGATTATTAAAAAGGAAACACATGGAAATTTTGAATTAAAACTATATTAGCTAAAATTTAAATTTTCAATAAAGAGTATCAACAGTAAATTTCATTGGCAGAAGAAAGAATCAGCAAACATGAAAATAGAAACTATGGTAGCAAAAGAACAGAGAGAAAAAACTAATAAGGAAGAAATCCTCAGTAATATGTGAGGCATCATTGATCACTCCAACAAAGTGAAAAAGGAGTATATGAGGAGAAAAGAGAAAAAGAGGATTAGAAAACATACTTGAAGAAATAATGGCTGAAAACTTCCCAAATTTAATAAAAAACATTAAGAATCCAAAAACTTCAATAAACTTGTTATAGGATAAACACCAGTAGATTCACACCCAGCCACACTGCAGTAAAAATGTTGAAGACATGGACAAAAGAGAAAATCTTGAATTCATTAGAGAAAAACACTTTATATATGAGAAAAACCTAGTAAGATTAATAACAAAGTTCTCATAAAAAAATAGAGGCAAGAAGGCAGTAACTTGACATACTCAAAGTAGTGAAAAAAAAAAAAGAAAAAGCAACAACAAGTCAACCAAAATTACCTTTCAAAAATATTGGCAGATGAACACAGTCCCCATTTCTAACAACAACAACAACAACAACAAAACAAAATAAGAATAGAGAAACAGACATCATAAGAAAAGAAAACTATAAACTAATATATCTTATGCATATAGATGCAAATGTCTTATGCAAAATTGGGCAGAGACAACTCCATTAATATTCACATGCCAAAGAGTAAAGTTAGGCCTATTCCTCACATTATACAGAAAATTAATTCAAAGTAAATCATAGCATAATTGTAAGAAGTAAAACTATAAAAATCTTTGAAAAACACATTTGAGTAACTTTCTTAACTTGGGTTACACAATGGTTTCTTAGATATGACACCAAAAGCACAGCAATAAAAGGAAAAATAAATTGGACTTCATCAGGATTAAAAAGTATTTTGCTTCAATACACACTATCAAGAAAAGGAAGAGACAACATAGAATGGGAGAAAGTATTTGCACATTATATAAGCAAATGGTATGCTTTAGTCAATTGGACCTATTATAATGAAAATGCCATAGACTGAGTGACTTTAACAACAAAATTTTATTTTTCACAATTCTGGAAGCTGGAAGTCCAAGGTTTAAGTGCCTGCACTTCTGTTTCCTAATGTGTAGATGGTTCTTTGCTCCATGAACCTTTACATGGCATAGTGAGAGAGCTCTCACATGTCTACTTATATGATCCAAAATCCCATTTACAAACTTTATGACCTAATTACCTCCCAAAGACTCTACTTTCTGATATCATTCAATACCATTGGTGGTTAGAATATTAACACATGACTTTTGAGAGACACAAACTTTCTGTCCATAGAAAGAATGTGTAAGATTCTCACAACTCCATAATAAAAACACAAATAATCCAGTAAAATGAACAAAAAGGGTGTTAGATATTTCTCCAAAGCAGATATAAAATTGGACTGTTCTGTAACAAATAAAATATTTTCTACACAATTTGCCTTTAGTGAAATACAACTCAAAACCACAGTGAGATATCACTTTAGTCTCACTAGAATGGCTAAAATAAAAAAGTCAGTTAAAACGAGTATTGGTGAATATGAGGAACACTTGAACTCCTCATAAACTGCTACTGGAAATATATATTGGTGGAGCTAATTTGGAAAACAGTCTGACAGTTTCTCAAAAACTTAGAGAGCTATCATATGTTCTAGCAATTTAGGCCCAAGAGAAGTGAAAACATATGTTCACATAAAAACTTGTACATGGAAGTTCATAGTAGCTCTAGTTATAATAGCACCAATGTGCAAACAAAATAAATGTTCATCAATTGACTAATGGATTAGTAAAATGTGGTATATCATTACAATGGAATATTTTCAATTATAAAATGAAAATAAGTGATGATAAATAGTGATCATTATTTTCATAATGATTTACCTGGGAGGCTGAGAAGGAGGGATTACTTTAGCTTAGGATTTTAAGGGCACAGTGAGCTATGATTGTTTTACTGTAGTCTAGCCTGGAAGACAAAGCAAGACCCTGTCTCAAAAATGTATTATTTAATAATGATTTAACTAGTTTTTGGAAGTGACTACCAATGAATATGGGGTTTGTTTTGCGGGTGATGAAAATATTCTAAAGTCAGCTCTAGTGATGGTTGCCCAACTTAGTGAATATACAAAAAAAATTCAATTGTAAAGCTTAAGAGGGTGGGTTGTATGATATGTGAATTATATCTCAACACAGCTGTTATATTAAAAGAAACTCAACAAAAAAGAAAATAAACCAGTAAATGTCTGGCAAAACATTTTAACAGGCACATAGCCAAAGAAGTAATAGGCATATAGCCAAAGAAGATACAGATATAGCAAGTAAGCACATGATATGATGTTCAATATCATTAGTCATTAGGGAAATGCAAATTAAGACCACAATGAAATATCATTACCTATCCATTAAAACGTGTAAAGTTAGATAGACCTGGTGAGACTGAAGGAGGACTCAAAGTTTTTACAGTGCTGCAGGGAGTGTAAATTAGAACATCAACTTTGAAAGCCAACTTGTCAGTTTCTGAAAAAGTTAAACAAATGTATTATATGGTCTAAGCATTCTACCCCAGACATTTACCCAAAAGAAATGAAACGTATCTATCCATACAATGAGCTGTGTACCAATGTTCATAACAGCTTAATTTATCATAGTAAAAAAAAAAAGAAGAAGAAAAAACTATCTAAATGCCCATCAATAGCCAAGGCGTAGTCCAGAACAGGTTTATCAACAAGCTTGTTATATTTACACAGTAGAATGCTACTCAGCAATAGAACGGAATAAACTATTCAAATACATGGGAACACTGATGAATTCTCAAAATTAGTATATTTATATGTGAAAGTAACAAGACAAAAAAGAGCATGCACTGTATAATTTTTTTTATGTTCTAGGAAATTTAAATTAATATGTAATAACAGAGAGAAAATTAGTAGTTTACTGAGGGCAGTTTGGGTGGAAGCAGTAGTAAATGGGGGGAGGGAATGGAAAGGAACATGAAAATTTTGACGAGTAATGGATGTGTTTATTATCTAACTTTGTAGCTAGCTGGTTTCAGGCGTGCATATATTTGTCAAAACTTATCAGATTGTGCATTTTAAATGTATGTAGTTTAGTGTATGTTAATAATTTTTCTTTTTAAAATGAGGGTCTAATTCAACCATTATGCTCGTCGATTAGAATATTACTATACTTACAGAACAACATGGATGATCAGAAATTATCTATTATGAGCACATTATTACTCTTAAATATAAAAATGCAGAGAACTTCGTAATACATCATTTTAAAAATATCGCCTTGGCCGGGCGCGAAGGGATCACAAGGTCAGGAGATCCAGACCATCCTAGCTAACACGGTAAAACCCCGTCTCCACTAAAAATACAAAAAAATTGCAGGGCGTCGTGGTGGGCGCCTGTAGTCCCAGCTACTAGGGAGGCTGAGGCAGAAGAATGGCATGAACCCGGGAGGCAGAACTTGCAGTGAGCGGAGATCGCGCCACTGCACTCCAGCCTGGGCGACAGAGCGAGACTTCGTCTCAAAAAAAAAAAAAAATTCCTTTACTGCCCATTTGGCCTTTCTACACTAAATACTATCTGAATATGGTATAATAGATGACTGCTAGCTTACGTCTAAACAATTATCTTTTTCAAGTAAGAACCTCATCAAACAAGCAGTCAAGTGCAAATACAATATATATAATTTTTAATCTTTCCACCTGAATTCACGAATTCTATAATTTTTTCCTATTCATTTTTAGTGGTTTTTAATTCAAAAACATTATAAAATCTTCAACATGATGGTTGAAAAAGCTCTAAATGTCTATAAGCATTTTTTTATTTATGAAATGAATCTAGGCATTTAGAATACTGAGAGTGTCTTTAGCTGTAAAACTCTGGTTACTGAGTGCCGTTTGAGTACTCAAAAACAATATTAAACAAGGTATATATTAAAAAAAAACTACTGCAGTTTTAAAAATATATTTCAAGCACTATGTAATTGAGATGTAATTTAACACATAATATACTTCTTCTTCGCATTAATATTTAAGGAGTTAACATATATTACATTAAGCTCTGTAAAGCAAATATTAGCTGAGTTTGCCCTGACTTTCAAGGTAGGAACATAATTGGCTCAATTCCCTTTATCTCACAATCAGAATGAAATGGATGTCTTCTGCAAGATATTTGTTAATTGCCACAAATTTACAAAATCATGGTCACCTCTCCATCCAATTTCCTGTTCCCAGTCCACCTCCTAATATCTAATATCCCATGGCTTTTAATCTCCTTACTCAGGCTTTGAATCAGACAAAAGCCAAACTCATTTTCATTATGTTTTTCAAAGTAACTGTCAAATAAAGCAAAAGTGTCTTATTAGAATCTCTCCTCTTAAAGTTGTCTTGCACTTTGCCATCCAGAGTTTCTCACTGAGAAGCTTTCTGAAGGCTCCAGCTTCCTGCCGTGTGGATTAATTTATCTGGATTTCTACATTATCGTTTTCATGGTGTTGAAAATTCTTTGCCATCTCTGAACCAGAGATTTCAATTTCTGGCAGTATGTGACTCAAAGGTATTGTGCCTTAGATTCACCTAGTATATGCTAAATTTATCTAAATGCTAGAGGTGCAGGTATTGCTTACAAATCTCTTAACTTGTGACAGTCCCTGGAAAGTAGTAGCGAATAAGTGAATATCTTCATCAAGTAGCCACCTGACTTGAAGATAACTTAATTAGGGGTAAGTAAATGCCTTCTCCTTGAGATTCGGGGACACTACCTTATATAGTTGAGTCATCTTTCATGAGCTCTCCTATTCTGAGCTGCAATTTCCAGCATACTTCATTCCTGTGCTGTTTCTTAAAGAGAGCAATAATGGCTTACTGTCTCTCTTCTTCCTCAATTAACTTCCTGAAAGAAAGTGCTTTATTATATTATGCTTTTCCCAAAATGACACTCTTCAGAGCTTCTGTGGTAACTTACTCAGATCCTTCCTGTTTTTCCTTTCTTCATTTAATGGTATGCATCTCCATTCTTTTTTTTGCAGTACACATTATATTAATATCCATGAAGCAACATCTGCACCTTCTTCTTACCGCTTAAACATTCAGAAATCTGAAATCTGATTCTCCTTTTCTCAACCTACAAGCTCATACATATTTAAGAGTTGTTACACAAATGGTAACATACTCTGAAACACTTGAAATTGTAAGCTATTAACGACTTTTAGAGAATAGCCTCAGAAATTTCAAATAATATACTTGATTTCTATGTGTCTGACACCTTTCATGTTCTTTTTAAAAATTTCTACATCTTGCTATGGTAAACTGACTACTATTGTAAATCTACAGTTCCCATTCACTCTCTGGCATTTGTTGAACTACTTCCAGTAATTCTTTTAGATGTAGTCTCTACTATACTGAAATGTCCCAACATATGAGACTGCTCTCTTTCAGAATCACTCTTAGCTAAAACAAGCTTGTAACCACTCATATATTTGGGCATATCTTTTTGATGTTGAATTACGTAAAAACATATAGACCATTATTTGCCTGTAATATTAAAAAAAGAATATATGTACTGTTAAAAGTTTATGCCATAATTTTGGTATTCTCTTCTTGTCTAAAAGATAAGGGTTAAAAATGCAATCTCAGAGTCAAAATGATTTCAGATAGCTATCTATGAATATAATGTAATGTTAAATCAAGAGCCAGGTTTTAATACCCTGCACCATTCTTTTACAAATAGGTATTTTGAAGATGCATGCATGGCTGCTTCAATTATTAAGAAAATCATTGGTTCAAGACACAGATTGGGATGTACATAAACTCATAAGCACTTGAAATCTATTCTTCAGATGTAATTTAAAATGAAATTCCTGGTCACTTTCATCTTTGAGATTTATTTTAAAACCATCTAGACTCCTTATTATCCCTTGCTCTGAAGCCTGGTCCTTTTCCAGGGCCACTGCACATTCTAGGGGGAGACAAGGGAGAAGAACTTGGAACAAAGTATATCTACTTTCATTCCCATGTGGAGACAAGAGTTGAATGTGAAACAGATTATATAATCTTTCTTTCTAATATCCTTTTCCCTATGGCTTTTTCCATAGGACATTGTAGTTTTTCCTAAAATGGTGAAGATATCTGCCTATTAAATCTGGGATCATGCTTTTTACTTGCTTTGGCCCCTAAAATAATGAATAGGTAATAGTGATGGTATGCCAGTTTCAACCCTACACCTTAAGAATTATGACATGTTTTTCTTCGCTTTTTCACATTTTCACTATCATCTTTAAAAACATGTGCCCAAGCTAGCTCACTGATCCAGAAGGATGAAACACACTTCAAATACAAACAAGTAAGTCTGCATCAACTAAGCACTGCTTATGCACAAGAAGCAAATATTAAATTATGTATGCCACTGAGATTCTGTGGTTGTTTTTAATCAGTAATTTTATGCCAGTAATTAATTGTACTAATTGAACTAACCACTCAAAACTAGGCAAAGAACATAACCCCTGTAATCGTGTTTTCCCACACAACACTCATACAAAATGTTTATTTGTATGTATTAGATATTACCAAAGGTTTGGGAGAAATATAAAGGATCATAATGGTTTCCATATCAAAATTCTTAAAAGTGAAACTATTGGCCGGGCGCGGTGGCTCACGCTTGTAATCCCAGCACTTTGGGAGGCTGAGGCGGGCGGATCACGAGGTTAGGAGATCGAGACCACGGTGAAACCCTGTCTCTACTAAAAATACAAAAAAATTAGCCGGGTGTGGTGGCGGGCGCCTGTAGTCCCAGCTACTCGGAGAGGCTGAGGCAGGAGAATGGCGTGAACCCGGGAGGCGGAGATTGCAGTGAGCCGAGATTGCGCCACTGCACTCTAGCCTGGGCGACAGAGCGAGACTCCGTCTCAAAAAAAAAAAAAAAAAAAGTGAAACTATTGTCAAGTCCTTCAGCCATCTTACCATGAAGTTCTCATTATCTATTTTCCTAGTGCTTTCCCTTCTGAAGTGGCTGTGCCATTGAACAAGAAATTAATCTGCTTCTACATTCTCCATTCCTCTGTGGCTTTCATTCCTCTTTCTAATTTATCATATAGGTGAATTTAAAAATCTAGAAGACAACCTAGGTAATACCATTGAAGACACAGGTATGAGTAAAGATTTCACAATGAAGATGCCAAAAGCAATTGCAACAAAAGCAAAGATTGACAAATGTGATCTAATTGAACTAAAGAGCTTCTGTACAGCAAAAGAAACTATCAACGGAGTAAACAGACAACCTAGAGAATGGGAGAAAAAATTTGTGAACTATGCACCTGAAAAAGGTCTAATATCCAACATCTACAAGGAACTTAAACAAATTTATATATATACAAACAACCCCATTAAAATGTGGGTAAAGGATATGAACAGACAATTCTCAAAAGAAGACACACCTGCAGCCAACAAACATATGAAAAAAGCTTAAAATCACTGACCATTAGAGAAATGCTAACCAAAGCCACAGTGAGATACAATCTCACACCACTCAGACTGAGTATTATTAAAAAGTCAAAAAATAACAAATGCTGGTGAGGCTGTGGAGAAAAAGAAATGCTTATACATTGTTGGTGGGAGTGTAAATTAGTTCAACCATTACAGAAGACATTGTGGCAATTCCATAAAGACCAAAAGACAGAAACACCATTCAATCCAGCAATTTCATTACCAGTTATACACCCAAAGGAACATAAATTATTCTATTTTAAAGATATATGCACGCATATGTTTATTGCAGCACTATTCACAATAGCAAAGACATGAAATCAACCTAAATGCCCATCAATGATAGACTGGATAAAGAAAATGTGGTACATATACACCATAGAATACTATACAGCCATAAAAAGAATGCAATCATGTGCTTTGCAAGGATATAGATACAGCTTGGGGACACTGTCTTTAGCAAACTAATGCAGGAACAGAAAATCAAATACTGCATGTTCTCACTTATAAGTGGGAGTGAATGATGAGAACACATGGACTCATGAGGGAGAACAACACACATTGGGCCCTGTTGCAGGGTAGAGGGTGGGAGGAGGGAGAGAATCTGGAAAAATAACTAATGGATACCAGGCTTAATACCTGGTGATGAAAAAATTTTTCCAACAAACCTCCATGACACACGCTTACCTATGTAACAAATTTGTACATGTATCCCTGAACTTATAAGTTAAAAAAATAAAATAAAATACCCCTGTACTCTTCAACTGTGGGTTTCTGATTACAGACATTATATTGGGATCTGCTGAACAGAATCAGTTAATCAGAGTCATCACTTCATGTGTAAAAGAACTGTAAAATTTGGCAATATAAATATTTCCTCCCCTTTTAGATTCTGGTAGATGAAAGTGAGCAAAAAAACATATTTATTTTCCCACAAACAAAATCATGTGTTGATCGTTTGAAAGTAGAACCTTCCATAATCATTTTTATTGTAACTAATAACTTTTTCTCCTACATTAATACAACAATAGATCTGTATGTTCCAATTTATTATTGACAAGTTGTGATTAGCAAGGTCCTATGTAATTGGAATAAACACCTACCGTTATACGTTTTGAAGTATTTTGAAAATTAGGCATGTTCCAAATTATTCCAAAGGGAAATCTTCTACAAAAGTGTGTTAGAAAGTTTGTGTTAACTCAGAAATGTCAAAATGATATTTAAAGGGAGAGAAATATTAGAAGTAGAGTATATTTAATCTGAGGCCCCTGAATACAACTAGGCTGGGATTATTAATTTGGTCATCATAGAATGTGGTCTAATTTAAAGAAAATACATCAACAAGCTGTCCTGGTCAAATTTCCTTTCTGCAAAGATCACCTTAGTAGCAACACGGAGACTAAGTTGAAAGAGACATAAAAAGACAAATTAAATGTTTACTGTATTCAAGAAAAATAAAAGTGATTATTTCAATGCAAATTGAATAACAATAGCTAAATTAGGAAGAGATTTAGGAAGCAAAACAATGAAACTGTTGAGGGATGTTGGTAGTAAGGAAAAGAGGCTACATGAAGATTGCTCCATGATTCACACTTAAGTGTGAATTAGCAGGTAGGTTATTATGATTTCTACATGTTTCTTATAGATTCAAAATATATTCAATTTTTTTATCCAACTGCATCTGATTGAAATATCAGATATTGCAAACCAACCTGTATTCATTTTAACAAAGCAGCTCTAGCCGGGCGAGGTGGCTCACGCTTGTAATCCCAGCACTTTGGGAGGCCGAGGCGGGCGGATCACGAGGTCAGGAGATCGAGACCACAGTGAAACCCCGTCTCTACTAAAAATACAAAAAAATTAGCCAGGCGTTGTGGCAGGTGCCTGTAGTCCCAGCTACTCGGAGAGGCTGAGGCAGGAGAATGGTGTGAATCCGGGAGGCGGAGCCTGCAGTGAGCCGAGATTGCGCCACTGCACTCCACTCCGTCTCAAAAAAAAAAAAAAAAAAAAAAAAAAAAAAGCAGCTCTAAGGTATTTTTATTTTCTCCTTTTTTCTCTTTCAAATATGCTTTTTATAGTGATTTCAGGAACAATAGGTTCATGTGTAGAGGAGGCCAGTGTGGTTAGCATATTAGGTCACTACTCCTAAGAGACAAAATACTGTTGTATCTCTCAGTGAAATGGGCAAGTATATTCATGACAACAAGTGGGACTTCCCGGAAATACTAAATCTCGTATCTTGAAGCATCATAAAGTATAAGATGGATAGAACCAGTGGCCTAGTAACTCATAAATTTTATCCTACTCAAACTGACTCATGTCAGTTTCCCGTCTTAGGAATTATTTTCGTTAAACTGGAATTGGGAGAAAAAAAATTTTATCTATATTTGCTATATGTTAGATTCACACCTCAAAGACTGTCATTGGTTAAAAGATAAAATCTGGCTGGGATGGAAACCAACATTCAGAAAAGAAGCATTAAAAGAGAAAGAAGAGGGAGATTCTTGATGTCAATCCTGTGTGTGTATTGGGTTAAACACACAACATTGGGGTAATCTACGGTAATCTCTGACTATGGGTCATTGAATTCCCTTTTATGCACAAGGTGTTTTCACTTGGAATTTTAAGCTTAAAGTAAACGATCATGCAAATGCCATTTTGTACAAATGATTTGCAACTTTTAAAAGGGGTATCATTTACATGAAGTATATAGCATATTTCATTAGGTACTAGACATCCTTTGAATTAGCTAGTTAATAAAATTGCAACCATAATTTTGGATTATTTTTTATAACGGTTATATTCTAGTCTATGCTTTCACATAATAAATAATATATTCTATGTACGAAATTAAAAATGTTCTGGTATGTCTTAACTATATAAACCACTGTCAAATCAATATATGATAATATTTCAGATATTTAGAAATGCGCTAAAGCTCTTGTATGGTATCATTACCCTAGATTGCACTGCTCTCGTATGTCTGGTGTGTAGACTGTTAAGTGACACTTGACATGCCTGGTATTTATGTAGCTATAACTTGAAAATGTTGAAGATAATTATTAAAAAATTAGGATTTATAGCAACTCTATAGAACAAAGTGCTTGTTTATGTATTAATTTCTTATTATAATCCTAGAAGTAAAGACGAGGATTGTAGTGAACAGTAGGTTTAGAATCAAGCTATTGAGTCAATAGAAAACATTCAGAGTATTTCCTTTGTGTGATCTAAAAGGACTGTTTGAATTATAAAAATATAAAAAACATATATATATATATAGGGTCTGGGTGTGGTGGCTCATGTCTGTAATCCCAGCACTTTGGGAGGTTGAGGTGGGAGGATCACTTGAGTCCAGGAGGTAGATCAATTGAGCCGAGATCACGTCACTGCACTCCAGTCTGGGAGACAGAGTGAGATCCTGTTTCAGAATAAATGAATGAATAAATAAATAAATAAATAGTGTTACGGGTGGGTCTTTGTTCTTAGAGCTCCAAAGATGGGGCAGGCTGCTCCCAAGATGGCAGCAAGCTTTTTGTTCTCTGACCTGAGGTTCTTGGCCTCATGGATTCAAAGGAATGGAACCTTGGGCTATGCAGTGAGTGTTATAGCTCTATTAGAAGCCGTGGGTCACGGCAGAGAACCGTGGAACCCAGCAACTAGTGTTCAGCTCTATTAGAATGAATCTGGGCACTTAGCCGTGCAGGAACAACGGCAAGCCTCCAGCCGGTTCGGGAGCGGCAATGGGCGCCTTGCTGGATCAGAAGCACAGAGGACACCCTGCCGGATCCGGAGCAGTGGAGTCAACGGCGGGTCTGCGAAGGCAGCAAACAGCAATGGTGGACAGCAAGCCAAAACTCAGCTCAAGCCATAACAAACACGGACCAGAAGAGTGTGCAGCTGCAAGATTTAATAGAGTGAAAACAGAGCTCCCATACAATGGGAAGCTCCCATACAAAGGGGTTTGCCACTCCCTGCTCGAATGCCTGGGTTTATATCCCGATCATTGCCCCTCCCCCTGTACGCTCAGTGATATATGATTTGAGTATTTCTTTACCTCCTGGTTTTAGCCTAATTTGTAATTTAGTGAGCCCTCTTCACTACCTGATTGGTCGGGTGTGAGCAGAGTTACAAGCCCCCTGTTTAAAGGTGGGTGTGGTCACCTTCCCCTGCTAGGCTTAGGAATTCTTAGTCGGCCTAGGAAATCCAGCTACTCCTATCTCTCAATAGGACACGATCACTCCATCATGATTCAGTCTAAACATAATTCTTATTTGAGTAAAGCATAAACTTTGGCTGTATCAAAACAACTGATTGAGAATCAAAGAAAGCCTGTAATATTAAATTATATTTTTCCATTTTAGAGATTATATTTTCAGAATAATTATTTAACCCCCAAAAGTTTGATTTTTTTTGACTATCAATATCAATGGTATTCTTTTGGTGTAATTTCTACTACCCTTATAGAATGAACATAATTAAACAGACACAGAGAGAGAGAAAAAAAAAAAAGGAGAGAAAGAAAGGAAGAAAGGAAGAAAGAGAAGAAAGAGAAATAAAGAAAAAGACAAAACACTGAGAATTGAGCATTAACTGAACAACAGTTTTGTGAGACTGTTTTGAATATTTCTAAAAAACATTTTACACTATCATGTATATATATATAATAGAAAATTTTTTTTAAATTATGAGCTACAAAAATACTATTCAGTTTGTCTTTTAGAAATATTAAACATTACTTATTTTAACCCTCCTCAAATAAGACTACTATTCAAGAAGAGTAAAAGATTACTTGAATTTCTGAAGAAATCCAGGGTCAAGCCTTGTGACTTTGTATTTACAGCACTTGGCCATAATTAAATCTCCATCATGTTTAGTGAGATCCTTAACAGAGTATCCTATCTTTTTGAGATAACATTGCAATTACTATATCATTCAATTTAAAATTACTAGATATGCTCTTATCATTTGGCAGATGTTTTAAATGTTGTTACCATACTTGTAGAAATGACATAGGCTGGAACAAACATCCTAATTTCTTATATGACAGTTTTGCAAGTTGGTTGCCAGTGAACAGAACCAGACTGGCACTTCACTAAGTAATCTATTTGGCATTTAGTATTTTAAAAAAGAAACTTAATTAACACACATAAAAATATGCTATTTCATATAAAAGCATGCTTTTTTGTTTCTCTCCAAAATTCAGAATACTTGGCAAAAATAGGCTCACAATCTCAGTGAGTAAGAATCCATTTGAGGAGAGTAGCAGTTGTTCATTTAGCTAAAGCACCACAACTTACTATTTTTATTTTCTATATCTTTTGCTAATTTGTATCAAAAATGACCCCTTTAACACTTTGACTATGTGATTTCCATTATATAATGTTTTAAAATTCATGATAAATTGTTTCTTAGACAAAATAATACAAATAAAATATATTACGAATATCATAACAGACTAGCTCTTTAAACTGCAAAAATAGACTCAACACCTAATTGTTACAAAGCCACATCATACTATAAGCCCTAAGCAAAAACATAAATTTGGAACACAAAATTAATTTTTAAAAAATTGACAGGTAACATTGCATGTTTTTATCATGCACAACATGATGTTTTAAAGTACATATACATTGTAGGATGATTAAATTTAGCTAATTACAAATGCATCACCTCACATAGCACAAAATATTTTGATGGGGAACGGCTTATCACAAAATAAGCAATGTTCATAAACTTAAATGACTGAAAGTGAAAAATTAAGTCACTGATTTCTATATTTGTGAACAGAAAGAATTGTAGTTTTTCTTTCTAACATAGAATATTACATCATGCATATGAAATATTGGTCCCTAGATATGAAATACTACTCTCAAAAGTGAACTCAAACAATACTTGAATTACAATCAGTGTATTTGTACTCTGTAATGGAGTACGACTATGTTTTGTACTAATTTTATTTATCATCTTAGAGTTTTATTTGATCAACTACAAGAAAGAGTATATAATCCTAATTTTAAGTGCCATTATGCAAATTAGATAAATTGATTTTGAAAGGCCTTTACGAATGGTAAAATGTGTGGAATATAATGGCTTTTTTCACTACCTTCTATTTTTACTGAACTCCAAGCTCTTGGTGTGATTATGAGACGCAAACATTAAACAACACAAAAAAGAAACTGAAAACTCTGGTCAATTATTAATATAGATATTGTACCAAAACATCACAAGTTTACTTTTAACATTAAAAAAATTTTAGATCATACTAGGAAGAAAAAAATCTCAAGATATAAAATCTATATCAACATTTTGTTTTATTATTTTCAATTGATTAGTTTTTCTTGAGTATTCTGTTAGTAATCCAAAGTTTTCAATATTTATTAAATTTTAAAATAATTCTACATGGTTATGTAGATTTCTACAAATCTTAAATGTCAAAGCACAGACCACACGCAAAAAAAATATTTTATAATAAGATAAAATAGTAAAATTAATATCAAACAATTATTGTGTACTCAAATATCTAATAGGATACATATATAACAGAATATTGTGAAGCCATTGAAATAGTTACAATTTTTAAAATAATATTAGAACTTTCTTATGATATATTAACACAATTTTATCATTAGAAATATACCATTTTGAAGTTGATTCAACAAACATTTGCTGATAATTTATTATGTGCCAAAACTATTCTAAGTGTTAGAGATATAGCAATAAACAAAATTGATAAAAACCTTTGTTTTAATAGAACATGTTTTCTTAACAAGCAAAAACAGACAGTATAAAAATTAAGGAAATTATGTAGCATTTTTGGAGAAAGAACAATGAATTAATATTTTAAAAGAGTGGTCAAGGAAGCCTTCAATAAGAAGATAACATTGAGTAAAGGCATGAAAGAGATGAGATGCAAGTCACAAATATATTGAAAGGTTTAGTAAGAGCCATTATATCATGTTCCATATACAAAAAGGAGACTGCTGCTCTTAAAGGCATTGAGTGGGAAGGAGTGAGATCCAGACTGAAGTGAGCTTATGGAATAAATAAGATAAATTAGACACAGAGAAAGCAATGACCTTTTGGAAGAGTTTTGACATAAAGAGCAAAGAGATTTTAAGAGAATTTGTGAGGCCACAAAAAGGTTTTTATTTTCTTTAATGGGAGAAAAATGCAAAAGTTAGAGAAAAAAAAGAAAGGTAAAAAGGAAAATTGCTTGAATAATGTGTTTGAGAAGATAACAAAAATGATATCTAGTTTAGAAATGAAAAAAGGTGAACTTACATAGAACTATGGCTAACTTGCAACTGGAAGACCTGGGGAGTGGTGGCCTTACTCTTTGACCTAATCCATTAATTGGACAGCAAGATAAAAATACATAAAAACAGAAAATTGGCTTTTATCCTGTCTACCTTCAGATATGGTCTTCAACCTTCCACTAATTAGCTCCACATTTATTGATAAAATCCACTATCCTTGATTCAGGAATTAATATCAGCTACCTTGCATATCTTAAAATTGATCACATACATTCCTTGATCAGATGAACAAAGCCTGAAAATAGTGGCTTATTAATGAGGTATACATGCTATAACTTTTCTGGTAAAATGTAGACATTTAAATTTAAAGATTTATAATAATAAGATTGATAAAATAGATTTATTAAATACAAACTTTATCCCACCTCTTCCTAACTACATCTCTTACGAGAGAGAAGACCCATTCACTGAAGAGTTGAAATATACATGAAAACAGAAAATTGACTCTTAACCTGTCTACCTCTAGATATGGCCTTCAACCTTCCACTAATTAGCTCCATATTTGTTAATAAAATCCTCGACCTTGACTCAGGTATTAAAATAATGTAGGCTACCTTACAGTTCCACGTACCAATGGCCATGAAGATAATAAATAATAAAGGACATAAAGGGGAACTATCTCATTGGGCATAACTTTGGGAAATACTCTTGGTTGCCATTTTTGTGAATGGCTTTATTCACATAGTGGTATGAATCTTTACTAATTCATAAATGATGACAAATGGGTTTTCTAGATAGACAAAATTGAGGTGACAAGGAGATCTGAGAAACAGATACATCGAGGGATCGAGGAAATTTAGTGGTTCTCATTCTTAAGTTCATCAATTGACAATTCCTTATTTCACATTGCTATGTTCTATTTTTGTCTCTTGGAACCTGACATTAGCCTTTGCTCTTTAGGACCTGTTTCTGTTAAACACACCCTCTCCTTTGTCATTTTCCCACTTTCAAACTTACGTCATAGTCCTAACTTTGTGCATAGTTTACAATGTGGCTTCGAGAAATAAGAATCTCTATCAAGATGCTACATAGGATCTCTGCCTATCATAGCATGCTTCAAGTTGATGGTTAAATTCCCTGAGTGACCTCTAATCTTATTATTACAAAGATTTTCAGTGCAACAAGCTCACATCACAATTTGTATCATTATTATTGTACCTTTACCAAATAAGTGTCATACCCAGTATGTACGTGACTACTTCACCTTCCAACTAACTGTACCTCAAACCAATTTACCACTGATTAAAACTTCCATAATTATAATGCTACTGCATACAAGAGATTATCCCCAACATCTCCCAACAAATATACACGCTATTTTTATAAGTAATAATGCTGCTATTGCCTTCAGAATAGTGAGAAATCCAAATCCTCAATTAATTCTGTGTGTTGCCTTCTTAAGTTAATCCTGGTTCCAGCAATTTTTTCTTCAGAAATCCTACATGTAAAAATATGAAATATTTTCTCTAAAGTTCCACATACGAAAATAGGTTCCTATTATATTTGGGGGCAAATAAATATAAACAGATCTAGCATACAATTTTGTAATTTCACACATATATAATATTGTAGGTTGTGTTCCATTTTGTTATATAAATAGGCATAGAGAAAGAAACATTCCAATATACATCAAAATGTTGGATGTTTGTCTTTTCTCCCTTTTCTTTTCTATATAAACTAGAGTTTTTCTTGCTGAGTTTTGTTTGTTTGCTTGCTTTTACTTTATGTCAGTAAAATAAATGTAAATATCAGAGAAAAAAGCCAAAATCATTTGGGAAAAAATATTATCCATATAATTTTTTTCCTAAAATAACAAATGTGGAAGCACAAAAAATTTACCCACATTTTCTTAATATCAAAAGAGTAATCCTGAATCCCTTTATTCATCAGCACTTTTTATTTGTCATACAAATAACCTTTTGTTTTAGAGTTTACTAATAAATATGAACTGGAGTTGAAGCCTGTGCAACTCTAATTAACAGTCATCCAGGAAACATTTCCTTGCTAAGATAATTTTATTTACTCAGATACTTTCTGTTGAGTAGTAATTAAAATCCTTTATGATAAAACTGAAGACGAAGTTCCTTAAATAACAGGACTAAACAGTAAGCAGAAAAGCAGGAACCTTGTTAAGTTTACATTTGTACTACGTCTTATAAAAATGTGTTCCCTATTTTGAGATTAAAAATGAGTTATTTCAATGATATTATATAAAAGTTTTTCTAGATATTAAAATTCTAAAAACGTAATGGTATCTCTAATGCATTGTAGCCCTGAATCTTCAATAATTACATATAAAACTTCATTTAATCTTCTGTTTGTAAGACATTTGCATGTTGCCATATTTCTTTATTTACAAAAATGCCGTTACATTTTGTTCTGACATCTGTCTCCATTTTCAGATGAAATTTAATTAATAAAATCACTGACTTTAGCTGAATATTTGTCTTAAATTTGTGATAGACAGACATTGTTTCATATAAAATGGTGTCATTCTAAAGTAATGACTGCATACCTTGTTGTCAAATATTTTATTTATTCAGCCCCTCTGTACAAAACAAAGTAACTGAGTATTTATTTCTGTAAAGTTTCAGGCAAACAAAGGGATAGAGAAAAACTAAGAGTGGTACTAGAACTTGACTCCGTTTGAGACTTACTGCTACTATCTTAATAGTCATTAAATTTGAGAGTTTTTCCCTACTCTGTAATATAAGTATATTGACTTCAGTAATCTTTAATGTCATTATAAACTCCATCATTCTAATAATGAATTTATGAAAAATTTCTTATAGAGTTGAGGATAAAGTAGAAATTGATGAATAATTTAAAATAGCACAGATAATACCCAGAAAATATTTCCTGGGGTCTTAACATGTAGCATTAATTAGAAGAGACTAATTATGTTTTTATTAAATTATTTGTAATCTTAAATACATTAATTCTTTAGAAATTCAGCCATAAAACTTATGTGATTATAAATATGTTTGAAAAATTCTAGCTCTACAAAAAGTTATTTAAAAAGGCATAGCATTTTTGTATTATTGCATAAATAAAATAGACGACTATTTATCAAAAGTCATGCCAACCCAGCTTTGAATTTTCTTATAATGATTGTGTCATTTTGTGTCAGTATAGTCAGTCACACTCTATTTCATTTATACAAGCAAAAGTAATATGAATCTTGTTGTCATCTAGTTATTCAAACCTATTGGAAGGAAAGATGGTTAAAGGAACAGAAAAAACAAGGTCCGTGAAGGAGTAAATTATATGCATTGAGCATAGAAACTGGTTGAATTCACCATGAGTATTCCAAACATATTATTTTTCATGGCATCATAAAGAAAATTATATCCTTATATCATTAATAAGACAAAATGAATGATAGCTAGGAAGTTTATCCCATGTGCTCTAAAAACTCTACATGCTTTCTGAGCATGCCGAAAAGGAACAAGAAGTACTGATGGTGATAATGATGATAAAGAAGAATGCAAAGGCACTACAGAGTTTATTCATTTTCATTTATCCTTGTATATTAATGACAGATTTTAATATTTTTAATCAGTTGAATTTCCTTAATGACAATAATAAAAGTAATCTGATAACAGAGAAAAAACAAGGGCTTAATCAAAAAGTTAATAAACATTAGATCTAAGGCAATCTTATATCAACAACCTCTTATTTTATCTGAAAAAAGAGCTAATTTTTATGAGAGCTAAATGATGATGATTTTTTTTCTACTGAATGATTAAGAGTATAAAACAAAACTGTCAGAAAAAATACCCTCCTTTATTTCATTGGTTAATTTATGCTTGGTTAAATGATTAAATATGTAAAAGTCAGTTTTGTTAACAATGGTAATGAACTTTTGAACTGTATCTTGAAAACTATAGTATCTTGAAGAAAAACATATTATTATTGATGCTCTGTTTTTCAAGGCTTCTAATATAAAAGCAAAACATTGCTAATCTCAAGAAGGTAATTAAATCAATTTTTGATTATGTTCTTTTAAAAAGAATTTCAGTAATAAAATGTCTATTGAAAGCCAAATGATTTTATTTAAATCTAATATAAAGAAGGATAAACTGAAATGTTCAATTTTTTAAAGATGAAAACAACACACAAAACATTGTCTGACTCTTATATCTCTAAGACATGAATAAGAGATTGTATCTTTTCAAACAGATTTAAACTTACCTACCCCTTACTCTGAAAGGGCAGGTGAGCTGCTGGAATAATAGACCTGGCTGCTTACTCATTCTTATTCCCAGATTATTGGTAGAAGTAAATATAAACATTTGGAGAAAATTAAAAAATTAATGGGAAATATTTGGCTGTACACATAGTCCAGATTAACAAAATATTTCAGGAAAATCTGCATCATGAAATAGATGTACCAAACCCAACTAAAGAAAGAACTATCACTCTAGAAAGCAGCAACAGTAAAAACAACTGTGAACCCCTTTTAAAAATATACAGAGAGCTCTCATTTTGCGCGGCTTTGGTACTGTGAGTGTCAGCAAAGCTGGGATGTAGGGGGAGCTGTCTTTAATTAATGAAATGCTGCTTCATCTTCCTGATCTCTTGCCTGCTTCTCGGTACTTATTTTCTGGCATACACTGCTGTCAAGACTTTTTCCAACATTCTTATCCTGATTTGAACACTTTCAAAAGACAGCTCTTAAACACTGAAATAAATCTACATTCTGTCACTCCATACCAGGTATTCTGTAGGCAAATTTTCTCTGGATACATCGAGTTCATCCTGGTCACATTTCGTTTTATTTTATTTTTGTTTACTCTCTTTTGATATTTGTTAAAATATAAAATTCCTTTAAGATGCAGATTAATTTCAAGTTCTGTCTTTCATGAAATCTCATCTGCTTTTTTAATGGCCCATTTTGCCAAACTGCTATTTTATCTC
The DNA here is from genome assembly GCF_009828535.3 of Hylobates moloch. Taxonomy (NCBI): domain Eukaryota; kingdom Metazoa; phylum Chordata; class Mammalia; order Primates; family Hylobatidae; genus Hylobates; species Hylobates moloch. The sequence continues at coordinate 117,455,976 of NW_026652279.1, forward strand.
TGTTTTTAGATGTAAAATATATCTGGTAGATGGATTTTACAAAATGTACAAAGTGTCTTCTTACCAGTATTAAAAGTTAGAGTCAGTAAAAGCGGGAGCCACATTTTTATCTACACATATATGTGTGTGTATATTATTATGTGTATATATGTATGTATGTATACACACGTGTGTATGTATACATGTAACATATAATGCTCTCACTGACTCTAAACTTTAAATTTCTAAACACTAAGGGGAAACTCACTAGCAGAGCACAATAAACCTGAGGAAATTGAAATGTAGCAACAACAAAAAAAAATGATGGGAGGATTCATTGCTCTGTAGTAGATATCTGAGGCAATTGCTATTGAAACTTTCAAGTAGCAGCTAGGTGCTCACATCTGGAACGCCTTTGCTTTGGGAGGCTGAGGCAGGAGAACCATCTGAGGCCAGAGATTCTACACCAGCCTGGGCAACATAGTGAGACCCCATCTTTATAAAACCCTTAAAAATTAGCCAGACATGGTGGTGCACCCCTATTGCCCTAGGTACCTGGGAGGCTGAGGTGGGGGGATTGCTTGAGCTTAGGATTTTGAGGATGCAGTGAGCTGTAATTGTTCCATTGTACTCTAGCCTGAATGACAGAGTAAGACCCTGTCTCAAAAAAGAAAAAAAAAAAGAAAGAAAAAAACTTTCAAGCAATTTCAGCCTTATTTTCAGATAATTTTTACATGGCTAGGTATTTTATATTTTTGTAATCATTTTGCTTCAAAGCAATTGTATTTTACACTGATAAAAATTCCCTTCTATTGCTGTTATGAGAACAGCACATGGTATTGCCGAAATAACAAGCAATGTTAACAACAGTAATGTTAATGAAATGGCAAATGATTTAACAAAAATTAGAAATGGCAAAGATCTTATTTATATGCATTTGAATTAATATTAGGGCAAAAGTAAAATTTCTTTTTATTTAAAAGCATTGCAATTTTCTAAAAATTATATAGAAAAAACATTGAAATATCTCTCTTGTCTTTTGTATAATTGATGTTTATTTTGAAAGATTGGTTTAGCTTTATTTGAGAGTTAGTTTATCTATAACCTATATCATCTTGACAATACAATGTGCTTTTCAGAGGTTTTTATATGTGGTTCCTTACTAAAAGAAACATTTAATAGTTTTCATACAAACTTTCGCATTTTAAAATTTATTGTAAACATATTTTAAAAGAATGCAAAATAATGAACCCAGAAACAAATACATTTGAATCATCATATTAAATCTTCAAATTGTTTAATGTTATAGACCATATAATTTCTACAAAGGACACCAAAGTCGTGACCAAGGATTAATAAATCTGACAAACTACTAATTATTTTTAAATTCTCTCTAATAACAGTTTACCCAATTGTTTTAAGTTGTATTCTATTTGTACCAAGTATAGAACCAGTGACAAGTACCAAACTCCTGATTTAGGAGAGTAACTATAAAATGGAATAATAATGTATAGAATATTTAATATGCACACTATCTGATTTGACACAGTGATATAATATAGAGTTAAGTTTGTATTTGTTTTCCTTTTAGAATTTATTATTTTAAAGAATTGGTATTTTTTTTTCTCTCAAGACTCTTTACCAACAAACATAGTTTTCAAAAATACAAATATAGCTATTAAATCTATTATAATTTCAAGAAATCTATACTCAATCTTATTCTCAGACTTCCAAAAGTAAAACTGAGAGAGTATCTGCTACACTAATAAATGTACTGGTCTCTAAGCAAACTATTGCACATTTTCTTGAGAAAATAGTGGCCATTGTATTCTAAGAACAGTACGTAGAGGTGTGAATTATTATTGTTATTATTTACCGCCAGAAATTCACTCAAACTAATTAGCCATTATAACACTTCTCTTTGGATGAAGAAATAAGTAGAACTATTCTGCAGACCTCTGAATACTGTGAAGAACAGGCCATTTACAGTTCCAAGATTTTTGTACCTTTGCACTAAACACAATAATGTCATCTTTTATCATTTACGCACCTTTTCTACACCACGTATTGTCATTTTGACATTTAAAAGGAATTTGAACAAGATCTGCCTCATGAAAAACTTAAAAATATTATTTACTTAAGGCTCTCTTCTCTGCAATATTTTAGTTACTTAAAAGAAAAAAAAGAACTCTACTAAAAATCCTAACTGTCCATAAACCTGGATTTGAGTTGATTTGACTATTCTGTAAATGTGTTGTCTGATGTAGGCTTATTTAAAAATAAGATAGATTCTGTGTTATCAATAATACAGCGTTTTTCCTGTATTGTACCAGGGGATCTTAAACCTGGTTTTAATTTTTTCATAAATGACCAATATAGCACTGACTGTGAATGAAGCAAATAAAATAACAGAGAATGTATATGTGTGCTTTTCTCTTTTTTCAACAAATAATTAACTATTCCTGCAGACATATTGCACTGGCCAATACATACATGGAAAGATAGAAACTGCTTATTATATCACCAGCTATAAATAAGAAACCCATTCTCCATTTACCAAGATACTAACTCAGAGAGTGAGGGAAAATATATTGTTTTCTAATCAACTTTCTTAGGCAAGGATGGAAAGGAACCTAATCAAGGCTCACTCTTGAAATATGTAATCAGAAATAAACTCTTAGTAAAGATATGACTGCATCTTATTTGAGGCTTAATGTCAAAATATAAAACCCACATAGTCAATCACTCTTGAAACACAGAAGTATTATTCAACAGATGAAATAAAGCCTCTGGAATCTGTAAGTTAATTACTAAATATTACCACTTCCTATTAACATTTCTGCTTTCACTAACTAGTCTGCTGAATAGATTGAACTATACAGGGCAAAATCAGAAAACAGCTTCACACTTTCCCAGTTGGTCTCTTCTTGACTCTGTGGCATCTTCCTGCCCAGCCCCAGTGGGACCGCTTCCTGGAAAAAGGAGCCAGTCCCTCTTGCAGATCATTCCCATTGCTTTCTTTAAAGGATTTTCCTAACAGCATCCTCTGGCTTAAATAAAGAGGAAACACATTGTCCCTAGCAGGGAGCTCTCTCTTTCTACAAGTTTCCTATTAAAAAAAAAAAAAAAAAAATTCTTCCTTCTAAATGAACCACTTGCTTCCCCTTACATGTAGAGACAGGATGAGAGAAAAGGCCACAAGGTGAATGGGTGAAAGTTCAGTTAGGCTGTCTCTGAGCAAATCCTTCAGAGATGGAGATGGGTGCAGCCCCCCTCCTTTTTTTTTGAAAAAGTTGGCATGTGGTACTCATATTTTCATTTTTGGAGCCTTCTTCAGACCTCTGAAGAAGAGAGGAAAATTGCATTGACCATTTTGTTACATTATATTTCAGGGTGGATCAAAAGCTTAAATCTAGGGAGAAAATTGAGGATAGTGGAGGGAGAATATTTGGCATTCTCGAAGAATCAGGGTGTGTTGTACATTTCAGTGACCAAAGTATTGCTATCAACTTATTCCAGTTCCAAATATTGCTGTTTTAAAGTACCATTTTTTTCTTCAATTAGGTAGAAAATAGTTTTTACACTGAGAAATGATGCATTTTAAAAATTATAACCTTAACTTGATTTTACGCTAATGCCTCACCATATATTCACATACATAGCACAAGCTAACTGCACCTAAAATATAGGAACAGTAGTATCTAAACTGTTACATGACAAATAAATTTCATTTGTTTACCTAGGTTCCTGTTTAAGAATAATCAATTTATTTCTGCAGAACTGTTGAGGAACACCAGGCATACGTATATAAAATAGAAAGACTCTTCATTTGGGAGAAAATATGTTTTATCTTTTACTTACTCAATAAAAAAAATTTGTAAAAGCTCAGATATTAAATTACTATCTCTTTCATAAAGAGACAGAAATTAAAATGATTTGGTGCTAACTTAAGAAGTTTTAACAACTAAATTGAACATTTTATCATTACCAACATTATGTACATAACACATTGCTAGACACTATAATTATTCTAAAAAATTGGGGCATAGTCCTTGATTTCCCAAAATTTGTATTTTGGTTGAGGGGTTGTATTAGTCAGGGTTCTCTAGAGGGACAGAACTAATGGAATATATATATATATGTATATATGTATATACGTATATACATGTACATATACATACATATGTATATATACATTTTATTTTTTCAATTGTTAAAATTTCTGTAAATTTGCTAGAGAATTGCATTACTAGTTTTACTGATTTACATATACATACATGTATATATACACGTATATACGTGTATACGTACATGTATACGTGTATATATATACGTGTATATATACACGTATATATACACATATATACATACATATGTATATATACACGTATATATAATAGGGGGTATATATAATATACGTGTATATATACGTATATATATACATGTATATCTATTCTATACGTATATATACACGTATATTATATATACGTGTATGTACATATATGTATATACATATATACATATATATCTTTTCCATTAGATGTATACATACATACATATGTATATATGTATATATACGTATGTATTATATATGTGTATATGTATGTATGTATATATGTATATATGTATGCATGTACATATATACACACATATATACATATATATACACTTGACGCCAAGTATTAAGCATCTCAGGAGATAAGACAAGAAAACAGTAATTATCATATTAAAAATAAGCTAACTATCAAGTGATGGTACTCGATGGTATCAAGACTGACATTTAACTTGCAATTTCAGATGGATAAGATGCGCAGGAAAGATATATGAAGGTATTAGAATTTAAGCTGAGTCAAATGAAGGGTAGAATCGAAAAGAAGCATTGAATTTTTAAAATGTAAGAATGTGCAGAGGCAGGAAACTATAAGGGATGTCTGGCACAAAATTAATAGATGACTTGTAAACCAATAAGCATGGCGATGTTCCAATGACATTTTGTTTATAGACCCTGAAATTTTACATTTATATAATTTTCACATTTACCATATAAATTTATGTAATTTTCACATTTACCATATTTTATTCCTTTTTTGGTATTTTTTTAACCATATGAAAGCAAAAATCACCCTTAGTTCATTGACCATACAAAAATAGGGAGCAGTCAGTAGTTTGCTCATGGTTGTACTTTACATACTCTGTTTCAAGAAGTGGAGTAAATCAGTAAAACCAGTAATGGAATTCTCTAGCAAATTTACAGAAATTTTAACAATTGAAAAAATAAAATGCATGTACTATTTTTCTATCGCAGTATAATAATTTTCCAGAGAATTAGTGGTTTAAAACCATATCCTTGTATTATTTCACAAGGAATAAGTTTGTGAGTAAGAAGTTCGGCACAGCTAGCGGGATTCTTTATTCACTATTTCCTAAGACCAAAATCAAGCTTTTGGCTGCATAAGCTCTTATGTTGATACTCTGGGTAAGAATCCACTTCCTGGTTTACTCAGGTTGTGAGAATCCAGTTCCTTACTGATGCAGGAGTGAGTTCCCCAATTTCTTGCTCACTGTCAGCCAGGAGCTGCTCTTAGTGACCACCTGCATCTTTTCTTATGTGGCCATCTTGAAACCAGCAGAGTTGTGTGAAGCCCTTCTCATGCTTTGAATCTCTCTGCCTTCTTCTGCCTTCCTCATTTCACCAGCTATAAAAAGTTTTCTGCTTCATAGGATTTATGTGACTGGATTACACCCACCAAGATAATCTCTCTATTTTAAGGTCAACTGTAGTGTTTAACATAACAACCATGAAAGTTATATGTCATCATATTGACAGGTTTTCAGGGTCTGAGCATAGAATTCAGGAGCAGGTGAATTTTAAAATGTTGCCTCCCACAGCACATATTTGAGAGACATAAATAAAGGGAATATAAAGTAGGCAGACACATTGACGGGAAGGATTAACACATGGAAGAAACTGAAGTGCACCATTAACACAAAGGATGTTACACATTTCTGTCAGTTGTCTAATGTCAAAAGAAGAAATAAAAATATGAGCAGGTGAAAAGTTCTCCACGTCTACAAATTAATACAAATTTGTGGTTCTTTTTATTAGGGCTATTGATTAAATCACCCTAAAACTTATAGGTGTAAAAACAATCCATTGTTAGGCTCACAGATTCTTTGGGTCTGGAGTTCTGACAGGCTGCTCTGGGGATAGATTGTCTCTGAGCTATGATATCTGAGGCCTCAGCTGCAAGATTTGAAGATTAGGGTTTGGAATTATTTGAAGATTTGTTTACGCATGTGTTTAATGTTTGATGCTGGCTGTCAGCTGGGACTCTTGGCTGGCGACCTATATGCAGTCTCTCCATTTGGCCTGAGCTTCCTTACAACATGGTAGCTGTGTTTCAAAAGTAAGCATGTCAAGAGGGAGAGAACTACATAAAATCCACATTGTCTTTTATAACCTATCCGTGGAAGTCACACTGTGTCGCTTCCTCTGAACGGAGAATGAGTTGTCTCACTCGGGCAAGAGAAGAGCAATCATATTCACCTCTTGAATACTGGGTGGCAAAGTTCTGGAAGAGCACAAGGGACCAGAAATATTGCAGTGGGCACTTTGGAAAATAAAATCTGCTACATTTATTGTTTGGGAAGCAGCAGTATTTTATATCACACTAGTACAATTTGAAAAATGATAAACTAATAAGAACAAATATTACTATAAAATAGCAATGTTTATAACAAAAGTGAATGATTAATATATTAAAAGTTTTTTGAAATGTGTATGAACACTAGAGCACTTGGTACAGCCATAAAGATTACAGTTAAGGGAAAATTTGAAAAGAGATTCTACCATTAAAATAAATGCCTATAATAACAACAGATTTGTTTATATGATAATGCTTTTAATGTTGATCATGGGACATATTCCTAGATTTTCTCATATTTTAACTAAGTGTACTAAAATATGCTATTTTTATTGATATAAGTAATAAAATTTTTGAGATTCTGAAGACATAACATTTTTTCTTCCCTTTTTGTTTAGGAAAAGCTTTTCCCAAAATGCATAATTCTTTTGACCAGAATCACTCAACAGGTGTGTGACTTTTTTTTTCCTTTTTCTTGTATGTAGAAAATCCTTGAAAAAATATCTTACATGATGAGCATGCAGCAGCTAGACTATAAAAATCTTAACTTGCTATAGCCGATAGTGTTTGCTACTGGCTATAGAAGGACAATTCATCCACTTTCTGTTCAATGGACACTTTACTCGTCTTCTAAGTAATTTTCCAATCAAAAAGGATAATAAATTACCACATGAACCAAATGTAGACCACAAGTTGCTTACAGGAAATAGAACCCCACAGCTCTAAACAACTAGAAAATAATAATTTTGGGTTTAATTTCAGTGGAAAGACAATTTTTATGAATAAAACAGTCTCTAGGGCTGTCCTTTCACTTGGTGTTTGAAGAGAAATACAAAAAGTTAATTCATAGTGAATTCGAAACATATAATGAGTTGTAAATTTTACATACATAGTAGACATTGACTTAAGTGTACATTTATATAAGAAGCTCAATTCAATAATCAATTCAGAATCAAATTTTAGTTTTAACTCACAAAGGAATTGTGGCAAGATTTTTTTTTTTTTGCTTAAATTGTAATCTGTGTTCTTATTTCTCCATATGTAGCAAAGTATTTTCTGTTCATCTCCAACCACTATGAACTTGAGATGTCTTTTCCTTAAGATTCTCAGTTTTAATCTTTATTTAGATAAATAATAAGCATAGCACCTAAGAACATGAATTATACTCATTAAAACTGTTATTGTTGAAGTTGTTCCTAATATGATCTGTAAGGTGCCCTCAACCTGCAAAACAAAGGTTAGTTGTGCTTAGTCATGGTGTCATAAATATCTGTTGTTTTTACACGTTAATATCCTTAAACACCAAATCTTCAGCTAATTAATATTAATCTATTCATTAGAATTGTCCATTTTATTAATTACCACATACAAGTTTGTTACCAGTTATCCATTTATGATTAGGGCATTTCAATTTCAGGTGTCTCTGGAATTCTCTTCTGGTGATTCCCACATGGCTCTTTTAATTATATCACTCAAGTTTGCTTAAAAGTATTAATACAGCACCATGTATCACACTCCATTATTTGTAATCCTTTCCATTTATTTTTCTTCATAACACTTTTTTCCATTTGAAATATTAGATAATCATTTCTGAGTTTATTTATTTTGTCAGTCCTTCCTCAACTTAAAAGTGAAAGGTCAATGAGAGCAGATAATTTGGTTCTTATGTTTATTGGTCCTCCTGTTCCTCCAATGACTTTAAAAGTGGCTAGCAAGTAGAGGAAATTCAATAAATATTTGAGGAAAGAAGGAAGGAAGGAAGGCAGGCAAAAAGGGTGGAAAAGAAAGGAAGGAAAGAAGGAAGGAAGGAAAGAAGGACGGAAGAAAGGGAGAGAAATTCATACCTCAATATTGTGGGAAAAATTCAATGACAAATAACTGCTGTGTAATTGTGTTAATGATAAATAATGCTGCAAAAAAGTACATAAAATTAAATATATATAAACATACACATACATATACATACATTATACGCATATGACATTACACGTACATACATTATATACATAATATATGCATAAACAAATGCATTAAATATACATATATAATAAATAGAATTATAGTAAAGTATATAAAGGTATTGTATAGTATATGGGGACATGGGATTTTTTTTAAAAAAAGATGTAATTAGAGGGCTCAGTGGCTGATGCCTGTAGTCCCAGCACTTTGAGAGGCTGAGGCGGGCAGACCACCTGAGGTCAGGGGTTCAAGATCAGCCCGACCAACATGGTGAAACCCTGTCTCTACTAGAAATACAAAAATTAGCCATGTGTGATGGTGCTTGTAATCCCAGCTGGTCTGGAGGCTGGGGTACGAGAATTGCTTGAGTCAGGGAGGCAGAGGTTGCAGTGAGCTGAGATCTCCCCACTGCACTCCAGCCTGGGCGACAGAGCAAGACCTCTTCTCAGAAAAAAAAAAAAATTAAATTATACACAAATTATTGACTTTATTTACATTATTGTCCATTTTATTACATAGACATGTAATCAGTCTGAAACAAGAAATAGAAACATATTTAAACCAGACTAACATAGGTGAAAGGAATCGAACAAAAGACAAAAGATTATATTGGAAACATACCTGGATGTTTCACAGAACCCAAATCAGTGACAAAAGGAACAGTCGGTTACACAAGATCCTGAACCAAGAAATGGGAAGAAAGTCAAGAACCAAGATAGGAAGAGAAAGAGTTGTGTAAAAGAATACTTGTTTTTCTATTATTTTTTTTCTTAAACAATCAACATAACCTTTCATTTGTAATTATGCTTTCCATCTGTCTGAGGCAACAAGGGATAGGTTTATTTCCTATTTCTCTCTTTGAGAAAATTTGTTTTACTTCACTATGCAGATAGAATAAAACTGTCGCAGAGAATGGCCCTGACTGATTCAGTCTATGCTATAGATATTCACAAAGTCACTGAGTATAATGGAACAGAGAATTGTTTGAAACAATGCAGAAGTTTCATTTATACTGGGGCAAATGTACTTACTCTTTTATTCATGTTTTAGTATATTATATTGAACTATAGAGATAGTTTATTCCATTTTTCTCTAAGTGCTATAAATCTCTATCTGAGGTGAGGAAACTAGCTCATTACATATTACTGAATTATTGGGTCTTACATACTCACAAAATATGGTTTTTCATACTCTTAGTCCAATTTAAAAAAATCACTGTTATCCTCTCAAAATAATCTTCAAATACTTACTTTGATTTATCTCTGGATTAAGGAAAGTGATTGCTATGTACCACATCTCACCCACACACCAAAATAATCATATCAATGCCTAATATCTTTTTTTTGCTTCAATTTACCAGCCCTACTTTTTTGGGGGTGGGGGCAGTCAAAGCAGGAGTAGAGGAGATAAATTAAAAAATAAAGTGCAAGTAAAAAATAAGCTATGAATTTCATTTTCCATGCTTATTTGTTCTATTTTTAGATAGAATTTGAATCAAACTCTCAAAGACTCTCATTTTGTTATATGTAAAATGAAGACATATACATCAATTCTGTGTCCTTGAAGTTTGAAAGCTGTAATCTGTCAAATAACTGTAAGATATTTATATTATTTATCTCATTGATGATCAATTACTGCTGACTGTAAGTTATTTATATATTACTTTATTTTCATAAATAAGTATAGGAGAATTAAGTCTTTATCACATTTTTTATGGAAAATGATAACATATCCAAAACTGCTGTGGTTTTACCTAACCATATCTACAAGTAAAGATATGTTTAATAGCATATTGTGTTTAATATTATAATATTTTAGTTACAAAAGGTATTTTTTTTAGTAAAAATGTGACAAGAGCAATCAGATTAATTTGATGATTTTTAAGTACTAACTAGAAGGTAGCTATATATTTCTTTAACATGTTCATTGTACCTATTTTCTTTTAATCAGTGATACTATCCAAGTAACTATTAAAGCCTTTGTACTGGTCTTCTTCCAAATAGACAATCCTAGTAACAATATTGCCAAGAAAGGGAATTCAAATTCCATTATCTCCCATTATCTTACAAGGCATTTTACTTCTGCTAGTTTTAATTAAGTTAAAATCTGTTTCACTTGCTTTACTGATTAAAACTAATTAAGTTTGTTGCTTAATCCTATCAAGAAAATCTTCTATTGCTTAAACCAGGTTTACTTCCAAATGGGATTGTTCTAGAGAGGAAGTGTCTACAATATTAGGACTAGATTTTATTTCATCAATTTTATTAATATATTTTCTGGACATATTCCAATGGGGAAAATTTCTTACATTCAACTCCTAGAGAATATTTTCTGTACATTTAGGCAATAAGAATTGTTTAATAGTAATAAGATTTAATCTTTGCAATTTGATGAAAAGGTTGGCATAATGAAAAAATCCATTTTGGGTTGTTTCAATTCAGAGAGTAAAGATTGGTCTGCTGTATCCTTTATTAACGTGTTTTTAAAAAATGTATTACTGTGACTTAAAATCAATGATTATTAGTAAATGTTTAAAATATTAAATTATAAAATATTACATAAGATATTAACTATTTTATATAATATAAACATGTCTATAATGCTGCATGAACCAGGGAAGAAATAAAATAGGGAACTGTTATTTGTTTCTTATTCTGAGTTATAAAAAATAAGGCCTTAAAACCAACAAAGGCTGTTCCAAATTTACAATTGATGCTGTTTTACAAATTTTCCAGCTCATGTAGCTCAGCTGTTGTACTGGAGCCAAATCTCATAGGAGCTCTTTTAATCTTCTGCAACCACTGAGAAGATGGCAAGAATATAATTCTCAAAGCAGAGTAGAGTCAGTATAAAGCGCAAGTCCCAAAACTCACTGGTCCATGGCTCACAGTCGGCTGAAATGAGCACTCACTCTTGGGCTTCTTTTGCTGTTAGCTCTCTCCAAGAGCCATTATACTTTCAGTAGAAAATACAATTTGTAAGTAGTCAATGGGGAATAATAAGATCTAATTCAGATTCTTGCAAGCTAATACTAATATAATTTTCCTTTTATGATTATGGTAGTATAATTTTTTAAAAAAAGATATAGTGATATCTTGGCAGTTTGGGATTGGACATTCAGTTTTAATGCCCCCACATGTTTATGGCTTATAGTCATTTGGAATATTACTGACAGATGAATGTGAGTTTTGTGTAACCAGCTATTTATAGAGCTCATATAATGCAATGAAGTGTATTTATTTTTACATTCACATTGATCTTTTAAGAGTGAGCACAATTGAGTTTTTTTTAGTTAAGACATATTCTCCCAAAGAAAGTCCATTATTAATGTTGATCATGAACATGATGAGCACATGATAGAAAAATTAAAGGATAGAATCTCTAATTTGGTAGAAGTATGGCATATTATGACTATGCCTACTCTGTGCTCTAAAAGAAAAGAAGAAAAACTTGACTCATAAGAAAGTTTTAGAGACTGTTGCATGGCAATAACTTCAAGTGTGGCTATATAGAAGATATTCTATTTTTACCTCCTGAGAATATAAAGGACTTACTCTAATGCTTAGAGAATGAGAAAAGCAGTAGGTTAAATGTGGTGGTGAGCGAGTACACTAATGTAGCATCTCATCTTCAGTGATGTTTGTTATAAATGGGATTTTTTTAGTATGCAATGATCCGAATTGTGGGAAATACCAATAATATTTCAAGACTGATCATAACCAAAATATCTTCATAAAAGATAATTATACATTTTTAAAGTGACATCTAAGGTTGGATAAAACAACAATAGTTTTTTTTTTTTTTTTTTTCAGTAGAGATGGGAAGCTGAGCCAAGAGGAATTCTTGAACCTGGGAGGCAGAGATTGTCGTGAGCTGACATCATGCCATTGTACTCCAGCCTGGGCGACAGAGTGAGACTCCATCTCACCAAAAACAAACAAACAAAAAAAAAGTGATGGGAGGTGGTATTTGCTTTCCATCCCAAGAGGCTAAGAAAGGTAGTGACAAAAGATAAGAACTTGTTCATATAAAGCACTTTCATCAAGCGGCAAAAGAATGAGCTTGAAAATTGCCCATGAACAAAGACCTTTCTCACATAATTATTTTAAAATATATGTTTACAAATAATGATGTTTGATAAAAATCAAATGATCATATATGTAGTACGTTCTTTAAAGACATAATTACACAAATTAACAATTATGAAGCAACCATGGCTTTGTTTTAAAATAAGTATCTCTCAGCTTTTTGAAAATTTTTAAAAATATATTTTTAGATTTTGAAGAAAATACTAAAAGTGTAGAAAATTTAAATGAGCTTATTAAAATATAAATTTTGGCTAGTTAACAATGTAAATCAATCACTTACAAACACTTCTATGTTAAACTTATTCTCTAATTTGTCAGTTTGCATTCTAACCTGCAGTTTGATTTGAAATATTTAACTCATTCTTAAATAAAACAGACATTATAGATATAAGTACATCTCTTAAATCAATGTCAGAAATATAATTATTAATAGTTACATATCTAGATTTATCCTTATTTTTCTGTAGAACCTAATTTGTAATGAAAGTCTTTCTTCAGACTGGTAGTGCTCTAATGTTTCTGTTACATTTCTCAGAGCCATCACAGCTAGATAATTCCCTATGTATCAGTGAATGACAATAATCCTGTGTTGAATATCAATATCTCCAGTTCTAAGTAAATCAGTGGAGAGTAAAGATCTATCCTAGATGTACTTTCCTTCAAGCAATGCCTTACACTACAGTCATTCAAAACCTCAGAGACGAATGGCTCAGCAGTATCTGGCGCAAACTGGCAGTATGCCTGTAGCAGCATTAACTTTTGATTTTTGCTGGTGCTTGTTTTTTATTTTTAATATTACACATGACTGTCAGAATTCAGACTGTCATGTAAATGGTAATACCCAAACATGATGAGATCCATGAGTCTTCATTTCCCCTACCCCTCATTAAGCATACAACTTATCTTTAAGATTCATGATGGACAAATAATCCCTTCATAATTTTTATGCATTTTAAGGGGATGATGAAACTAAAGGGCGAAACACCTTTAAAAGGTTTGAACCTGTGGCTTTTTCCTGTGTTTCCCAACAGAATTGAGTTTTAATACTCCTGCAGATTTTGCTGTGCATCCAAAAATAAATCCAAATACTGACAGCACTCTTAATGGATCCTTGATCTCAGTAATGAAAGGACGGGTAAATGTAAGCATTCCTAAAAATCTATTTTTTTTTCATGCTAGAAGCCAAACAATAATTTACACTAGCATTGAGAGAAATATTTCCTGGGACAATAAGCAAGGAGTCATGTCTATAGTCATGTCTATGGATATATTTGAATGTGTATAGTTACATGAGAAATTAAATACAGCAACACATCACTCACATAAATTTAGCTTAAAAAATAATTCTAGACAGTGAAAATAATTGTTTTAATATCCCTTTACTACAACATAAACAATCTTCTTGTACACTATTCCTCCATCATTCACTTGAAAGTTTTTCTTTTTAATTTGAAGAGAATTCTAATAAGTTTAATAATTTGATTTCCAATCACATAAGCATGATAGGAACATCTTTTAAAAAAGTAAGAAATGTTAGTACAAAATAAACCATACCATGAATGTGATCATTGACAACAAAAATAGGAGAGCACAAAAACACAAAAAAGCAGCAATCAGATAATCTTGCACAAGACTAAATGGTCCTGAATCACTCAGTAGATCTCATGGGTATAATCGCAAGAATTTCCAGAGACTTGCATAATTGTTTCTCATTGTGAGAATGTTCAAGAAAAATTTAAGCATTTTTTTCCTGAACAAAATGAGAGAAATATACAGCTCTCTCTCTATGCTTATGTATGTGTGCAGTTCATATAATGAAAATAGGTTTTCTTGTTAATGTCTCCTGAATTTGACATAAGTATTAAAGTACATATCTTACTAATGAATATTAAATAGAAAAGCATTCAAAGCAAAAAAGGGAAGCAGGGCAAAATTTCCTTAAAACTTATCTGCAGAAAACAAACTGTGAATTTGGAAAAGAACTTTCCATTTTATTTGTGATGGTCTACAAGGAGTTTCTACATTTTGTAATTATCCCAGGGAAATGTTAGAATTATCCATAAAAACTCATTGTTTAATAATACCTCAGTGACTGAGGGAAAATACACTCAATGACTACTTTTGAGCACTTTCAAGAGAGACTAATGGTGGAATATCTTTATATCGTAATCTTCTGAGGAAAAGACATCCCGAGCTGCGGGTATTTTCAGCAGGCCTATGTTGTTTAGGTATTAAAGCAGAAGAGAGGTAGAATGAACATTGATAGAGTTATCAACTGAAGGGCAAGACCCTGGAGAGAAGTGATTTCTTAGAAAATTTCAGGACAATTTCAGTGCTGTCATAGAAATCTCTGTAGCAGAAATCCACGTCAAGATTGCCTCATACAACTATTAAATAGGATGCCTAACGAAGGCTTCAGGCATTGTTCAACCGTAGGGAACAAATGATATGATGAGGACTTTCTTGCCATTGCTTTTTTGTCATCTTTTGGTTCTGCCTTTTTCTGCATATCAGTTTCATGTTTTTGTGTTGTAAGCGTCTTCATCTACATTGTAATGGAGATAGTTACTTGAAGATTCTCTAGATGAAGTCAATACATGTTTATAATAATAGGTCCTCAAATACAATTGATGTCTTATTAATTGGATCCAGCAGAACCGATTGGAAGGAATTTTCATTAGCCTGGCAATAGTTAGGTGTCTTTATCTGAACAAATCACTGTGATCAAATACATATGAAACCATGATTAGATAGTATGAGTTAAGTGCTCACTCACTGAATGTATTTAAGAACACAGTAGTCTGAATGATGCTCCACCAGGTCTACAAATAGAAAAGGCAGAATGCTCTAAAAGAAGAAATCCTGGGCAAATGCTAACTTTGTGCAGTTCATAGTCACTTAAGGCAATGGTTCCCAGGGGAAAATAGTAAGTAAGTAAGTGCTTCAAATGCAAGAGACAATATTTGAGAATCACAAACCCATATCCTACAGAAGATACTGATAGACCAAGTAGGTCTGATAATGTATGAAAAAAATTAAAATTAAATAAGAAGTAATCTATTGCAACCATTGAATCTCTAATCAACAAATTTTACTACAAGGACAGTTACTATTATAATTCACTGATATTTTTTGAGCATTTCTGCTGTGTCCAGTGTATTATAGACTTCATCTCATCCAATTTTAAACAGAAAAGCAATGAGATCAATTTTATTACCCCCATGTAATGAATGGGGCAGACTGAAACTTAGTTTTATTAACTTGCCAAAGTTCACAGCTACTAGAAGCAAGACTGAAGATTCGCAGTATAATTTGATTCCAAATGCCATGTTCTTAACTAAATAGCACATCACATTTTTAGTTCCTCAAAACAAGAACTGTGCTTCCTAAAATCTGTATGCTCAGTGCTTATAATTTCATCTGGCATACTGTATGTGAATATGTGTTTATTCAATGACTACATAAATGTGGATCTCCCAGTTTGGAAGCCTGAAACTTTCTCCTTGACCTATCTCTCCAGTATGAGGCCTCCTGAGAAGAAAAGTAGTATTCTGGCCTCTCTATCTATAAACCAAGAGAAGGAAAGCAGAGTATGTATTGTTTTGTAGAATATTACTAGATTCATTTAATCTTTTATTCAAAAATACAAACTGAGCTCCTAAGAGCTAAGTACTGCTTTGGTCCTTAGGACCAAAGTTCTTTGAGTAAGGAATATAGTAAGTGCATTGGCCAAAACTAGGGTAAAGGCAATAAGGCACACAGGTGGTAAGAGAAGGGAACACAAGCAGTAGCATCACATAGGATCTACCAAAATGAACATCTAGCCTTCATCAATAATTGCCTTGAAATTGTCAATGCTTATTAAAAAAGAGTTTTCTTAACCTTGCTTTTTCAAAGCTAATTTAATAGTTTCATTTTACTCTGCAGTTAAATGTTTAACTCATTTTATTTTATCAACACAAGCATCAGAACAAGTCTTTTGAAAATCTGAACTGGAAAATAATCACCATGAATTTAGATAGTAGTACACATAGAAAAATAAAAATCCCATTTAACATTTACATAGAGGTGAGTAAGATTTGAACTGTTTAAATAAACTCAGATTAAATGTTAGCACGCTGGATAGAAAAAGGAGAAATGTGAGTTTTACTTATTTTTTCATTGCTGGAATTCTACTGATAGAAGGAAAAAGGCATTATTTTGTTTCCCTCTGTAAAGAAAAAAATGGTATTTTTTTCAAACTGCCATACTATCTAATGAATTAAGAAATGAATTAATAATTTAATTTATTTGGGGACTATAAAAATATTACACCATTTATTTATTAAAGAAAATGCATTTGGCCTAGGAAAACACAAATTGACATAACAAAAATAAAATCTGAATTATATGAATGTTCTTTTGTAACTTTCTCAAAGTATAATACCTGAGAGAACCTCTTGATTATATACACTAAAAACTGTTAACAATAAATTAGCACATAATGATTTTATAAGCACAATCAAAACAATTAGAATCTTCAAAATATATTTACCTTAAATATCAGAATCTTGTCTGGCAAACTTACTTTATTTGGTGAAACCACAAAAGCCTGTTTAGCTAACTAAAGAAACTTCAGCCAGATGCTGTTTAAATTATCACTTACTTCTCAGTTAGTGAAATCTAAATAAATGCTTCTCAGTGCTTTATTGTCATGGTTACCATTTTAAACTTAACTGTCAAGTGTGTTTTTAATTAAAAAAAGACTCTTCATATTTAAATATGTGCTCAACATATTCTACTACCATGTAAGAAAATTCATGGTAGGATTACAGTTCATATAATATACTACACTTTCATAAACCTAACATTGCACTGATTATTATGAGCTCTTAATGAAATACCTAAAGAATATCTGAATGAGTAAATTTTACATTGTAAGATCTCTGTATTTCTCAAAATTAAGTCTGAGCAAAAATAGCATTAGAATTTGGAAATCTGAATTCAAGGGGTTATCTCCATTGCTTATTAATGACATTTTGCACCTCATTGAGCTGCATCTTCTTGACCTAGAAAAGAATAAAATAACACCTAATTCACAAAGTTTTACTAAGAAGTAAACTGACAATATAAATGAAAATGCTTTGTAAATTTCTAAGTATATTATGACTGTATAGGATTACTATTTTCCCAACCAAGAAGCAGAGCATTTATTTTTCTCTTCAAAACTAGTTCCTGGCATATAGGTGGCATTTGGCTGAATGTTAAATGAAAGTCTCCTGACAGAATAAATTCTAAATGAAGCTCTCCAATACATGTTACACACACACACACACACACACACACACACATTGTTTTTGACCTCTCATGCATGTCAGTTTTCTAAATATATAAGTGTACCATCTATATGGCAAACCAACAGTTAACATTAAAGATTATAAGAAAAATATTGAAGAAAATAAAATGTTACTGCAGAGCAGTTGATCCATTCTGTCAAAATGCCAGATGTCTCTTACTCTTTGCTTCTGGATATTATTAAAACTGACTTCAAGGCTTCTCTGTCTATCTTTCTCTCATTTTCTTTCTCTCTCCTTGTCCCAGTCAGCATGCTGTCTGCATTGCTCAATTACTGGACAAATGTAACTTCCTGTCCTCCTCTGTTCAACCACTTTTATAGCAGCACTAACAGATGCTATCATTAAGACCCTCAATGGGAAATCATGAAACTAAGTATATTCTTCGCCCTTCTTGCTTTTCAATTTTCTTTAAAAAGATAAGCCATCTGCTTTAACCCTCTTAAAATTGCAAGTTTCTTTGTAATATCTTAATTTTTATTAATAATAAATAAATATTTAACACCCCAGTTCAGAACTTTAATTTTATGAAACTATTTTGTGGCACTAAAATATAGTCTCAGCATCACAGGCTGGTGTTATTTTCTAGAAATAATTCTGTATTTTAATTATACACGCACATATGTGTGTGTGTGTGTGTGCGCGTGTGTGTGTGTGTAAACAGTAAGGATTCTGCTTGTCAGATTTCACCGTATTCAATATTGGCAAAAAATACACTTCCAACAAATTATATTGTGGAATAGTTCTGAAAACACAAAATAACTATTTGTGGAAAATTCAAGCATAGTATCACATGGGCCATTGGACATATTAGTACATTTTATATGTACATATGAAATTATCATTACTAATCTATTGAAACTAACATATCAAGCTGAACTAAAATATAGGGACATAAAGCTAACATGTACATCGATGTATATAGGTTATCAAAATAAAGGCACACCTCAGGATTAATTTAGATTTTATAGTATGAATTAGCACTGGCATTTTGGATTCTATGAATGCTATTACTATACAAAAATAAATTTAAAAGAAAAGCTATCACATTAATGCTCTGGGTCATGAAAACAACAATAGTACTTTTTCTAAAAAATGAGCCAAAAATTTTGAGAGATGGATATAGAAAGAAAAGGGATTACCAGTTGTTCCTGTGTTTTTTATTACTGTATCCAACCATTCAATAGCTCCAACAAAGTAAGAAACTTGGACATGTTTTTCACAGCAATCACAATGAACAATTTTACTTGTATTATCCACTGCTACTGTGGTAAAATTTCAGTTCCCCTTCTACCTCTGCTTTCACTTGCTTCTCTTTTTGTCAACTATTCTTTCTTTTCTGGAACTCTAAATTCAAGAGTGCTCCAGGATTTTTTTACTCCCTAGGACTAACCCAGACCTATGACACTTCCTAATACACTAATGATTCAAAAATGTATTAATATATCTCCAGACCAGATTTTGCTTCTGAATAATCTCATCTCCATTTTAATATCTCCAACTGAAATCCTTATTCCCTACCCCCCAAATCCTGCCTTTACTGTTTATATATCACTCATATATAACTGAGTAAATATAACCTTATGCACTTTCAGTTATTTTGTTTTGTTCTTCAGAGCTGTTGTCACCTGAAGTAACAAGCATGTGTGTTGGTTTACCCACCTCCCCTGTACCACAGGACCTAGAAGATAGCCTGGTTCACATTTCTCAGTGAACGAATAAGTGAAAGAGAATGAGAGTAAATAATACTAATGACGTTGTCACAACACAAAGATTAATTGAATGCAATACTGTATCAGTTTTCTATACTGATATTACAAATTATCACACATTTAGCAGCTTCAAGACCACATTATTTAAGTCTTGTAGCTCTATAGGATAGAAGTCTAAAATAGGTTTCATTGAAATAAAATGAGGTATTACTACGTTTTCTTGGAGGCTTTAGGGGAGCATCTGTTTCCTTGTTCTTTCAAGGTTCTCGAGGGCACCCACATTCCTTGGCTTATGGCCCTCTTTCTTCATCTTCAAGTCCATCAACATCGCATTTCTTTTATTATTATTCTGTAGTCACAATTTCCCTTATTCTCTTTTCCACCTCCCTTTCTGCTTCCCTTGTGATGACATTGGGCCCACCTGAATAACACAAGGTAGTATCCCTATTAGCAAGCTTAATTATATCTGCAGTCTTAATTCTCCTTTGCCATGAAACCTAGCATACCCCCAAGTTCTGGGGATTAGACTGTAGACATCTTTCATAGAGACATTATTCTGCCTGCTATAAATTCTCAAGAACATGATCATGGTATAGTATATAATATTTAAAGTATACAAGAGTTGGATTTTAAAACCATTGAAGAAATGTAGAGTATTGAAATAAATGATTGAGCAAGTTACCCTTCCGTAGAACAAAATAATATAAGCCAGGTCGTTACATCATGTAAAATCTCAAAAAACACCAGAAAAGTATTGTGTGGGGAAAAAAAAAATAATTAGAACCATACAGGAATATATTTGTAACACTGGAGATGGAGCGGAATGTTCTAAAACTACCAATTGTTGGATGGATTATAAAGGGAAAACTTATGGAATGTATAAAAAAGGAACTTAGACAACCACATTCATACTCAAAAGGCACAAATCACCATGGGAAGCAGAGTTTAACCAAATATGACAGATAAGATATTGAAACCTTCAATTTACCAAGGATTCTTGAAATCAATACAAAAACAAAGAAATACATACCAAAAATTACAGAAAACTAAAATTTAAAAATTAACTGAAAATGTGCATTATAATTGTATTAATTTGTTCTCACGCTGCTATAAAGAACTACATGAGATTGGGTAGTTTACGAAGAAAAGAGGCTTAATTGATTCACAGTTCCACAGGTTTGACAGGAAGCATGACTGAAATGCCTCAGGAAACTTACATTCATGGCAGAAAGTGAAGGGGAAGCAAGCGCCTTCTTCACATGATATCAGGAGAGAGAGCAAAGGGGGAAGTGTCACACACTTTTAAACCATCAGATCTCATGAGAACTCACTCACTATCATAAGATAAGCAAGGGGGAAATCCTCTCCCAGGATCCAACCACCTCCCACAGGACGCCTCCTCCAATTTGACATGAGTTTTGTGTGGGGACACAAATCCAAACCATATCATTCACGGTAGCCCATTTGATGATGTTTTTTAAACTCTCTTCTTTATGGCCTTTAAATTATCAAAAATGTCAATGCAGTAATATATACTCATTAGGCTAGAGTAGAACAAGAAGCATTTTTGTAAAAATTTGAAGCAAAATTTTAAGTGGAATTTCATGATATATTTTTAGTATAAAAACTTTATAAATTGTTAAACTAGTTGTATTTCCTTTACACTTTTTGGTAAAATGTTATTATCATAATTACTGTTACCAAAAATTTCTACTAAATATCTGGGATGGTGCAATGGTGGATAAGGTTCCAGGTTAGTATTTCTGCTTTTCTGTATGCTAGGAAGTGTCCTCAGAAAACAATCATAAAACTTATAGCCATGTTAATTATAGTAAGAGGAAGAAGTAACAAAGGGAAGTGGAGGCAGAAGGAGCTTGGATATTAGGGGTTAACACAAGGAGCTCTGTGTTCTGGAGCTGCTTTGGGATGTTTCATTTTACTGCACTGTCCAAACAACCATCTAGAAGAGAGTAATACAACTGTGTTACTTCCTGCGATGCACCTAAATAAATAAATGAATACACGAAATTAATTAAAATAACAAAAAGATCTAAAATGCATATAAATATAAACATTAAATTCATAACCTCTCCTCTGTTTTAAGATATTATTAGACTTTTAAAAATGCATTAAATTTATTTTCCTTACTTCCACCAAACACCCTTTAGAGCCAACATATTCTGATGTTGTAGTTTTTGTTTGGTTTGGCAAAAAAAATCTAATTTTATCTCTATAAAAGTGATGAGGTTTGGGAAAACAATAAATACATATATAAATTGCCTTGCTTCAAAATCTTGCTACAAACTTTTTAAAATGCCATTGATAATGGAAAGGAAATACTATATTCTTTCAGGTCATAGGTGACTTGAAAAAATTACTAACAAACTGTAATTTCCTTAGTAACATCTATCCATTACTTTTATTCTTTTTTCTTCTTTGTCTAGTACACTTTATTTTTATAACGAAATCCATCCATTCAGGATCACAATTTTCCTTGGCATTATGTATGCCTAGAAGTCCTAGGCAGTTTTAGATAACAAGTTGGGTGTTTTGTCATTTTCTGTGTTATTTATTATTTTGCCTTTATCTCCTGGAGTAAAATAAAGTGCATTGCTTCTAGCCTTTTCATACACAGCAAGAATAGACAAAGTTGTTGTAATAATATTTTTCCTCAAAAATCATATTAAAATAAACTCAGGGTTTTTTGTTTATTTGTGCAGGTAGTGTTGTTGTTATTTTGTTTTTGTTTAGCAAAATATAAGTAAGGTGAAAATGGCAAGAAACCAGAAATAAATTATACATTAGAACTTAAAGACAAACATCCAGTCAATTCTAGTTAAGAGATACTTGGATTCTTCCAAGTACAATCAGTTATCTACTTTTATCATATGCATATGTGTAAATTATTCAGGTTATATATGTAACACATATATTAGTTTATAACTTCGTAATTATTAGGTAGATAAATATTTATATTTGATATTAACTTATTTTCATTCTGTCTTTACAATATTTATGGCAGTTAACCGGGAACATGTAGCTTATTCTTACCTTAACTGTGCACCTCAATCTTTCCCTTTCCTGGGCCTTTTCTTAATCTGGGCAAGAGCCCAGATCAGATCAAGAAATTTTCAAAGCACTGGTTATACGATAGATGCAAGATAAACATCCTTGGAGAGGAATGTCTTATGGATCCAGGGCAGTCTTATCAACACCTTCCTCACAAGTGACTTGTTCATGTCTATGACTGAGAAAGGTGCCAATGAACATCGATTTTTACTTATAATTACAGAAGATTTCAATTTTATTCCAAAAACAACTTAGTTATTTTTCACATTTTTTTCATATTACACAGACACACAAAATCAGCCATTTAAGAAAATGCACTGACAAGTGTTTTCACATATACTGTTCTTTGTCTAAAAAGTGCTTTATAGGTAGTACAGATAATGATCAGAGAGTTTGATTTCTGCGCACTCCCTGGGTGACTGTTTCCTGATGTTCAGAAGGTTGTGACACTCCTAACCAATTGATCCCGAGGCACTCAACTTGTGAACCAGCAGCTCTCCTCTCATTAGCCTTCTACCCTGCAGGCTTTTCACCCCCCACCCAACCATTCAAAAAGGGTAAATTAATCATTATTGCATATCACACTGACTGTGTTACACACATCTTTAAAGTGACTTGTATTCTCCCTTAAAATCAGATTTGAATTGGTCAGTCTGAATGTTAAGGCCTCCTGGGTGATTATTTCTACCTATCTCATCTTCCCCCATGAGTTCCTTTCCTACCTTCCAATTTAAAATGCTATAATGACTTATTATATCTAGACTTCTCTGTTCCTTTCCTGTTCCCTCTCCACAGTCATATTAATGGATTAGATTTTTATCTTCTTTATTCAGAAGAATGAAACAATGCTTTACAGTCACTAGCAGCCTTGTCTTCCAGATTATTTTATAATCTTAATCATTTCCAAGGAATTATATTCACTTTTTAGAGAAGAGCTGCTAATACTTTTGATTATTAGTATTAATATAAAATTTATTAAAGTTCCTTTCTCCAAAATACTTAGTTCATTAAGTTTCTTTATGTGGTGCACATAGGGTAACATGACGTTTCTGGGGGGTACATGCAGGTACCCTACCTATAGGTCAAGACATGCCATAGTATACCTTTTCCTTTGAAAAGCCAAATTCCTCTGCCCTACCACTGGAAATCTTTTGGGGTCATTTGGAAACAGTTAAAATGGCAACTTTCTTTTTTAAAAAGGTTTAGTAACACAAAGGTCAAGTTAAGTCTGCCTTTAAACAGAATAAATAAAACATCATGTTCATTAAATTTACACTGATGGAACATTCAGCCTCTGTTCGCGGTGGAGAACAGGAAAAGGTAGAGAGGGATCAGATGAAATAACATCTGTTTGTTAGGGATTTCTGTAACTAAAGCACAAAATATATAATGCTGTTGATATAGATACAGATGATATAAATGTAAGTTTTTGACATGGATTGGATATAGGCATATAAATGTATACTTGCATGCATATGCATATAGCATAGATGTATATTGAGGGAGTGATTTAATTGGAATTACACAGGGATATTTTAGAGACACAGAGAAAAAGGGGAGTAGGAAATAGAGCAAAAAGAGAGAAACAGAATTTAAGAAAAAGAGATGTTAATTTAAACCCTATAATTTTATGCATGAAGAAATGCAAGCAAAAAAATGATGAGACTTGCTGCCAGACAGCACAGCTAGCTAAAGGCCAACACAAGTGCATTTCCAGAGTATAGTGAATGCGAGGAGGCAATCTGCTGGAATTTGAATTCTGACTCTACTTATAGGATAAAGTATTCCCTACCATAATTTTACACCAGTTTTACTTAACCTCCTTATGCCTCAGTTTCTACACATGGATATTATAGCAACATACCTTCTACATGGGAGTGCTATGAGAATTGAAAGTGTGAAATGCTCAGTTTATTCTTCTCTGGGCACATCTTCAGCACTGTATGCTGTTAGCCCTCTTTACCGCCTGAACCTCAGTCCACTTTTTTTTTAACACCTTCTTTGTATTAATCTTAAAGCAGAAAAAAACACTGTTTTTTGAAATGACACTAAGAACAATCACTATTCCTAGTGAAATAAGATTTATATTAACAGTAAATAATATTTATATGTTGTTAGTTTTATATAATCATATCCCAAATTAACATTTTTCTAGTTTAAATGGTCAAAAGTGATTTAAACTACTTTGTTGTAGAGTGATGATTTCTGGGTTCAAACCTGCTTTTTTAAGTGTTTCTTTTTCCTTCTTTCTCTTTTCCAGCATCCTCTGAAATGAATAATACTTTCTCTAAGGCAACATTTCTATATCTAAAGCCTAATAGACCTTTTTCTTTTCTTTGTACTCTTTGTTAAAGGCCTCTGTAATGGAGAATACCTTTCTTTGAGTTCTGCATTTTCCCTTATCTAGGGAGAGGGCTGCCTGCAGGCAGTCTTTGAGTTCTAGCAGGTTGCTATAACCTTCTTTGTGATTAGATTACCAGCAATCTGCTACTTCTCTGCACAACACATTTCTAAAACACTAATGATAGAAAAATGAGCCAAACAAAGCCTTTTCCTATGGTTGGAGTGGGGTGGGAGACAGATCATTGTCCTGTTCTTAGGGAGAGAGAGAGAGAGAGAGAGAGAGCATATACTCATTTTTACTTCAATATTATTTTGGAATATCATATATGTTTTTAGCTTTTCTTCTTTTTCCTTTTTACTTTAAGACACACAGTGGACTAGCTTAAAAGGAAAGCTAAATTAAGACTAAAAGATTGCCCAAATCATTAAAGTTCATTATTTATATTTTCTGACAAATCTTTTTAGTTTGTGGATTTACTCTAGTATTTTTGTCATCACTGCTTAAACTTTTAGAATGTTTTTCTACTACTTAGTAACAGTTAAAGAACAAAATGCAGTAAAATACACAAAGAATTTCACAGTAACTCACTACTCTACCAACAGTGTCATAACACATACGTTACTGACTTGCAGTACCATAAAGCTAATACACAAAATGTTTTTCAGTTGATTCCATAATCATTGTGTACATGAACAATTGATAAGTGAATGTTCATATTTTGCATTTGACATATGATTTAAAGGATTATAGTACATGTACAAAGTACATTTCATTGGGTCAGATAAAAAGGATTTTCTCAGGGAATGAAATTAAAATAAAAGTGGCATATAGGCTATCAAGAGAGCAAAACATTCACATGAATCTAGATTGTATATTGCTAATCACCAGCACTACAGTTCATAAACTGCCAACAATACAAAGAAGGGAAAGAATGGAGAGTGATCCTTGTAAAGATAAATTTGTAATACTTTCCCACTCTCTGTTTCTATTAAGGATTATGCATTCCTTTTGTGTTTGACGTTTACAACAGACAAAGAAATGAAAAATGGAAATGAAATAAAAAATATGCTACTATGGAAAAGTGGCCTAAACGTTATGAGGGCAGCAGCATAATTTAAAATATCTGGAACTGGTGGGCTACTGCCTAACCCTTTGGTTCTTCATCCACAATTTCAGAGAACAGAAATAAGATGATGGTAAGAACTACATTTTTTACTCTACCATTTTTCAGTTGGTATTATAAACATCATTGTTGGATCACAAACATAAAAGGCAGAAAGCCTGAGTTATAATGTTGGCCTTGCTAATTGTGGATTTATAAACAAGATTAATTTCATTAGGAACTATACTGAACATTTCTCTAAATGATTTCTAATTATAATTCCATTATTCTATAATAAAGTATGTAAGTCCCAATAATGCAGATTACGTCATTACTACAGAATTGCAATAGTGATATCATGTTCATAGAAATAAGGTATACATATAAACTTGTTTTCAATTTTACATTTCTTTTAGTCCCTGTATTTGCTATGGTTTTAATGTGTTCCCCAAATTTTACATATTGAAAACTTAATCTTCAAATTTATATGTTTGTGCTATTTAGAAGTGGAGTCTTTGGGAGGTAGATAATGTCATCAGGCTAGGGCCCTCATGATGGGACTTGTGGCTTTATAAGAAGAGAAAGAGAAACCTGAGCTGGCAAGCTCTTACCCTCTCATTATGTGATGTTTTCTTCCGTGTTATGTATGACACAGCAAGAAAGACCTCACCAAATGCCAGTGCCATGTTCTTAGACTTCCCAGTCTCCAGAACTGTGCACTAAAACAAACTTCTTTCTTTATAAATTACCCAGCCTTTTGTGTTCTGTTATAGCAACAGAAAATGGGCTAACATATTATTATTTATTTAGAATTACACAGAGATTAATTTATGTATTCAGAAAAATGTTGTCATAATAGAAGTTGTAATTAAGCATTGCCTTGACACTGAAGTTATGATTTCAAGTAAGACAAATAAGTTCACGCTCTGAGGAAAATTCCTGGTTGCAAATATATGAAAAAATTAAAAAGTAAATATATGACTAGAAGAAGAGAAACACAGGAATTTGAAAAAATATGAAACAAGTTAGGTGAAGTGTTAAAGAAGCTGCTACTTTAGTCATCTAGCAAAGCCTGTAAGAGGAGGTGAAGTTTGAAGTAAGAAGTAAAGGTAAGTGCTGGGCATGGTGGCATGTGCCTGTAATCCCAGTTACTTGGGAGGCTGAAACAGGAGAATTGCTTGAACCCAGGAGGTGGAGGTTGCAGTGAGCCGAGATCACACCACTGCACTCCAGCCTGGATGGCAGAGCAAGACTCTGTCTCGGGGAAAAAAAAAAAAAAAAGTAAAGGTAAGAATGAGGGCTCAAAGGACAACTTAAGAAAAAAGTCATCCAAAAAGCCAATGACTTGGAGGCTAGAACAAGCCTATCACTTTTCAGTAATAAATGGAAGGTAAGTGTGGCTAGAGTGTGGAGCTCAGGGGAATCAGTGGATCAAGACGATGTTGGAGAGACTGATGGTAGCTCATGAAGTCATGGGGAAGAGTGTGGATTTTGTGGTAAATAATTCATATTGGAAGAAATTTACATTCTAATAAGGAAAAATAAATACAAAACAAATAAGAAAAAGTACAAGTTAATTAAAAATACAGATGCTCCTTGACTTATGATGGAATTACATCCTGATAAACTCAATGTAAGTTGAAAATCTTGTAACTGAAAATGCAACCAACCTACTGAACATTTGCATAGCCTACATTAAACATGTTCAGAACACACATATTAGTCTACAGTTGGGAAAATGTCAAAATCCAAAATTTGAAATACGGTTTCTACTAAATTCTTGTTGCTTTTGCATCATTGAAAAGTTGAAAAATTGTAACATGAACCATTGTGATTTGGGGACAACTATAGGACTACATAAAAAGGGCATGCACTACCAGTTTGAAGAGTCAGAGGTAATTTCCTAGATAAGGTAACATCTTTTGGTATAATAGAAAAGATAAAATTGGCAACAGAGGAAGAAGAGAAAGACAGGAAGTCAGGAAGGAAGAAAGGAAGCAAAGAAGGATTGAAGGAAGGAAAAAGGAAAAAAGAAAGAAAGAAAAGAATAAAGCGATGGAACTCAGGATATGCTAACCCAAAATACAGCTCATTGGTATCTGAGAAAATAGCAGAAGGAGGGTGGTTGTTCTGACCTTCTCCTGCCCTTCTCCCCTGAAACAGAATGTACATAGGAACTAGAAAGAATTCCCTTTACCCCCTTTCCCCTGAAATGAGTAATAAAACCTGGCTGACTTTCCCCTGAAGTATATCATAAGACTCTCATTGCAGAGTAGTCTTCCTTCTCCCAGGTGGGAAGGAATGTCCTTATCTCTTATGGCAGAGACACAGAGACCCAAAAAAGAATCTGAACAAACAGGACTTGCTAAGTTCCCCATTAATTACCATTAGATGAAACTCTGTTTTACAGCAATCATACTACTACTGCCTGAGACTCCATTAAAACACAGGTTCTCCTGTTTCTTTGGGTTTTTATTTCATAAAGCTCCTACGTCACATAAAACTTAAATACATTTGTATGCTTTTTGTTGTTGTTGTTAATCTGTCTTTTGTTTTAGGGGTCTCAGCCATGAATCTAGTGATGGGTGAGAAAACAAATATTTTCTCCCCTACAGAAAAAAAAAAAAAAAAAAGAAAGGAAAGAAACAAGAAAAGAAGAAAGGGAGAAAGGAAAGAAGAAAGAAGGAAGAATGAAGGAATAAAGGAAGGAAAAAGAAAAGACAAAGGAAGAGACAGAAAAGTAGTGAAGAAAGAACAGAGAGAGAGAGAGAGAGATGGAGTTGAACAAGCAGCTTTAGCAAAGGAAATAGTGTGTTCTATGGTCCAGAGTCAAAGGAGCAAACATCTTTTTTCCCCCTACAAGACTGCTAGAAAGATCAAACAAGAGAAATTACTTTACTGTAATTCCTAACCTCTTGATCCACTTACAGTGGCCACTTGAATCTTCCTAGATTGAAGGCTTTGAGACTGTAATACGTATTAGGAACTATGCTAGATACATAAAAGCTAATTACTTTAATACATATGAAGAATTTATATTTCAATAACTGTATACCAAGTGCAAAAACATACTGACTAATAGACCATAGTCCTGAAGAAACCTATAACCTAGATGGAGAAAGAGTCAAACAAAAAAACATGGACTAGATCTAGATAGTTTCCATGAGTGAGATTTTTCCCATGAGAGATGCAGATTGGTTTGTAAATTGGAGAGTAGTTGAGCGCAAGATATTAAAGCTACCAGGAAACTAAGCCAATAGTTTTGAAATTTAACCTGAAAACAATGTGAAAGCAGTGAAATAATACTACTCTAATATCAGTAATGGTCAGAGAAAAGAACTGAGTTGGGAGAAAGAAAAACAAATTAAGAGACTTGTCAATCTTGGTGAAAAAAAAAATGTTCAGGGTCTCAACTGAGGCTCTGATAGAATAAATGAGGAGTACAATCTCAGTTAGTCTTCCCAACAATAATGTTATTAGTTTTAAAGTAATGGTTTAAAAAATGAACATAAGTGAGGCTTAGAAAGTTTTACTTACTTCTGTATGCTCAGCTATTAGCAATCAGTAACTAATATCTGATCATTCAAATTCACATTTTTGCTTTTTAGGCAGAAACAAATTTAATTCAATTTTATATAAAATTTAGATATTTATTTCTTATAGTAGCTTTTACTCATTGTCTAAATAAACAATAAGATTTTATATAAAAAATGAATTTAAAAATTTATCAGAAAGTAGCTATTCAAATTTATACTACGAATTATGCAATAACCATTTATCATAGACATTGATATTTCTATATACAAATCATTTGATGCCATATTTCTGAAATTAGCATCCTGATGTCCAGAGAAGTGAACTGCATATTTAGGTACTAAGGAATGATTGAAGAACAGGCTTCCCCTGATTTTGAATGGCTCTGAGCAGTGCAAGGTTTGCACATCATTTTACACATGAGATAATGTCTTTTATTGGCTATCATATTTTTAGGCACGATATTTGGAATGTTACATGTGTACAACTACAATTAGAATTTCAAAAGTGCTCAGATGATTGTGGGAAAATTCCTGAAATTTCATAAAATAAATTCAGCTCAGCTCAACTATTTTCTTGATTTATATTGATCATTTCATCCATTTCTAAATTCTTTCTTGGCAGTAGTTGATGACATATCACATCTAAACACATCTTTTTCTTTCTATTGGGAGTATGTTGTTAAAATGCTCATTGATTTTTTTTTCTTGCTACTAATAAGTATAAAATTGTTTAACAGTAATTAATCTAATAATATTCTATCATGACAGAAACAATTTTGACTCTTGTGTAGTGACTAATTAGCCTTACACAAGGATAAATTTGGTCTTTACCACTGGTCACTCTGAAGGGATCTGTAGGCCCATGGAGTGTCCTCTCCAATCTCTCTGATATAAGGTTCTTTGTTTGCCTGGGGGTGCTGGTTACTACATAGTCTAAGATCATGATTTATGTTGGAGACATAGGGCCACCAGAGAGTTCTGACTCTCAAAGAAACTAATGACTGGGTATATTTGCCTGATCTCTGGAAGGGTATGGAGACTAACGATCATTCATACGGGCATCTGATGTATGACTGATCCCCAGTAAAATATCTTAATACAAATGATTTCAGTGAGCTTTTCTGGTTGTCAATATTCTGTGAGTATTGTGACACATCATGACCAGGAGGAAGTATCACCTCCATCGCTCCAGAGGAAAAGGATGACTGGAAAGTGCATTTGGACCCTTCCTGGACTGCCCTATGCATTTATTCTCGTGGCTAAAATTAATTTTTGTCATTTCTCCATAATAGACTGTAATCATGATTATAACAGCTTTCAGCAAATTCTGTGAGAACTTCTAGTGAATTATTAAACCTGAGAGTGGCTTTGGAAACCCCTCAAACTTGCAAATAGTGTCATAAATCTCATAAGTGAGATTGATTTTATGTGGTAGTGTGCCATCAATCTTTGCAGTTTGGCTAATTTTGGTTAACTCCCAACATAAGAAATGAAATTTCAATCATTTCTGTTTTATCAAGCTGTCAAGTTAACTTCGATAACTTTTTATAGTAAAATGAGCCCTGAAACAGTATGGATTTTTGTCCCTACCCAAATTTGATGTGCAATTATTATCCCCAGTGTTGGAATAGGGGACTGGAGGGAGGTGAATAGATCATCGGGGCAGATTTCTCCCTTGCTGTTCTCATGATAGTGAATGAGTTCTCAGAAGATCTAGTTGTTTAAAAAGTGGAGGCTGGGCGCGGTGGCTCACGCTTGTAATCCCAGCACTTTGGGAGGCTGAGGCGGGCGGATCACGAGGTTAGGAGATCGAGACCATGGTGAAACCCTGTCTCTACTAAAAATACAAAAAATTTAGCCGGGCGTGGTGGCGGGCGCCTGTAGTCCCAGCTACTCGGAGAGGCTGAGGCAGGAGAATGGCGTGAACCCGGGAGGCGGAGCTTGCAGTGAGCCAAGATCACGCCACTGCACTCCAGCCTGGGTGACAGAGAGAGACTCCGTCTCAAAAAAAAAAAAAAAAAAGTGTATGGGACTTTCCCCCTCTCTCTCTTCCTCCAGCTCTGGCAATATAAGATGTACCTCCTTTCTCTTTGCTTTCTGCCGTAATTATAAGATTCTTGAGACCTCCCCAACCATGCTTCCTGTACAGCCTGTGGAATCATGAACCAATTAAACCTCTTTTCTTTATACATTACCCATAGCAATGCGCGAATGGACTAATACAGAAAATTGGTACCAGCTGTGGGGCATTGCTATACAGATACCTGAAAATGTGGAAGCGACTTTGGAACTGGGTAACAGGCAGGGACTGGAAGTGTGGAGGGCTCAGAATAAGATGAGAAGATGAGGGAATATTTGGAACTTCCTGGAGACTTGTTAAATTGTTATGACCAAAATGCTGATAGTGATATGGTCAATGAAGTTCAGGCTGAGGAGGTCTTAGATGGAGATTAGAAACTTACTGGAAACTGAAGCAAAGGTCACTTTTGTTACACATTAGAATAGAGCTTGGAGGCATTTTGCAACCCCGCCTGCCCTGGAAATCTGTGGAACTTTGAGTTTGAGAGTGATGATTTAGAGTGTCTGGTGGAAGAAATTTTTAAGCAAGAAAAAAATTCAAGATGTGACCTGGCTCCTTCAAGAAACCTGTTCTTATATTCATGAGCAAAGAAATGGCCAGCAACTGGAACTTATATTTAAAAGGGAAGCAAAGTGTAAATGTTTGCAAATTTTGCAGCCCAGCTCTGTGGTAGAAATGAAAAACCCTTTTCTGGGTAGGAATTCAGGCTGGCTACAGAAATATGCATGAGTAAAGAGGAGCCAAATGATAACAACCAAGACAATTAGAAAAATGCCTTGAAAGGTTTCTGAAAGTTCAGAAACATTTGCAGCAGCCCCTTCCATCACAGGTCCAAAGGGCTAGGAGGAAAAGTAGAGCCCAGGGCTCTGCTGCCCTGTGCAACCTCAGGACACTGCTTCTTGCGTCCCAATAGCTCAAGCTCTTGCCACGACTAAAAGGGCCCCAGATACATCTCAGACCACTGCTGCAGAGGTTTCAAGTTGTAAGCCTTAATGGCTTCCACATGGGTTTAAGCCTGCAGGTGCACAGAGGGCAAGAGTTGAGGCTTGAGTTGAGGCTTGGGAGCATCTGCCCAGATTTCAGAGGATGTATGGAAGTCTCTGGAGTCTAGATAGAAGTCTGTTGGAAGGGCAGAGCCCTCATGGAGAAACTCTACTAAGGCAGTACAGAGGGAAAATATGAGGTTGGAGTCCCCAGACAGAGTCCCCCACCTAGGGAACTACCTAATGGAGCTTTGATAAGAAAGTCATCATCCTCCAGACCCCAGAATGGTAGATGCACCAGCAGCTTGCACCATGCACCTGGAAAACCCACAGGTACTTAATGCCAGCCCACGAAGGCAGCCATGGGGGCTATATCCTGCAGAGCCACAGGGGTGCAGATGCTCAAGGCCCTGTGAGCCCACCACTTGCATCAGTGTGGCTTGGATGTGAGACATAGAGTCAAAGCAGATTATTTTGGAGCTTTAAGATTAAATGGCTGCCCTTCTGGGTTTTAGACTTGTCTGGGGTCTTTAGCCCCTTTATTTTGGTCAATACTCCCTTTTGGAAAGGAAGCAATTACCCAATGCCTGTACTCTGATTGTATCTTGAAAGTAACTAACTTGTTTTTTGTTTTACAGGCTCATAGGTGGAAGGGACCTGCCTTGTCTCAGATGAGACTTTGGACTATGGACTTTGAGTTAACACTGAAAAGAGTTAAGATTTTGGAAACTATTAAAAAGGGATGATTGTATTTTACAATGTGAGAAGGACATGAAATTTGGGAGAGACCAAGGGCAGAATGATATGGCTTGAATTTGTTTCCCCACACAAATCTCACGTCAAATCATAAAGCCCAGTGCTGGAGGCGGCGCCTGGTGGGATGTGATTAGATCATGGGGACAGATTTCCCACATGCTGTTCTCATGATAGTGAGTGAGTTCTCGCTAGATCTGGTTGTTTAAAGGTGTGTAGCATCTACCCCCTCTCTTCCTCCTGTTCTGTCCATGTAAGATGTGCCTGCTTCCTCTTTGCCTTCTGCCATAATTGTAATTTTCCTGAGTCCTGCCCAGCCATGCTACCTGTACAACCTATAGGACTGTAAGCCAATTAAACTTCTTTTTTTCTATTTGATGGTAAAATCTCAGAGCAGATTAAGATTTTTCTGAATGTTTTTATCAGAACAAATATGAATATTTTAATTTAGGTGCACCTATAAAGGTTTTGTCCTCTTTAGCTTTTTGTTTTTGGCCAAAATCTGATATAATTTTAAATGCATCATAAATCCAATTAGCCATGATAAAAAAAAAAAAATTGTGGGCCAGGCACGGTGGCTCACGCCTGTAATCCCAGCACTTTAGGAGGCTGAGGCAGGTGGATCACCTGAGGTCAGGAGTTCAAGACCAGCCTGGCCAACACGGTGAAACCCCATCTGCACTAAAAATACAAAAATTAGCTGGGAGTGGTGGCAGGCACCAGTAATATCAGGTACTCAGGAGGCTGAGGCAGGAGAATTGCTAGAACCCAGGAGGCGGAGGTTGCAGTGAGCCAAGATCATGACACTGCATTCTAGGCCAGGCTGACAACAGCAAGTATCTGTCTAAAAAAAAAAAAAAGCCTAATCCTATTTAATTATTTTATTCAATCAGAATCTACCTAGTGTTTAATATAACTCAGGTGAGGCAAAAAAAAAAAACCTTGGGGATACTTAAATTAAAAAACAGGCAAGACAAAAACAGTGAGACTACAGTTTGTTGTCACATGTGACAATTATAATTAAGGTATGGTAGCAAGGGAGGAATTACCCATTTGCTCTGAGTTAGAGCTCTTATTCACAAGCCTGATCTATATTCACTATCTGCAGTCTTCATGTCATGTTTCTATTTTTACATAAAACAAATTGATGTCTGAAACTAACCTAAAACTCCTATATTCTTATTTAAATTGCACAGCTAGGTTGACAATAAATCAATGGGTTTCCCAAAGTCAACATCAAATTAACACTTAATTTTTTTAATTAATATATAATATTTGTACATTTTATGGGGTAACTGTGGTATTTTGATGCCTGTATACAATATGTAATGATCACATCAGGGTATACAGGATATCTATCACCTCAAAAATTAATCATTTATTTTGGGAACATTTCAAATCTCCTTGTTATTTTAAAATGTACAATATGTTGTTGTTAACTATTATTTTAAAATGTACAATATATTGTTGTTAACTATAGTGACCCTACTAAACTATCAAGCGCTAGAACTTTTTCCTTCTGTCTGTTCATATCCATTAACCAATCTCTTTTAATTCCCTTTTCCACACACTTCCCAGCCTCTAGTAGCAGCCATTTTACTCTCTGACTTCAGAGGCCAACATTTTTAGCTCCCACATATGAATAAGAATGCGATATTTGTTTTCCTGTGCCTTCCTGTGCCTGGCTCCTTTTGCTTAACATAATGACCTCCAGTCCATCCATGTTGCTACAAATGACAAGAAACTAACTATATGTATATAGATATAGACATAGATAGATATAGATGTGTGTGTATATATATATATACTATCTATCTATCTGTATACTATCTATCTATACATACACACACAATGACATACTATTATTTTTATGTATCGGTCCATTGATGAACACTAAGGTTGATTCTGTGTCTTGATTATCGTGAATAGTGCCACAATAAACGTGGGAGTGCAGATGTCCCTTTGATATACTGATTTTCATTCTTTTCCATAAATACGAAGCAGTAGGATTGCTGGATTATATGATAGTTCTATATTTACTTATGTAAGAAATATTCATAATGTTTTTCATAAATGTTATACTAACTTACATTCCCACTAAACAGTGCATGAGAGTTCTCTTTTGTCGCCATCCTTACCAGCATTTGTTATTTTGGTAGATTATTTTGTTATTCATTCCATAAAAGCTATTGAATTTGAATTGAATAAATTCTTCTTTTTCTTTATGGTAATATATTCTTAAGTGCTGATCAATTAGAAGTAAATTCATATTATTTGCAAGGTAATTTATTTCCTATTTTTCTATTTTCAAATTATATTTAAATCATATCTTTCTAAAAAATTTGAAATCAGTTTTACAAAACAAGTTTAGTTGAGTAAAATTTTTAGAAGAAAGATTTGTTTCTATTAAAGCTGTATTTTACCTTTAGATATAAAAGAGTCCTTGGAGTTCGTTATATAACTGAATCCCAGAAAAGTGCCATGAGTTTGACAAAGTCACACACAGAATTGTTAACATATCTAACACTAAAATCAGAACTTTTCTTTCACATAGTTTATCCTATAACATTGCGTATATTAGCTCATATAAAAATAAAAATAATAAAAAGTAAGAAACGCTTCACCAATTATTTTACACCAACAACTGGTAATTTATTCAATTACATACATGTGAGTAATGTCAGTATTTGTGGGAAATATCATTTGTTAT
Source organism: Hylobates moloch (assembly GCF_009828535.3). NCBI lineage: Eukaryota > Metazoa > Chordata > Mammalia > Primates > Hylobatidae > Hylobates > Hylobates moloch. Next base: position 117,492,268 of record NW_026652279.1, read on the forward strand.
AGCAAAACATGAAGTATCTTTGGAAAATTTTGCTAATGTATTTGGTATAGGCTGATACCAGCTGATCCAGGGACTACAATCATAGACAGGTTTATGGATATTTGAAATTTCCTGTTACGTGAAGTATGGATTTCATCATATTATTCTTTATACAACTTCCAAATACACATTAACATATAAAACTATCCTATATAGACTATAGAAACTATATAGGCTATAAAAAGCAAGTAAGCACTGCAACTATTATGTTTATTACCAATTAAAACTTGAAGTTGTTATTTTAAAAAAGTGAGACTGTACAGCAATTATACATGCTTTTTAGACATGGTTCAAAATATGGATTAAGTTTTGTCAATTGGTAAATTAAATAATGAAGTCATGAGTCTCAATAGCTTGTTTATCACTTTCATATTTTATGTTTCAACATTTTTGAATACTTGACTTATAGAGAGATGTGGAAACTTTTACTAAATTAGTACAACTTTTCTTTCTTCAAAAGAAACATATTTTGTTTCATATGACATAAATAAAAATATAAAGTGCAATTGTTATTTAGATCCCACAAGTCATAATTTTTCTTGGCTGAGAACATAATAAACAATTTCTATTTTTTGTTGCCCATAGAGGCAAAGTGAAGCAGTTCAGATCTCATGAAATAAAGCAATAAGAAGATAACTATTTTAAGTATGTTATGATGCACTGCATTTACTTTAAAAGTAAAGTAATTTTTTTTTGCTTACCTTTTCTATTATACTTAATATTAAATATAACGAGTAAAAAGATACTATTTTCCCTCAGGAAAGGCAGCAGTGTTTGCTATTTATTTACACCCTAAAACGAGGCTTTTTTATTTAATATATATTTTTAAATGATTTCAACAAAGCAGATTTAGGACTATCCAGTTACACATAAGTAAGTGGGTGATACGTGTAAAGAATAATGACCATACATAACATACTCAGTTTCAATAAAAGCACCTTACGTCCTCACATCTTCATGTCAGACACTCACAATTTTTTTAACAGCTGAGAGTATTCAAATTGAATTACTGATTGGACAAAATAAATAATTTTCTCTTAAATTGATATAAGAACTGAGATAGAATTTAAAGCTGGAAATAATGTGATCACTTGGTAGATTTTAAAGTTATCAGTTAGCATATTTAGCGTTATTTCAAACAAGTCTTCTTATTTTTATTATTGTATTTATTATTGTTAATTGACAAATAATAATTGTATATATTTATGGGGTCTAGGGTGATATTTTGATACATGCATGCAATGTGTAAGGATCAAATTAGGGTAATTAGCATATCTATCACCTGAGATGCTTATCATTTGTTTTTTGTTAGCAACATTTATATAACCAGCTCTTCTGGCTATTTGATACTAGCCATGCTGACTAGAGAGAGATGATATCTCATTATAGTTTTGATTTTCATTTCCCTAATGATTGGTGAGTTGGCAATTTTAAAACTATAACTGTTGTCTGTTTCTTTCTTTTTGAGACAGAGTTTTGCTCTTGTTGACCAGGCTAGAGTGCAATGGCACGATCTCAGCTCACTGCGATCTTCGCCTCCCGCGTTCAAGTGATCCTCCTGCCTCAGCCTCCCGAGTAGCTGGGATTACAGGCATGTGCCACCATGCCCAGCTAACCTTGGGAAAAAACATAAGCTGAGAATGAGACAGGGTTTAAGAGACAAAGGAAAAATGAAATTAAATTACAGATGAATAAACATTCATCAAATCAAGGAGGCAATCTGTTATAAAATAATTTTAACAAATTTAAAGACCCAAGGTGAGGAATTTTCACAAGGAGATATAAGTAGCAGAGCAGTATACAAGATTTGAAAATTCTTTAGGGGAGTGATGGAATTGATATTATTGTAACTAATTCTTACCATAGCTTTATCAACCTTGTTTAAGCATTTGTTCATTAGGAATTTGGTTTATTATCAACAAAATAATGAGGGTGGAGAATTAATAATATCAAATGCAACACAGGGTGACCCCATCTCTACAGTTTTTTTTTTTAATTAACTGGGCATGGTGGTGCTGGCCTGTAGTCCCGGTCCTAACTAGGTGGTGGAAGGCTGAGGCGGGAAGATTGGTCACATCCAGGAGTTCATGATTGCAGTGAGCTATGACCTAGCTGTTGCACTCCAGCCTGGGTGAAACATTAAAACATTATTTCCAAAAATAAATAAAAAATAAGAAAAAGAAATAAGAATCAAATAATAAAAGGCTAGGTAATTATATTAAGTTTCGATGATAAATGAGACTTCTAAAAGAGTGTTAACTATTTTGTTTTTAATTATAATAAATATATTTTAAAATTGATATATTTTAGTTGTTATGAAATTGATACCCAAAAATATTAGAAAATTAATAAAGGTTTAATAAAGAGCTTTATAATGAGAATCAATGGTATTCTACCCCATCTATCTTACCTCTGCTCTACAGAGAAAAGCGTTTTAGATTTTTTTATGCCGTATTTTTTCATTACCTCCATTTTACTAAAAAATATGGTTAAACCATTGGAGATTCTGTCTGTTATAATAAATAAGAGTTTAGCTTATTTTAACACAATTCAGTACACACAAATCACTCAATAAAGAATAGAACATTACTTATAGAGTGAATATTAGAATTAATATTTTAAGAAAAAACTTAGAAGAAATTGGCATGTAAATTCTTAATTAGTATTATTATTAATTTTTTTATTCATCAATTCTAATACACATTCTTTCACTATGGATTGTTAATCATATTATAGCTGTTAGTGTTCTTTCTTTGTGGTAAATGAAATAATGGTGTATGTTATGATTGAATTAACTCATAGATTTTATAAAATATTCTTTGTCTTATTCCTGATGTTGTTAAACCTGTAGATTAAATCTTACATTTGAAAATAGAAATCATATAAATATTATGTCAATGTAAATATGGTTAATGCAAAGTTATTTAAAATACTGATTAAAATGTCTTCTTTTGTTCTCATATTTTTTAAAACCTTCTTAACCTATTTCAAATTCTGAATATAATATCCTTTCCTTTGGATGTATTTCTCCTGTAAATCTTTGATTAAACTGGTGTAATCTTAACTGCCTTCTTAATAGCAGAGCAGCAGAGATGTGTCTGTGGTACATACATTACACTGCTTTCCTGACTTGGGAACCTTTTAATAACTCAATTCCATAAGTAAAGCCTCATTTTGCTTAAGCATATTATGAATAACATACCAAGAAACAGACTGTGAAAATTTGAGTCTTTGAGGACTTTTTAATGTACATAAAATGTCTTCATATTGTCCTCATTATTATTTAGTAATTTAGTTTAATTTTATAATTCTACATTGAAAATTTTTATGATTTTTTTCTTTTTTCCTGTTTACTGCTGATTTGCAGCATACAGTGTAGTTCATGAGAAGTATAATTCAAGTCTGGTCAGCATTTAATTTTGTAGTAATCTAGTAGTAGAATCATTAATTTTGTTAGGATTTTTAAGAATGTTTTCCTTAAAAAAGCTTTTATAATCATTGATTTGTGTGCTGAAATGTCACTATATATGAGTAGTTTTTTAATGTGGCTGTATGTGTGTGTCTTTGTGTTCTATGTGCCCGTTGGTCCCTTTCGATATATAGAATTTTATTTTTGGGTTCATTAAAATTATTCTATATTATTTCTTTGGTAAATTTTTTCTTCTCTAATGTTTTTTGGTCTCTTTTTCTAAACATTTTATTTTATTGACCTTGTTCCACTTCAAGGAGGTTTTCTTAACAGGGAGATTTTATCTAGGGACAAACATGAAAAAATTTGTGCTTAAAATATATAATTGGCTGCAGTATGAAAAACTTATTAGTAACCCTTTCTCTAAAAGACTTGCAGGATAATTATGCGTATCCAGAGAATAGGCTCAGGTAATTTTTGTCTTTATTAGTCTTCCTTCTTTTTCTTCCTAACTCTGAAGATATTTATTCTTGCCCTTTTAATACAAACTTTCCAAAAATTCATTTCAGTAAAATGTGTCTAACAGACTGAGAGTTGGTAGATAGTAGCTTAAGCTAAAATTTATTTCTATTAGGCTACTAAAGATGTACATTTATACAAAACTTGTAGGAGCTATGTGGCTGATTCTTATCTAATATTCTTACTTTATATAACATTTCAATACTACCTGAATATGGAAGTAGAAAAATAAAATTAATTTTATTAGAAATCTGCAAAATGCAGCATTATATTACGCTGGGTTTAAAAGAAGTATAAATCTCAAGGAGTTCATAGGCTTTTGAGGCATAGATATATGAACAAATAATTTTAATGTGCTATTTAAAATGCTATAAAGAAAACATGTAAAAGTCATACTGAAATCCAGGGACTTAAAGCAGAAAATTCAAGTTTGGTGGGTGGGAGTCAGGTAGGAGATAAAGATCTTGTAGGTTTCTTATAAGTAACTTCTGAATAAATTAGTCTTTTATGGATTGGTAAGATTATATCATACATGAAGCTAAAGATTAGATACCATGGATCACCCTTATAACTACTATGATAATCATATCCTCTATTAATTAAAAATATATAGCAAGCTCAGTATTTTTTTAATATTCGTAGGTTTTTTCACTGCCAGATTTAAGGGACAGAATATTTAAAATTGTGTTTGGAGGATAAACGTGAGATGAAATGTTAATCAACCTTGAATATCAGGCTAAAGACTGAATTTTATAAAGTTGGAGACTCAAGTAAGTTACAGTGGATATATTTTTTAAGTAGTGTAGAATTATTATAATCTAGAGCTAGACATTATGAAATCCTTAAAATAACTCATATATCCTTACTAAATTAACCATATTATTTTAGCATATCACAGAACACATATAATTAAAATTACTCCTAAGATACAATATTCCGTCTCTTTGGTTTTTACTACTAAATCTAAGGAGAACAATTAACACAGCACTGGAAATACGCACATGTTTTGCTTTAAACTTTGATATTCAGTTGGAATTGCAAAAGTGATTTGATAATTAGGATTCTTTTAATGATTAGTATCAGATTGAAACCATTCTAAAAAATTCATAACATGACATGGTTTTACTATTGTCTGTGTAACCATATGGGGGTTTCACTTTTTACTCTTTTTACAGTTGATTTGTGCCAACACATTAGCCTTATTTTCCTAAGCATAATTTTAACAAGGGGTTGTCATGTATGACATTTTGTTTACATTACTGGGCTTAATTTCTGAGGAAGAGAAGTAGGTATCAACCAAAGTGTCATAGAACTGACAGAATCAGAAAGAAAACCTCATTGTTCAATATGTTATTGCTTTATTTTACCAATAATTTTGCTATGGAGATATTCAGAAAATATAATGTTCTAAAGTTTCACTACTGGATGTCAGATGGCATTACTTGGGCTAATCAAATAAGATTTTTAAACTTCTATCTGCCTACTGTTTATTCCATCTGTTTGCTTGGCTCTTGTCATATATTACAGCATATGAAATCCACTTTATTGTTAATTTTCAAGTTTAAAAATTTATTTTTATGTGTGCTTTGCAATTGTAAACTTTAAAGAAGGTCACAGAAAATACAAAAACTTGATTTTCAGTGAATGATACTTAACAAATCGATATTTAAGAACATAAATATGAGTAACTCATTTTTTTGGAGATGTCATTCCCTGGATATCTTTCCAGTTATGAAGAGTCTAATCTCCTTCAGTTAGAGCTACATCCACCTATGCTGGCACCTAGATAAGAAGGACTTTCACCTTTCTTCAAATGTGCTTGAGATCTTCTGGTGTTGCAGGAAGTGGGGATGAGTTAGGAGAGGTTTGACAGTATTGACTTGAGCACATACTAGAGAACAACTCCATTTGGCTGTTGAACTTTTTCCTGGCTTTCTCCTATCTGGGGAGCCTGAAAGAGTGTGATAAATGCTGTCCCTGCTCAGTGTTTGGATGGTTTCAATCCTCTCAGTTAACAAATCCTAGAAGAGTATTTGCAGGTACCAATTTTTACCAGGAAACCGTGGAGCAAGCTTATCACACTTTTAGGTGTATACTATTTTTAATATTTATAGTTTGTATATAACTATCAATGCTATTTTTATATTTAGTCATATTACATTTTACATATACTCTCCTATGGCAATTCATCACTTTCCAGTTTCATGTCTTATATTCTAAATCATTTGGAAGATTCATTAAAAGTTATCCTGATTTAGGCAATCAATTAGTATTTTATTTAACACTTACTTTGTAGTCTATGTCTCCTTCTCCTACCCCCAGGCCAAAGCTATCAGCATTGTTTTTTGACCCATGCTTGCACTATTCCATCTGATAAAAGTGAGCATATTAATATAAAATTCATCATCCTATGATAGATTGGAAGAACAAACACTGTTCTGGACCCATTTGTTTGACACTGTGATGTCTTTAAAGGTCAAATAAATATGTATATATTTAGATTGCTAGCAAATATTTTCCAGTTAACCATTTAAGAACATTAAATGTGGCTAAATTTTATATAATGAATTATACTAAACTAATTGCCATGATAGACACAAACATTTTTCTGTTTAGCCAGTGGTTATATGCTTTCTCTCTCTCTCTCTCTTTCTCTCTCTTCTCTCTCTCTCTCTATATATATATATATATGGCATTACATGGAGATATATATATATATATATATATATGTCTAACATTCAATTTTATATGTCCATAGATTTAAAAGAAGGAATCCTGACCACTTAACATTTGCATATAAAATGCTTTGTGGTATGCTTTGCTTTGGGTATTGCATCAGTCCATTCTTGTATTTCTACAAAGAAGTACCTGAGGCTGGGTAATTTAGAAAGAAAAAAATTTTAATTGGCTCATGGCTTTGTAATCTGCACAGGAAACATGGCACTGGCATCTGCTCAGGTTGTGGTGAGGACCTCAGGCAGCTTCCAACCATGAGAGAAGGCAAAGGATGAACTGACATCTCACATGGCAGGAATGGAAGCAAGCATGAGAAGGTGGAAGCACCTCACACTTTTAAACAATCAGAAATCATGAGAACTCACTCCTATCATGAGGACAGCATTAAGCCATGGGAGAGTCACCCCTGTTATCCAAACACCTCCTACCAGGCCCCACCTCCAACATTGGGGATTACATTTCAATCTGAGATTTTGGTGGGGATAAATATCCAAACTACATGATTTGGCTCCTGGTTCTTCTCACACTGCAAAATACAAACATACATTTCCGATGGTCCCCCAGAGGAGTCCCTTATTTTTCTCCCAAATTGAATGAGTCCTAACTCATTCTAACATTAATTCAAAATACCAAACCAAGTCCAAAGTCTCATCTAGAGATAAGTTCCTTACATCTATGAGCCAGTAAAATAAAAACAAATTATTTACTTCCAATATACAATGGGGACTACAGGTATTGGGTAAACATGAGTGTTCTAAAAGGGATAATTTGGCCAAAGAAAGGGGCTACAGGCCCTATGCAGGTTCAACACCCAGGAGGGTAGTCATTAAACTTTAAAGCTCTAAAGTAATCTCCTTTTGACTCCATGTCTCAATCCAGGGCATGCTGGCATAAAGGTTGCACTCCTAGGCCCTTGGGCAGCTTTGCCTCTGGATTTTTCATACTGAGGTTGAAAGCTGCTGGCTCTATCATTCTGTGGTCTGAAGGACAGTGAACCCCTCCCATAGCTCCACTAGACAGTGCTATAGAGAAGACTCTGTTTGGGGACTCCAACCCCACATTTCCTCTTAGAACTACTCTAGTAGAGCCTCTCTGTGAGAGCTCCACTTCTGCAGTAGATTTCTGCCTGGGCACCCAGGCTTTCTCATACATCCTCTGAAATCTAGGTAGAGACTGACAAGCTTCCTTCACCCTTGCACTCTGTGCAGTTGCAAGGTTAACACCACATAGACACTCCCAAGATTTAAGGTTTGCACCCTCCGGAGCAGTGGCCTGAGCTGTACCTGGGACCCCTTGAGCCAAGGCTGGTGCCAAAGAAGCCTGTATGTAGGGAGCAGTGTCATCAGATTGCATCAGACGTCAGAGCCCCAGACCTGGCTTCCTCCTGGGCCTCTGGGTCTGTGATGGCAAGGGCTGCCTAGAAGTTCTGTGAAATGTCTTTTAGGTCTTTCCCCCATTGTCTTGGATATTAGCCCATGGCTCCTTTTTAGTCATGTCAATATATATAGCAAATGTTCCACAGCCCATTTGGAGTTTTCTCCTGATAATGGTTTCTTTGACTCTGCTTCATGGCTAGGCTGCAAATTTTCCAAATTTTTATGCTTCTTTAAATATTAAACAATGTTAAATCATTTATTTGCTCCCATATCTGAGCATAGCTTGTTAGAAGCAGTTACATCACTTCTGGAACACTTTACTGCTTAGATATTTTTTTCTCCCAATACCCTAAGTCATTGCTCTTAAGTTCAAACTTTCACAGATCCCTGAGGCATGAACACAATGCAGCAGAATTCTTTACTAAAGCATAATACACATGACCTTTGCTCTAGTTCCCCATAAATTCCTCATTTCCATCTTAAACCTCATCAGCCTTGCCTTCACTCTGAATATCACTATCAGCATTTTGGTCATGATCATTTAACCAGTCTGTAAGAAGTTTTAAACTTTCCCTCATCTTTCTATCTTCTGAACCCGCCACACTCTTCTAACCTGTACGCATTACCCAGGTCCAAAGTTGCTTCCACATTTTCAGGTATCTTATAGCAATGTCCCACTCCTCAGTATCAATTTTCTATGTGAGGCTGTTCTTGAATTGCTACAGAGAAATACCTGAAGCCAGGTAATTTATAAAGAAAAGATATTAATTAGCTCCTGTTTCTGAATTCTGTACAGGAAGTGTGGTGCTGGCATCTGTCTGGTATATGGTAAGGGCCTCAAGAAGCTTTAAATTATGTCGAAGATAAAGGGTGAGAAGGCATCTCATATGGCAGGAATGGGGACAGGAAGAGTGGGAGAAGATACTGCATACATTTAAACAGACAGATCTTATGAGAACTTGCTCACTATTGAAAGGAAAACACCAAGGTATGAGAGATCTCCTCCCATGACACAAATACCATATGCCTGGCACTACCTCCAACACTGGGGATTACCTTTCCACATGAGATTAGGGAAGGGAGAAATATCCAAACTATAGCAGGTATGATATTTAAAAGATGATACATGAAATTTCTCACATTAAGTTCTGGCCCTTCTTTTCAAACACAATCTCTCTTCAAAAAAGTGTTCCCTGAGGGGCTTCTCAATTTTTCCTCCTCCCTGATGAATAAAAAAAAACACACTGAGTGCCATTGTGTATTTATTTTCTATTCAGTATATTTAAATTATAGATCCATGGAAATTTAGAGGTGAAAGAATTCAAATTCCAACCCCTCTACTTATGATCTCACTAACTTTGATCTACTCACTTAATCCAAAGCCTCAGTTAGTGTACTTGTAAATGAGTAAAGTAATAGCTACATTACAAAAGTGTTTCTGAGATATACAACAAATGTGTTACACAGTGCTTAACACAGAGTCTTGAATGTAGTAAGTGCTCAACTTGTTAGGTTTTTTATTTCTGTTACTCCATATATAAGACAATTGGTCTAAATTAGTTAAACGTAAAATAAAGAATTTATCACAAATTAGCACTGATGATGAACGTGTTTGTTTTCATTATGGGGCATCTAAATACTGCTGAATACCAGTTATGATAATACAAGCACAATAGACAAATGATAGGAGAACACTGAGTTTATTATTATTGAGTTAGGGAACAGGACTACTTTTTAAGATTTTAGTAGCATCTCCGAGAGAGGGAGAATAAAGTTGGGATATTTATGAGGTTTTGTGGTTTGACTTAAAGTGAATTGTTCACTCTAGGAGTTTGTGGAAGAATCATGATATAATGGTTTAGAATTAACAGAGTACAGCACAGGAAGAATTTTATTTTGATGGCTTAAAATAGTCTCAGAAAGAAAACATTGATTTGATAATACATTTTTCAGAGTTGAACAGTTTGATTACGTAGGAAGACAGAATTTGTAGAACAAACAGTAAAACTATTCTCAACGTTTTTTCACTCTTGGTATGAGTTTCTGGCAATATTACAGTCATGTTGATAGAGATGGTGGAAAAGAAAAGTTATGTTAATACAAAAAGATCTTTGCTTTTGGATAGATCCAGACCTTATTGTCTTCCCTTGTGATCATCCTAGAACCTGAACCAAATTATGTATCATTAACATATAGCAACATGAGTTATCCAGATAATTACTACATGAAATGTCCTGCTGTCACATCAAATTTCTTGGTGCGATTATTTAAATTTTCATGTGCCAGGTTTCCTCATTGTGTACGTATACACACGCACACAATTATTTATTTAGTTGCATTACTGTGACAGGTGCTGCTCAGCACAAATGAAGATACTGAAGATCTACCTTTTAGATCTTTTTGAAATTTTACCTAAAGTGACTCTCCTATGAACTACTGCTTCTTCAACTTCATGAATCTCCCGGAAAAGGTATTTTATAGTCTTGGGGGCATTGATCTTCTCTAAACCATAACATATAGGTTTCATCCTACCTTGTGAGCCTCTTGCAAAGCATGAATAATGAGCTTGATTAGAACAAAAAATAATCCAAAATCTCCCTTGAATTGTTGGATATTGATTCTCAAATCAAGACCCATGTTTTTCTTTCTAAATAAGTTATTTAATAATTTCTTTTTAATAAGAGTGTAAACGGATGGTGCAAAATGTACCCTGGTTGATATCAAGGAATGTCTGAGGAAAGAAATTAGATCCCCAAGTTTGTGTCCAAAAAGAAGTAGGGACCGGTTGGCTTTTGTGCCACAAATCTAGTATTGGGCATCTGAAGTCATACAATGATCTGTAATTGGTCAAATACTCCCTGTAGAATTGTTAAATAGTGTTGTTATGTTATGGTACCACTTATTCAAAATGTTCCTGTGCCAGGCAATTAAACTTGTAATAGAGAGATCATTAGGAAGATCTAAAGCCAAAGAGAAGTCTTACTTGTGAGATCTGTGAGAAAATGAGACAGGCTCCAAATATACACCATCTGTTCTCTCTTTCTCTTCCAAGTTCTATTTCTTAAAAGTTCAGTTACAAAAGCTAGTTCACACATGAGGTCCTCAAGTCATATTTTATTGAGGAAAGTAATCCACTTTTCTATAAGTGATGTGATAAAATTTTTAGATATATGGATGGTTAACCTATTGTTTTTCCCATCTGTAAACTTATGCATAGGTTGAATCCAGTTAACCAGGACATCAACTGATTTATTACAACTAACTACTTTTAAAGAAAGCTGGTGTTTCTCAAAAACATGTGTACAAACTCAACAGTTTTTTGCATGAGATAGCTAGCTCACATGCCAGCTGTAGCCAAGTATTGAATTCATATCAAAGAGTGTTTAAAGAGGCAAAAAAGCCAATATTAAGAATATAGGCTTGCTTTACAGTTAACAAAATTAAAGTTTCCCTTAACACAACAAGAAAGGAAAGGAGAAAAACAGGTAAATAAAAAACAAAAGAATGCAGAATAAAATGTGACAATTGGTAGTTTTATTTTGTGAATCTTAAGTTGAAGCCATCTACATCTCATATAGTTTTTGACTTGGTCCAGGGGTCTTGGATGGAGTGTATCTCTTTATGAAGACCATATAATTCTAGAGTTTTTTGAATCAACCTCAGCTTGAAGACTCCAGAAGAAATTATCTTCCAATGATTCAAAGAAGGTTTAAGCCCTTTTGATTGGGAGATGATAATGCCTTGAAAACTTACTACTGTATTTATTGTCAATTGTATATAATGGAGTTTTTCCATCAGAGGGTAAGATCTGTCCATTTCTGATGCCTCATTCAGTAAGAGAGGTCTCCAGGTTTTAAGTCATGAAAGGTTATTTAGAAAAGTCTTCTCATATCTGTTGATAACAGCCCTGAGTACATGGCTTGAGTACCCTACAAATTTTAGCCAGGTCTTGCAGTAATGTGGTGTATAAAAATTGAGATGTTGTCACAAGACATATGATCATGCCTGTTACTATCTCCAAAGGAGAGAACTGATGAAACCCAGAAGTAGCTGCTCTCGTTATTATTAATCCAATGATAATTTAATGCGTGAAATTTGGAAAATCTCTGAGAGTTTTGCTATTTTCATTGTAGAGTTATATTTGATCTTTCTACTTCTCTCAAAATTGCAAAGCTTTTATTACATCATTTCAATAAAAAAAGGGTAACTTTCACTAGAGGCACCCAAGGGACAGGTTGAAATCCTTGGGCTGGTAACAAAGTATCAAGTATAGCCAAGCCTTGGTATACCCATGGCAAATTTGTTCCAATACCCTCAGTGGATACCAAAATCCATGGATGCTCAAGTTCCTGATATAAAACGGTGTAGTATTTGCATACATTCTATTCATATCCCCCTGTATGCATTAAATTATTTCTAGATTATTTACAATACCTAATACAATGCCTACACATCATTTCATTTACATGAATTTAGCATAATATTTGGCACATGGAAAATTCAGGTTTTCCATTTTAAAGCTTTGTAGAATTTTGTGCCAAATATTTTTGATCCATGGTTGTTTGAATCTGCAGATGCAGAACCCATGGATACAGAGACAACTGTAATTGTTTATCACTTTAGAACTCTCAGGCAATGAAAGGCTTCAATTTATCCTAAGAATAAGGAAACAATGACAGGCACATGTACAAAAGCCATTCAAGATACTTACATGAAATCTATTTGAAGGTGATCAAGGGGGAACTGAAGTTCGAGACTTTTCTACATCCCACCTTTACAGTTTTACCAAATTGTGTTAGTGACTAATGCAATATCCAACATACACAGCCTCATATCAAAGTGTTTCCACCAATGTTTACTGAGTGCAATAGCTACTTTGTCTGTTGTGAGCAATTTTGTTTAGAGTTGTACACTTTCATTTTTGATATTCCTGGGTTTTTAAGCAGCCATCTTTGAAGATTATTCTTATGTGACCTGCCTTTATATTTTTCCCAGTATCCATTTTATGACTCTGGAGCCAAATGCTGGTATATTAATGTGTTAGCCCAGTCTCACACTGCTAAGAAGAAATACGTAAGACTGGGTAATTTATAAAGAAAAGAGATTTAATTGACCCACAGTTCCACTTGGCTTGGGTGGCCTCAGGAAACTTACAATCACGATGGAAAACACCTCTGCACAAGGCAGCAGGAGAGAGAATTAGGGCACGCAGGGGAAAGGCCAAATGCTTATAAAACCATCAGAGCTCATGAGACTCACTCACTATCACAACAAAAGTATGGGGGAAACCACCCTCACGATCCAATTACCTCTACCTGGTCCCACCCTGGACATCTGAGGATTATGGGGGTTACAATTCAAGGTGATATTTGGATGGGGACACAGAGCAAAACCATATCAACTATAACTATAACTGAGCTTTTCAAGGATTTTCCTTGTTAGGTATCAGGAGGGCTAGGATTTTGGTGATGAAGGGTGTCTGGCAAGACTACTCCACTACTCTTTTACTCTTCATGTTATTTTCTTTTTCCTTTTTTTTTTTTTTTTTTTTTTTTTAGATGGTGTCTTGCTCTGTTGCCCAGGCTAGAATGCAATGGTGCGATCTCGGCTCACTGCAACTTCCGCTTCCCAGGTTCAAGTGATTCTCCTGCCTCAGCCTCCTGAATAGCTGGGATTACAGGCACCTGCCACCACGCCTGGCTAATTTTTGTATTTTTAGTAGAGATGGGGGTTTCACCAGGTTGGCTAGCCTGGTCTTGAACTCCTGACCTCAGGTAATCTGCCTGCCTTGGCCTCCCAAAGTGCTGGGATTACAAGTGTGAGCCACCAGGCCTGACCTCATGTTGTTTTCTTATACTCACCTCTTAATGAAGCGTTAGAGCACACAAAGTCCTTTAATGCATTGACTGTTCTTACATGAGATCAACAACCTGCCTTGATTTTAAAGCAATTCTAAAATTATTGTCCAATCAAAAAGTTGATCTATTATTTTTGTGTACAGTAAGCCTTCTGTCTCCAGCTAATTGGCAAGCTTTGGCGAATGTGTCGATTTCAGCTTTCTGAGCAGATTTTGCCTCTGGCAGAGAGTCATATTTTAGGGATAAAGGAGGATCTGTCAAAGGATGTACCCACTGATTTTTTTTTAAGTCTTAACTTATGATTAACTAACCAATAATATAAACATTGTAAAGGCTTTTCTAATAAATCTACCTGAATCATAGTTCATGGATAAAGGTTAGATAATAATCTTGAGTTTCCTTTTCTTCTTATAATGGAATAAAAGTAACAGGAGCTTTGAGTATTACAATAAGGAATGAAAATGTGTGAGAAAATAAAATAATCGAATTTTATAGGAGGTAAGCCTACTTGTTGATAAATGTGTATTTTCAGCAATCAACAAATGTAAAATATAAAGGACAATCAAGTATAAAGAAGATTCTGGAATAATATTGTCAGAAGCCTTTGCTAATTTGTCTGCCATGATTATTACCCTTAAACACAATTGGTTGGCTTTTGCCACAGAGTCAAGAAAGAGACTATAGTTTGCTTTTGGTCATTCCCAAATCATTAATCCAGAACACTAAGGGCTCATCCAAAGAAACTCTCATGTATGAATACATAGAATAGTTTACAATGATTAGGTAAGTCCATATCCAATGTTTTGAAGAACTAATTTTAGCTCTCTTTCATATATATATACAATCTGTCTCTCTTTAGATTTTCAAGGAAGAATCTCAGATACCAAGGACTTGGATAAGTCACACAGGTTTTGGTGATTGAGAAAAATTTAGACCCACTCCCTGCTGTAGAAAATAAAACCTAGGATTTGTTTAACTGTCCCTCTTATTGACTTGAGGAAGTTATGAATAGCTTATAGTCTAAGAAACTGACTTACCTCCTTGGAATAAATCATGCCTAGGTTATAAACTTTACTTAGAAAAATTAGGATTTAAAAAAAATCTTATGATCTTTCTAAACTATTAAATACATATATAAAATCAGTTGCAGAGCTATCATTATCTTTAAAACACAACAAATAGTCATACACCTATGGAATAAGGGCAGAAACACAGGGAAATTATTATTTCTTATTTGAGGAATTGTGAAAGAGAGGATTTCTTATTATACTCATGGGGCATAATAGTTTACTTTAGTTTCCTACCCCCAACCCCTGCCCAGCCCCAGGAGAAGGCAAAGAAATATTGGTTATTTTGATCTAATTCTAAAGAGATAACCCCAAAAAGCAGCACAGAGATCTACAACTGCAAAATATGCAGAGTCACAGTCAGGAGGTACTGACAATATTCAAATTCTGGCTTTGTAGTATAGAAAAACAAAATGACTATTATATTGATTTATGACCCTCGGGTCATAAACAAACCTATATCTCTGCTCTTCCCATTGTGTGTTTGACAGGGAGAGCAGAAATACTATAAGAACTAGGGAAAGTATGATAGGCCTAGTGTTGAATCGGCACTTCAGGTTTATTGCAGAATAGAAATGGTAAGATTGGATATTTTTGCTTGATGCGTGTTCTAAGTATAAAGCATTCGGTCTTTCACTATTAAGTATAATTTAATTTTAGTTGTGGCTTATTTGTAGATGCCCTTTTATTAGGTTGGGATAATCCCCTTCTGTTCCTATTCCTAAATTTTTGTAATCATAAAAGGGTGATGGATTTTGTGCAATATTTGTGTCTATTGAAATGATCATGTCTATTTTTGTCCTTAATTCTATATATTATGTATTAAATTAATTTATTTTGGGATGTTAAATGTACCTTTAGATGCCAAGAAGAATTGCCACTTCATTATTATATGTATTCTTTTTAAAATTGTTGCTGATTTAAGTTTGCTAGCATTTAGTTGAGGATTTTTATGTCTATATTCATGAATGATATTGGTCTGTATTTTTCTTGTGAAGTCTTTACTGGGTTTTGGTATCAGGGTAATAATAACCTCATAGGATGAATTGTAGAGTGTTCCCTCCTCTTCTATACTTTGAAAGAAAATGTGAAATGTTAGTACTAATTATTCTTGAAATGTTTTGTAGATTTCAACATTGAAGCCATCTGACCCTGAAATTTTATTTTGTTGTTGGAAGTTTTAAAATTATTATATCAACCTTTTACTTGTTTTAAATCTATTCATATTACCTATCTATTCTTCGGAAGACTTGGTAGTTTGAATCTGTCTAGGAATTTGGCCACAGCATCAAAGTTATAACTTGTTAATATAGAATTATGGATAGTATTATTTTACTATAATTTTTGTATTTTTCTAAAGGCAATAAAATGTCTATTTTAATTCTTGACTTTGGTTCAAGTCTTCTGTTTTTTTTCCCCCTTAGTCTAGCTAAAGGTTTTTATTTATTTTAGTTTTTCAAAAAATACATTTTTGCTTTATTAATTTTCTCAAGTTTTTTAACCATTCTCAATTTTAATAATATCAATTTTAAACTTTTTTATTTCTTTTTGATTGTTTTAGGTTTAAATTTCTCTTCTTTTTCTAGTTTTTGTGGTGGAAGCATAATTATTAATTTTTTTGTCCTTATTTTTTAACATAGGAATTTATATTTATAAATTTTCCTGTAAGCATGACTATTTTTTTGCATAAGGTTTCGTATGTTGTGGTTTTATTTTTTTAATGTCAAAGTATTTTTAAATTTCCCTTATGACAGATTCTTTGACTCACCGACAATTTGAGAGGATATTTTTAATTTTTATATACAGTCACTTGTCACATAAGAATGTTTTGGTTGACACGGGACTTCATATATTACTGTTGTCCCATAAGATTAAAATGAAGTTGAAAAAATTCTATTCCCTAGGGATGTTGTAGTTGTCATAATGTTGTAGCATATAATATACTTATCTTTCTGTGTTTAGATATTTAGTACATGAATGCCATTGTGTTATAATGTTTAGATATTTGGTCCATAAATAGCATTATGTTATAATTGCTACAGTATTTAGTGCAGTATCATGCTATATAGGTTTGCAGCCTAGGAGCAATAGGCTATACCATATAACCTAGTTGTACAGCAGCCTGTATTAATTAGGTTTCTCTGAGTACACTCTATGATGTTTGCACAACTACAAAATCACCTAATGAGCCATTTTTCAGTGCATACTCCTATCATTAAGTGATACATGACTGTATTGTGAATTACCTAAGTTTACCTGTCATTTGAAGTTTTACTTAATTTTATTGTGGTCGGAACACATAATAAATATGATTTTAATGTGTTTTAGTTCATTGAGGCTTGTTTTACAGTACCTTATATGGTCTATTCTGGAGAATGTTTCATAAATACATGAGAAGAATATATATTCTGCTGCTGCTGGGTGCGGTGTTCTGAAGATGTTTGTTAGGTTTAGTTGGTTTATAGTGTTCCAGTCTTCCATTTGCTTTTTGATCTTCTGTCTGGTTGTTCTCTTATTTAAACTAGGCATTTAAGTCTCCAACTATTATATTTGAATTGTTTTCTTATTCCTTTAATTCTGTCTGGTTTTACTTTACATATTTTGAGTCTTTGTGTTAGAGGCTTGCATAATTTATTGTTGTATATTCTTGATCAATTGACCTTATTATTATTATTATAAAATATCCTTTTTTGTGTGTCTAGTAACACTTTCTGTAACTACTTAAATAACACTTTTAGTTACTTAAGGGAACTTTAACACTTAAAGTCTAGTTTATCTGATTTTAGTATAATTGTCCCAGTTCTTTTTTAAATACTCTTTCCATAGTTATACATTCTTTCATTCTTTTATTCATTCTATTCCTGATAAGCTCTATATTTTTATTTTAGTGGCCAGTCCATTTCCATTTAATTTAATTACTGAAAAGGTAGGTTTTATGTCTCTTATTCTGTTAATGATTTCAATATGTCTTCTGTCATCTTTGTTCCTTTATTTCTCGATCCCTTCTTTCTGTGTGTGTGTGAAATAGATATTTTCAAGTGCACCCTTTTATTTTGCTTCTCTTTCCTTTATCTTTTTGAATTATTTTCTTAGTGGTTGCCTTGAAAATTAAAATTAGCATCTTAAAACAATCCATTTTGGAATGATATTAACATAATTTCAATAGTATAGAAGGACTTTGCTTAAATATTTTATCATTCTCTCCCTCTTCTT
Organism: Hylobates moloch; assembly: GCF_009828535.3. Classification (NCBI taxonomy): domain Eukaryota; kingdom Metazoa; phylum Chordata; class Mammalia; order Primates; family Hylobatidae; genus Hylobates; species Hylobates moloch. Next base: position 117,510,485 of record NW_026652279.1, read on the forward strand.
TTTCTTTATTGCCATATAAGTTGAATATGCATAAATTTTAAGACTACAGTGCAGTTTTATGAAGTTTATGTAGTTGTTTTTTAAAATAGAAAGAAAAGGAAATCATTAAAACTATAAATATGTCTATATTTTCTTTTGTAAATTCTTTATAGTTACCTTTACTGGAGATCTTTGTTTCTCCATGTGGATTTGACTTACTGTATAGTGACTTTTCCTGTAACCTAAAGAATTATTTTCAGTATTTTTTGTAGGACAGATCTACCAGCAAATATTTATCCCATGTTTTGTTTATCTGGAAATATTTCAATCTACCTTTTATTTTTGAAGGAGATTTCAGTTGAATTTAGAATTTTTGACTGGAGATCTTATTCATGAAAAATCATTCGTTTTACAGCTTGCAAGACTTTCCTTTGTCTTTATTGTTAATGCGAGTATTATGACACTATGTGAAACACTCTGTCAGTTTTTGTTTGTTTGTTTTGTTTTTTGTTTGCTTTTTTCACTAGAGACAGCATCTCATTGTGTTGCCCAGTCTTGCCTTGATTTCTTGGCCTGAAGCAATCCTCCTGCCTTGGCTGTCTCAATTACAGGCATGAATTATTGCACCTGGCCTCAGTTTATTTTACTATGAGGTTGATGAGTTTATGTGTAGATTAATATTCGTCATCATATTTAGAAAATTTTCATCATTTTTTTTCAAATAGGTTTTATGTCCCTCTTTCTTTTCTCCTTCCGAGAATTCCAATATGTATTTGTTGATACATTTTTTATTTTTTTTTTTTTGAGACGGAGTCTCGCTCTCTCACCCAGGCTGGAGTGCAGTGGCGCGATCTCGGCTCACTGCAGGCTCCGCCCCCCGGGGTTCACGCCATTCTCCTGCCTCAGCCTCCCGCGTAGCTGGGACTACAGGCGCCTGCCACCTCGCCCGGCTAATTTTTTTGTATTTTTAGTAGAGACGGGGTTTCACTGTGTTAGCCAGGATGATCTCGATCTCCTGACCTCGTGATCTGCCCACCTCGGCCTCCCAACGTGCTGGGATTACAGGCGTGAGCCACCGCGCCCGGCCAATACTTTAAGTTCAGCAATTACTTTATTTTTTTGCATTTTAACTTTTAAAATTTTCTAATTATAATTGGTACATAATAGATGTATATATTAATGGGGTAGCACGTGATGTTTTGATATAAGCATATAATGTGTAATAGTTTTATCAGGGTAATTGAGGTATCCATCAACTCAAGCATTTATTATTTCTTTGTGTTAGGAACATTCCAATTACACTCTTTTAGTCATTTAAAAATATATAATATAATATTGTTGACTAAGGTCACCCTGTTTAGCTGTCATACTAAATTTTATTCATTCTATCTTACCATATTTTTACACCCATTATCCATCACCACTCCCTCCCTGACCCCCACCACACCCCTACCTCTTTCAGCGTCTGCTGTCGTTCTACTCTCTATGTCCATGAAATAAATTGTTTTAATTTTTAGTTCTGCATATGAATGAGAACATGCAAATTTGTCTGGCTTATTTCACTTAATATAATGTCATCCAGTCCCCTAATGCTGTTGTAAATCACAGAATTTTATTTTTCATGGCTGAATCATATTCCATTTTCTATAACACCTTTTCTTTACCTTTCATCTGTTTATGGACTTAGGCTGATTCCAGATCTTGGATTTTGTGAACAATCCTGCTATAAACATAAGAGCACAGCTATCTCTTCGATATACTGATTTCTTTTCTTTTGGATGTATACCTAGCAGCAGGATTGCTGGGTCGAATAGTAGTTGTATTTGCATTGTTTTGGAAGCTTCTATACTGTTCTACACAATAGCTATCCTAATTTACATTCTCACTAACAGCGTATGAAAACTCCCCTCTCTCCACACCCTTGTCAGCATTCATTATAGCGCGTATTTTGGATAAAAGCCATTTTAATGAGTTCTGATGATACCTCATTGTCGTTTAATTTGTATTTATCTGATGCTCAATAATGTTGAAAAATTTTTTTTGTATACTTGCTGGCCATTTGTATGGCTTCTTTTGAGAAATATCTATTGAGATCTTTTACCCATTTTTAATTCAGGTTAATTAATTTTTTCTTATTAGTTGTTTGAGCTTCTTATATATGCTGGTTATGAATCTTTTGTCAGATAGATAGTTTGAAAATATTTCCCCCCATTCTGTGGTTTGTCTCTTCACTTTGTTGATTGTTTCCTTTGCTGTGCGGATGCTTTTTATCTTGATATGATCTGATTTGCCCATTTGTCTTTTGTTGCCTATGCTTTTGAGGCATTACTCAAGAAATCTTTGCCCAGACTAATGTCCTGGAGAGTTTCTGCAATGTTTTCTTTTAGTAGTTTCATAGTTTGAGGTCTTAAGTTTCAGTCTTGAATCCTTTTGATTTGATTTATATATATGTGAGAGATGGGGGTCTAGTTTTAGTCTTCTACATATGGATATCCAGTTTTCTTGGAATCATTTGTTAAAGAGACTGTCCTTTCCCCAATGTATGCTCTTGGTAACTTTTTTGAAAATAAGTTAACTGTAATGTGTGGATTTATTTCTGGGTTCTCTATTCTGTTCCATTGTTCTATTTGATGGTGTCCCACAGTTCTCTGAGTCTGTATTCATTTTACTTTGCTGTTTTTTCTTTCTGCTTCTCAGACTGGATATTCTCTACTGACAATCTTCAGTTTCCAGGTTCTTTCCTTGACTATTAAAAATTTGTTGTTAAACTTCATTCATTTTGTTTTCATTTCCATTATTTTACTTTTCTGCTTTATAATTTCTATTTGATTTTTCTTAAATGGTTTGACTTTTTAAATTTTAAACTATTTTTCTATTTGTAAGATATTGTAATTATACATTCCATAGACACAGTTTTTAGTTCTTTGACATATCCATAACAGCTGATTTAAAGTCTTTTTTTATTGAGTCCAAAATATTACCTCCCCAGCAGCACTTTCTGTTTGTTTCTTTTGTCTCGGAAAAAGTAAAACAGGTAAGAAATACTTCATTCAAGGCTACCATAATAGGAGCAAGAGACCAGAATGTTGTCTAAACTCAACTCTGATAAAATAAGAGGCAGGAGGAGTTTTAAGAGCTGGGGATGAGGTGGACCACAGGCTGTATTTGATAATTGGTCTTACACAAAGGTAAAGCAAACTTTCTCATATCTTTATGGGAGTGGGTAGTTTTACAGCTTTGATCAAGGTATCTATTGAAGTTAGGCTTCTACTGTTCCATAGAAACTGATAAATAGCGCTATCTTTCTTGATGACTACTTCCAAAGAGGTAGCTCCCAGGTCATTGCAAAACAGTTGTGGTTATGAAACTGACAAGAGGCTGTTTAAAAAGAAGTCTATCTTAGTGTGGCTAAGATGAAGGAAATGTTAAGGCTGGCTTGATCAATGATCAGCCAATGATTGATCAAATCTTTCTTAAATGACTATGTGCTTTACTCTCTTCGCAGTGGTGATCCATGTGTAAAGATACCTCTTCAAACTTCAGGCAGTTTACAAGATAGTCTTAGCTTTTACTTGCAGTTTTTGCAACACTTTGAAGCCAACTAGAGGTGATTGAGTGGTGCCTTTTCCTTTCCCAGGTCTTATTTGGGTGAGAATACAACTTAGGCCGGGCGCTGTGGCTCACGCTTGTAATCCCAGCACTTTGGGAGGCCGAGGCGAGCGGATCACAAGGTCAGGAGATCAAGACCACAGTGAAACCCCGTCTCTACTAAAAATACAAAAAAAAAATTAGCCGGGCGTGGTGGTGGGCGCCTGTAGTCCCAGCTACTCGGAGGCTGAGGCAGGAGAATGGCGTGAACCCGGGAGGCGGAGCTTGCAGTGAGCCGAGAGTGCGCCACTGCACTCCAGCCTGGGCGACAGAGCAAGACTCCGTCTCAAAAAAAAGAAAAAAAAAAAGAAAAAAAAGAGAATACAACTTAACGGCCAAATCCACACTTTGGAGGCTGAGGTGGGCGTATCACGATTCAGATTCGAGACCATCCTGGCAACATGGTGAAACCTCGTCTTACAAAACAACAAAATTAGCAAGGATGGTGGTGTAGTCCTGTATCCCACTACCGAGGCTGGGAAGAGAATGGGTTAAACAGAAAGGTGGATTGCAGTGAGGCAAGTTGGGCCACGATCCAGCCTGGCAACGGGACTCCATCTCAAAAAAAAAAAAAAAACAACTTAACCTGGGACCCCCAGAAATATGTCAGAGATTTTCAAGGTTCCCTATTGTCATCAGGATTTCCTTTTAAATTTCTGCACAGATTCTTGTTTTCCTCAAATGAAATCACAGCCTTATGCAGGTAAATTTGCTATGATTTTAGGTAATACCCAGAGACCGTAATTACCTCTGCCCCACCTTCCTACTACCCCTGTGCTGAGCTCAGAGTCAGATCAAATAGCTACAACATTCTCAAGGCAGAGATTTTCCTGAGGGTTGTAAGTTCAGACAAAATATTGACAGTATTTAACGAAGTTCTAAAAAAAAAAAAAAAATTCTATTTCTTTTCTGCAATGCTACTGGATTTTGGCTATGACGTCATTGAGTTGGGGAGGGAGAATATCTGGGGAAAGCCCAAAAAGAAATTTTACAGAACCTACTCTTTTACAGAGATTTAGTAATTTTTAGTGCACACATAATTTTCAGCTCATTCTATAGCTTTGATTAATTGCTAGAATTGTGATACGATTAATTTAATTCCCTTTCCCACATTTTTGTTGTTGTAGCAAAATTGCAAGTTCACTGAGGTTCTCATTCAGCCATTCTGGAAGTTAATTTTTTAATGTTGTCCTTAAATATTTTGAGAAGATTGTCTTTTCAAGTTTAAGAGAACAGGAAAGCATGGTGTTTAATTTCCTTATTACCATCCTCATTGGCCATGAATTCTCTTATATTCTTTGGCAGTACTTTACACTATTTTTAAAATCAATATCCCATTTACAGTATCTAGAGAAAATGTTTATTGACTAGGGTGAAAAATTTTATTTTATTTTTGTTTTGTTTTTATCTGTAAAGCCATCAGTCTATCTGAATTCTATCCTGTTTTGGTTCTAGGACTCTCAAAAAGTTCGAAAGGTATTGGAAGATTGGTAATGAGATGACTTCTGATTTCAGTTTTTCTTCCATATTTAATTTTCTATTTCTTACTTAAAACCATTAAAACTTGAGAAAAGCACCAGATCATACATATTTTAGGATTTACACCTGAGCAGTGTTTATTCAAAAATGGTAAAGACCTTCCCCTAAAGTCTTCAGCATATTTAACCTTTTATTGCTTATAGGACTTAATCATGGCAAAACTGCCTCATGGGAAAGACTTTGGAGATAACATCTGAAATAACATATCTAACATTATCAGTTTTTTTCTTAACCACTTCTGACGTTCTATTCAGTTCGTAGCCTTTTAAAGCCACTCCTAGAATCCTCTATATTTTCCATTCAATTTTTGCAACTGAGATTTCTATTAACATATGAATTAACAGATATATATCCAAGAGCCTTGGGTTATATATTGTTATAACTAATTTATATTTCTCTGAATAATTTCTATCTTTTGTAGGTTTTTAAAAATATTTGTTTATGGCTTCCAGTTCAGAACAAGACCAAGTCTTAAAATGGTTCTTCCTTATTCTTATCATGTTTTAACTTTACTGAGCAATCAAGTGTTTTGGGGTTTTTGCTAGGTCAAAAGGGAAGGAGACCAGTTCAGAGGGAGGACCGGGGCAGAGGGAAATGTACAAGCAAAGAATGGGGAAAAATTTTAATAAAATAAAGAAATGTAGCTGTTAATTATTATATAGATGATTTAAAACAGAGATATTTTGTTTGTTTGTCTTGTTTTGTTTTGTTTAGTTTCCCTTTGAGTTGGTGAAGGAATAGCTTAAGACAATAACTTTTAAGCCTGAATCTCTTCTGGACATATTCTCAAACAAATACGAATGCACATCTTTGGTAGGATATTTTTTTCACTTTTTTGTTCTGATCAAGAGGTTGAAAAACTCTTGGTAAGAAAACAGTCCTTTGATGTTATTTGTAAAGAAGTTGAAGGTTTCATGTATATTTAAATGTGTTTTTTTATTCTTCCCAGAAGTTTTTGGTAAAACAAAGTCATTTAAAATGTTAATCTTTTGTGCTAATGCTTTTAGAAATAATGAAGTTGTATCAATGAGCACAGTGAAATAGTAATGTTATGTTAAAGTAGGCAGAAAGCAAACTGTATTTGTGCAGTTGGTTTTATTTCTTGATGGAAATTTCCTGTGGACAGTTGATAATATAAATATATGCAACATTTTTCATAACCAACTGTGTTTTTACTCATAAAATAAAACAGAAAGGATGACTTTATATCATAATTTACAGGTAATATTCTAGGTAGTTTTGTTCTCTTATGTAATTAACTCATGTTTGATATGTGTTGTAATTGTAGGGCTCTCAATACAATAAATGTGAGATACAAGTGCCATTTATGGTAAATTTTACTGGACTTATTACTATATATTTTTAGAGATAGGGTCTCTATCTCCCAGGTTGGAGTGCAGTGGCACTATCATAGCTTTCTGTAGCCTCAAACCCTTGGGCTCAAGGTATCCTCTGACTTCAGCCTCCCAAGTATCTGGGACTATAGATCTACACCATCATGCCTGGCTGATTTTTAATTTTTCTGTAGAGATGGGGGTATCTCATCATCTTGCCAAGGCTGGCCTTGAACTCCTGTCTAGGCTTCCCAAAGTTCTGGAATTACAGGCCTGAACCACCTTACCTGGCCCTAAACTTATTCTAAGTGTTCATGAAGATGCTTACGAAGTACATTGCTAACCTTCAGTGTTATTTTGCAAGCTGGTTATAAATAAAGTTAAGTGTGGAGTTAACAGGGGAGTTAATGAGGAGATACAAGGTAAGGGCCTGTTTAAAGATGGTATGGTAAAAATGAGCTTTCTTGAAGACAGTCGCTCTCTGTTGCTGACTTAACTCAATGGCAAGGGTGATTTCATGAATTTCTAAAAGCTCAAGGAAACACACATCTGCAGGAACTTCAGAATCCCATGAAAAAAAGTGCATCAAAAGTAAATATAATGAAGTGTTTCTTTGATCTATATATTTAGCCATCAAGTGAAATAAAGTATTTTGCTATTCTTAGAGACTAAAGGCACCTTTGCAATGTATTTTATGCTTTTCAATATAATTTTTTATTTCCATGACTGTAACATGTAGATAAAATAGCATCTATATAAGAGGATCTTTTCAATTAATACACTTAGCCTAGTGCACATCATAATTAGTTTCTTAACTTTTACATTTATCAATGTGCATAAGAAAAGGCTTCTAAATTTATCCCAACTGATATTATTATAAAGATCTTGGTTCCCACTGAATTTTCTAATGTAGAAGGACAAAATTCATAAGCTGTTAGAAGTTGATTGTATTTTTTACTCCTAATTTTTCTTGGGATTTTATGTATGGTTTACATTCATTTACCTAATTTGAGACTCTAAGAATATTTAATATAAAACTAAAGGAAGACCAAAAGCAATGGGTCACTTCAACAGTTGTCATTTTTCTCCGTTCTTTAAATGTGAGAAAGTGTGTTTTGTCATGTTTTCTCTCTTATTCCATAGCCCTTTTCTGCAGAGTCCCAAACAGCAAACTTGGACCTGTGCCATTCTACTAGGAATGATTGGCATTAGTTCCCATGTGCCCTTCACTCAGCCTCTTTGTCTGCCTGTGTTTCTCTGTCTCTCTTTCTGCCTATGTCTGTTTTTCTCTGTTATTACTATTTATATTATTATTATCAGTAGTGATGGCAGTATTCCATGGTCATTATTCTTAAATCTGTTAAATTTAAATTGCAACACACTCTGGAAATTTTACTTGTCCTTACTTTAAGAATTGTATTATGTAAGCCTGACCTTCCCAGCCAGGAAGTTAGAAACCTAACTGTCAATGTGTTTTGAAAAATATCAGATAGCATTCTATAATAGAATGTCCCATCTAGTATTTCTCATCACCTAAAATTTTGTTTGACAGTAGTGTGGTGTGATAGAGATGCCAGGAAACCCCAGGCTATATTCATCTTCACAATTCAATTATGATTATTATGTAGGGCAGGTGGAAAATCATCTGAGACTGTTTTGTTTTAATATTCAGATAATCTTAAACACAATAAGTATAATTTACCAAACAATTATTCCCTAAACATTTTCTTAGGTAATTTTACATAATTCTTTTTAAACACTTTTTAGTAGATAGAGATGGTAAGCAACTTATGCAAAGTCACACAAGAAGATAAGAAGCATGTTTCAACTCATTTTCAAACACTTTAAATGATTTATAAGTAAATGATATATTTGTCACAACATATGGTAAACTGTTATTGAATCTGTCAATTACTTTTTTTAAAAGATGTGGTAAGAGATATATAACATACATTTTTCCATTTTAACCATTTTTTAGCATGCAATCCCATGGCGTTAATTACATTCACAATGTTATGCAACCATCACCACTATCTATTTCCAACTTTTTCATCACCCTAAACAGGAATTCTATAACTGTTAAGAAATAATTCCCCATTCTCCTTTCTCTCCCGCTAGCCCCTGGTCAATTCTAATCTACATTTTTTATCTCTATAAATTTATCTATTGTAGAAATTTCATGTAGGTGAAATCATACATTATTTTTCCTTTTGTGTCTGGCTTATTTTATCATATGTCTTCAAGGTTCACTCTTGTTATTGCATGTCTCTAAACTTCACTCCTAGCCAAATAAAATAATATTCCACTGTATGTATGTACCATATTTTGTTTATTCATTCATCTATTGATTGATACTAAAGTTGTTTTTACCTTTTGAGTATTATGAAAAATGCTGCAATGAAGATAGGCGTACATGTACGTGTTCAAGTTCGTGTTTTGAGGTCTTTGGGTTATGTACCTAGAATTGCTGGGTCATATTTCAGTTTTATATTTAGTGTTATGAGGAACAGCCAAACTGTTTTCCACAGGAGAAACACCATTTTCCATTCCCATTAGCAACTCTCCAGGGTTCCAATTTCTCCATATTCTTGCTATCACGTGTCATTTGCTGTTTTATTTATTATAACTATCCTAGTAAGAGTGAAATGGTATCTTACTGTGGTTTTGTTAATAAGTTTTTAATGAGTCCTTGGGGATAAACTTTGGGTCTTCACAACCTATCTTAATGCTTTTTATGAGACATCAATTCTGAAAATATATGCTCAATTCAACTAAGATATTAAAATGTATTTTGCTAAAATATTAGCAGGCAAGGAAAATTATACCCATAGATGATTTACATATATGGTAGGATTTGAGAATTATGCCTATGAGTGAGAATAATTAGAAATGAGTGAGAATAATTTAATTAATTTAAACATTTCTCCTAAGATGTATTATATCTAATATAATTGTTATAAAGCGCATGGATTTGTTGATGTGTTGACAGGTGAAAGAGGAGGAAATCTCTCTGGAAAGTGGGGCATCTCCAGGGATTACTTCCCAAGGGAGAGAAAAAGGGAACTCTTTGAGAAGGGAGAACTTGCATGTGATTTTCTACAGAGGCACTATTAGCCTTCTGGATATGACGATTCTTTGCTATATGCCTATTTTTATTTAATTTTTCTTTGCCTCCTTAAGAAGAGAAAAAATCCTTTACTGTTTTGACTGTCTTATATTGCATATCGCCTGGCTTTATCAGCTTCGATCCAACTAAATGCCAACAACAACTTCCTAAGAAGTGCAATAACTTAAGATGCCCACACTTTGCACTCGAAAAAGCATACTTTGTAGGTTTAGATGTAACTGCTGGAGAATAATTAGAAGCTACTTAACATCTAAAGCATAGGTCAGAAAAGAGTGAAATGTTAGTAGTGAAGGAAAGATTTTTATATTTGACTAATACATTCCTTACAAATGAGAACAGTTAGAAAATACCTTTAAAATGAGATTAGGTGTTTAGACTTTCTTTTCATAGGAGAATTATGGTGGGTTGCTCTAAATAATAACAGTAGATCTTAGATTTAACGAGCATTCTGTGAAAACAAGTGGTATAAAAAGATTCAAATATAAGTTATGCAGACTAAAGGCAGCATTATTATTTGTCTTCCACAGTAAGGTATGCCATCACCACCACGAGGGCAGGGGCTGGTTATAATGTATTCATATCTGTGTATCTAGGAATGGCAGAATGCCCAAATCACAGCAGATGCTCCATTTAGAATATGGTCAATAAATGACTCTGTGAATGAAGAATGGGTTGAAATTATTGGGACTACTTCATGCTATTTTCCTGTTTTCAAAGATTATTTTTCAATATAATTTCACCCCGGACATGTAAAATAAATTAATCCCTTCTTTCCTGTTTCCTGCATTCTTGTCTTAGATTTTGAACAAACCACATATTCTGCAAACTTCATCTATTGGTGGCCCTTTGTCTCATCTTTGGGAACTTCTTCCTCTGGTCTTGGTGTACCCAGCTGCTTTGAGATATTTTCTGAGATTCCAAAAGTTGCTCATAATATTAAATATATTTTGCTATTCTTTTCATTGAGTCCTAAGCTTAGAACTTCACCTCAATTATAATGGAAAAACTTTAAAGATGAATCACACTTTGTTTTTCATTTGTATATATTAATTAACCAGAGTCTTTTCTAAATACTTCAGAAAGAGATGACATAGAGGGGGAAACAAAAGTCATCAAGAAGTCTAAGGGACAATTTAGCTGTTTATTCAACTGTAATTACTTTTAGTTTCTGAAATAGTTGAATGTCATTTTTTTCTAAGAATATAGAAACAATCATCCTATGTAGCATGAACGTTGCTTGCTTTCAAATGAAACACCACTCAGGATTCAGTTTGGGGACTGGACGCCTGTACACCTAGGTCACCATTTCTATCCCTGCACAGGTAAGAATTCAAACTGGTCACAAAATATCGCATACCCTTAAACAAAACTGCCAAGTGATAATTCAAGTCTGTTGATATTTGCAACCACATTACAGAACATGGAGGTGGAAAACACATTTTCATTTGAAAAATTAGCACCAAATTATTCTACACTATTTAGATTTGTTAATGTAGTAGGATTTCTTCTTCATAAAAAAGTCTATTTATTTAGTTTAATTCATGTTTGTTAATCTGTTATATGGACAGATATTTACTCATTTTCATCCTCTCCTTTTTGTTTTTTGTTTGCATTCTTTTGAACAGTTGTCAGTTGTACTAGTCAGTTTTCACACTACTATAAAGAAATACCTGAGACTGGGTAATTTATAAGAAAAAAGGTTTAATTGAGTCACAGTTTTGCATGGCTGGGGAGGCCTCAGGAAACTTACAATCATGGAAGAAGGGGGAGCAAACACGTCCTTCTTCAGAAGGCAGCAGGAGAGAAGAGTGAGAGGGAAAGGAGAGCCCCTTATAAAACCATCAGCTCTCATGGGAACTCACTCATTATCACAAGAACAGCATGGGAGAAACTGCCTCCATGATTCAATCACCTCGCACTAGGTTTCTGCCTAAACACAGGGGAATTATGCAGATTAAAACTCAAGATGAGATTTCGATGGAGACACAAAGCCTAACCACATCATCAGTGAAATATGTTTTTAACTTAATAAAATTTAAGTGTGTTTTATCTACTCTTAACAATTAATCTATATTTTAGTTAATGTATATTCAGTGGGTAAACTTTATATTTTCTAAAATTGCACGGTGAGTTTTCAAATTTTTATTTTTTGTTTTCATTAATATTTAACTTCCAAGGCTGTCTATGGTTATTTCTTTTCTGATATTTCAATGTAAGTCTGAAAAGACAATGTAGCAGATAATACAAAATGGATTCTTCTTGAAGATCCCCTATAATGATAAATAAATAGTCCAATAACCATGAAATAAGGGAAACTATACAGAGGGAATTTCTGTATATGCTACTTTGCTGTTATCCACACCTTCACACCTCTTTTCAGAGTTTGAGATTTTATATATATATATATATACACACACATACATACACATACATATATACATATATCTGAGATTTTTATAAGCATATATATATACATAAAGCATATGAAAAACAAACATATTCACCAACCAGTTCAATTCACTGATGCTAACACATAACATTGAAATACTGATATTCATTGTCCATCACATTTATCTCTAAATGGAGACTCAGATGTATTCATTAGCTCTTCTCAGACACAAAATCCATATCAAAATGAGTCATATTAGATGAAGAAATAACACATTGTCTAATAAGTCCTAGATAATCCACTGGGAAGACCTATTGTTACATAAACGGCAAATTATTTATTGCTTACATTTCCTATGCTTCTGATGAATGGCATAAAGAGAGTTTTATCTCAGTGGCTAGATATATCTAGGCTTATTTCTGGCATTCAGCAAAGGCATCTAAGCATGTCTGTAGTTAATATACTTCTCATTATGAGATTACTGAAAACATTATAAAATCATAAAGAGCTGGAACTTATTGCAAAGCAGCAAATAATAAAAGTCTAACTAAGAAACTAAAAAGTGTATATTTTGTTTACATATTTTGAAGCTGTTTACCTGAGAAAAATATGCCCAAAAATATTTGAATACTGTGCTAATGGAAGCATTCAGCCTCTAAATTTTATACTATTATTTTATACATTTGTCTATTACCTATAACAATTCAAATATATAGTTAATATTATGGTACATAATGTTATTATGGTATACAACATTATAATATGTATTTTATAGTCATCCTAATTTTTCTACTATGTATGAAGCATGGGTTTCTAAAAATAATATTCTCAGAGCATCTAGATATGAATATTTGCTTGGTTAAAAATATAAGAGACACTTAATTCCTACAAGATAGGAAAATTGTTTTCTTCCTTAGGGGAATACTCTTTATTGTAATATGTAAAATAATAATATATTTAAGTCATGGAAAATGATGTATTCATTTACTTTTGCACATTTTGCATAATATTTTGCTTTTATTTCTTAAGTTTCAATAGGTTTAGAATATATTTCCCTCTATGTATCTTTTAGCTTTGATTGAACTCCTTTGGTTGTGTGTTTCTCAGTACAACAAAGACTTGCCATTAGTCAACTGTTGAGGTACACGGGGAAATTTATTTCATTTGATTAAACATATATTTTATTTGCCCTTGAATGGTTACTAAATATAATATTTTTAAGAAAAAACATAGCTAAATGGCTCATGATAAACTGTAGTATTGAGAGGTGACAGCATGCTGGCAGTCCTCACAGCCCTCGCTTGCTCTCGGCGCCTCCTCTGCCTGGGCTCCCACTTTGGCGGCACTTGAGGAGCCCTTCAGCCCGCCTCTACACTGTGGGAACCCCTTTCTGGGCTGGTCAAGGCCGGAGCTGGCTCTCTCAGCTTGCAGGGAGGTGTAGAGGGAGAGGCGCTGGCGGGAACCGGGGCTGCGCACGGTGCTTGTGGGCCAGCGCGAGTTCCGGGTGGGCGTGGGCTCGGCAGACCCCACACTCCGAGCGGCCGGCTGGCCCCACTGGCCCCAGGCAGTGAGGGGCTTAGCACCTGGGCCAGCAGCTGCTGTGCTCAATGTCTCACCAGCCCTTAGCTGCCTTCCCGAGGGGCAGGGCTCGGGACCTGCAGCCCGCCATGCCTAAGCCTGCCCCCCCGCCCCCGTGGGCTCCTGTGCTCCCAGAGCTTCCCCAAACGAGTGTCGCCCCCTGCTCCACGGCGCCCAGTCCCATCGACCACCCAAGGGTTGAGGAGAGCCAGCGTGCAGCCAGGACTGGCAGGCAGCTCCACCTGCAGCCCTGTGCGGGATCCACTGGGTGAAGCCAGCTGGGCTCCTGAGTCTGGTGGGGACGTGGAGAACCTTTATGTCTAGCTCAGGGATTGTAAATACACCTATCAGCACTCTGTATCTACCTCAAGGTTTGTAAACACACCAATCAGCACCCTGTGTCTAGCTCAGGGTTTGTGAATGCAGCAATCAACACTCTGTATCTAGTACTCTGGTGGGGACTTGGAGAACCTTTGTGTGGACACTCTGTTTCTAGCTAATCTGGCGGGGAGGAGGAGAACCTTTGTGTCTAGCACAGGGATTGTAAATGCACCAATCAGTGCCCTGTCAAAACAGACCACTCAGCTCTACCAATCAGCAGGATGTGGGTGGGGCCAGATAAGAGAATAAAAGCAGGCTGCCCTAGCCAGCAGTGGCAACCTGCTCGGGTCCCCTTCCAGACTGTGGGAGTTTTGTTCTTTTGCTCTTTGCAATAAATCTTGCTGCTGCTCACTCTTTGGGTCCACCCCGCCTTTATGAGCTGTCTAACACCCGCCGCGAAGGTCCACAGCTTAACTTTTGAGCCAGCGAGATCACGAAACCACCGGGAGGAACAAACAACTCCAGACACATGCCACCTTAAGAGCTGTAACACTTACCGCAAAGATCTGCAGCTTCACTCCTGAGCAAGTGAGACCACGAACTCACCAGAAGGAAGAAACTCTGAACACATCCGAAAATCAGAAGGAACAAACTCTGGACACGCCGACTTTAAGAAATGTAACACTCACCTTTAGGGTCTGCGGCTTCATTCTTGAAGTCAGTGAGACCAAGAACCCACCAATTCCGGACACAGTATCTGACCTTCAGTTCAGTTCATTAAAGGCAGATAACGATGTATTTGCTGACAACTGTTCCAGTTTTAAGTCTGAGTTTCAGTATTTCAATTCCTGCTGTCTTTCTTGCTCAGGTTTCTGAGACTTTCAGCACTCAATACCATATATAGCTTTTTTGGGGGAGGTGAGTGGTCCAAGAAGAGTTATTTTGTACCTTTTATTCCAAGATGAGTAAAACACCTCTAGCTGGGACATATACCACTCCTATTAAATAAGCAGACTTTGCTTATGAGGAGCTACTGGATCTATCTTGGTAAGACCCTTGTTTTGTGGTTACGCTGATAGTTTGTCTGGTGGAGAGAAGAAAATGGGACAAAGATAAAAGAAAAATGGAGATTGCTGGAAAGCATCATAATTTTAATTTTTTAAGGCTACTTTTTAAAGTTATCAGGAACAACTAAGGCAAAATAATGAAAAGTCAATTTTCCTGATCTACCAAGTGAAGCCAGCATCCTTCATCATTTAAAGGTATCAACTACAAATATTAACTCCACAGTCAGACTGCCTAGTAAATTCCAGCTTAAACACTAACTCTATGATCTTTTCTAAGCTATTTACACTCTGAGTCCTACTTTCCTAATATTTAAACACACAGAATAACAATCTTGAGCAATAATAGCACTGTTTTATTGATTAGATGGGTTATTATCAGTAGAATATTCAGTATCTGGCACATAGTTATTATCCAATAAATGTTAGTTATCATAGCATATTTCTGTCCCTTTGAAGCTTATAAACATTCAAAGGAATAAAGAATGCTATATGTCATCTGCTGTCAATAAAATGAGTACTACACTGGTGAAAGTTTGATGTCACCATAAATTATGAGTACCTAAAGAAAAATAGAAATACTAAACAAAATTTTGAACTCTTATCCCAATGCTTTGCTACAGCAAAGAGCATAGGGTAGCTGAATAAGATATATTTAAGGATATAATATCTATATATAAAAACTATGGTCATGTTAGATATTGAGATTCTGTTAGTCATTTTATTTTCTGATTGTCTTTAAAAGGCTTTTGCTCTTAATAAATGTTTGCAATCACAAGTGCATCATTTTGTTTAACATGATTGTTAGTATAATATATAATATCTGAGTAGATATAGATAGATAATGATAGAGATATTGAAATATGCCTATTTCCAGTGACTACAAATTGTTATGAAGGCAAACACCCTTATATGACATATTTCATATATTAAAAAACAAAACTACAAGTCACAAAATTTTACTTGGTAGGAATTAGTTATCCACCCCTCAGTGTGGAGGGTTTTACCATCATTAAAACTTTAGTCATTATGCTAAGTGTGCGTCGTTTATTTTTACAAAGTTTCTTTCTAATCCGTGCCGAAACAATGGCACATTCTTTTTGGATCATTTTCTTAATAAGTTATTTTACATTAAATTCATGAAATTAACTTATTTGACATAGTATTTCAGTAATGTTTAACTGTATTATTTTGTATATTTTAATATATAAATATAAATTACATATTTTTTTTACATATAGCATGTTGTTTTGAAATATATATATTGTGGAATGGCTAAATCGAGCTAAATTTTTATTGCAACAGAGTTCTAAATATTATCCTATATTTTGGACCACAGATACAAAAATATGTAAAGTTCTTACATACAGACAAAATTTGAGATTTAGAAAGTAATACACTTGAGTTGAGGTATTTTTATTGCCAACTTTGAATTCTATTTTTAGTTGTATTACAATACAGATTTTTTTTCTAGTTTAAGTAATTAAAAAAAATAAAAAGCAATTTCCAGTTAACATAACCTTAAAATAAAGCGAACTTCCTCTGAGCTGTAAAGGGTAAAATTATCAATATAAGGATTATACTAAACCAAGTACTTGTAAAACATTTTGGCCACTATATCATCTTAAGGCAAATCTTTATCAATTTGTGCATATAAGTGTTCAAAAGATATCATTATCCTTGAATAACAAGAAAATGACAACTCAAAGCGATCTAATTTTTTTATGGCTAAATATGCTGCCAATACTGCAGAGTAAAGCAACACTGATATGATCCCAGTTCTTGCATTCTTCATATTACTGCTAGAGATCAGTACTTGTTTGGGATTCTAGGAAACACCTGCATTTCTTTCACAGAAAATACCAGTGAATGTCTATTTTTCCACAATGGAAAAATGTTTTATTATGTCTTGTTAAAAACTGATATAATTTCATCATCCTCAGTCAAATGTAATTCTTTCTGATTTATATACATGGGATTGATTGCATATCTTGTGTGAGATAAACAACAATCACACTGATGTATAAAAAGTTTTTAAATACACCAAAAATTCTTAATGTGCATTTACTTTATTGATCTTAGATATAGAATGTACATTAAAAAATGTATGTCTTTGTGAATGTATGTTTACAAGATAGGATTCTCTGTTGCACACAACAGAAATGGTTTCGGACTAATGTAAACATTAGGAGGTTATGCTGATTGTTAATATGCTGATTGATAATAGGATAGCTAATAAAGTCGCCAGTAAAACGGGAAGACAAGGCTTAGAAAAAGAGGAAGGAAATGGAGATTCTAAAGAATAAGAGCTGCTGTCACAATCATATGAGTACCATCTCACCACAAATATACACAGGTTGCCTCAGCTTTCATCACCACTACAAATATCACCAAGCATAATTGCCTATGCTGGTACCTTTGCTACAGATGTCCCTCAAAATTGATATGGCTGCCATCATTGCCGCTGTTGAATATCTTCATTGTCCCTGCTTGTTTTATTTTATTTTTATAATTTTAATTACTATTTTAGATTCATTGTGTATATGTGCAGGTTTGCCTGCTTATTTTAATCACTAAGAAAGATTCAAAGCTCCATGTGAACATTTATGTCTGACAAAAACTTCTATAGTAGGGAGAGTCTCCATACATAAGAAGAGGATTCAGTTGTTTTGCACCAAAATGAAGAGAAATATCCAGTCTGTTCCATATTATGGGATGCCAAAACCAATTTCCACCATTCTTTCTAGGTTTCAATTCCATTTATAAAAGCAAACAAAATACATTCCTAATAAAACACGGCACTCTCAACAATAGCCAAGTTATGAAATCAAGTGTCCATCAACAGACAAATGGGTTAAGAAAATGTACTATGTATACACAATGAAATACTATTTAGCTTTGAACAAGAAGTTTTGCCATTTACAACAATATGGATGGAATTGGAGAACAATATGTTATGTCAAATCAGCCAGGAACAGAAAGATAAATAGTACAAGTCTTCAAATATGTGGGATCTAAAACAATCAAACTCTTAGAAGGCAAGAATAGAATGGTGGTTGCTAGAGGCAGAGGCTGAGGGAGGGGGTGGTGGTCGACAGAGAAATGGAGGGATGGCCAAAGGGCACAAAGCCTCAGAAAGGAGGTATACTTTGGATTGTTTTTTTTGAGATCTATTGCACAGCACGGTGAATATAATAAATAACAGTCTGTTGTACATTTCAAAATAACTAAAACAGTAAATTTCAAATGTTCTCACCATTAAAAAAATGGTAAGTATTTGAGGTGATGGATATGTTAATTAGCTTGATATAGTCTACATTGTATTCATAAATCTTAATATCACTTTGTGCCCCATAAATATATGCAATGTACATTTGTCAATTACAAGAAAAAAAAGAGAATAATCTCTTTGAAACGATTCCTCACAAAACTGAATAAGAATTAACTCCCTTTCTAAAGAGAAGGAAGGAAGGAAGGAAGGAAGGAAGGAAGGAAGGAAGGAGGGAGGGAGGGAGGGAGGGAGGGAGGGAGGGAGAAGGGAGGGAGGAAGGAAGGAAAGATAGGCAAGCAAACAAACAGTACACAAATATATATCTTGCTGCATTCAGGTTGAGGTTCAGGAGCTCTAGGTGATACCTCATCTCTGGTTTTAGTTCTGGTACCATCATTATATTCTTCAGCATGTAGAGAAAAATGTTGAGATCACAAAAAAAAAGAGAATTTGTGTTGAATATGGAAGTTTTGATTTTTCAGCAATTATAAACCTTTAGAGGTCACACTTGTACAAAACTAAAGTTAACTTTCGTTAGGAGATTCCTTTGTTATATTTCTTTTCCTCCCTTTGTTGTATAAAAACAACTTTATTTGATTTAGATGATTAAGATCAATCTCCCCAGTCAAAAACTATAACCTCCATTGATTTCTTCTCACTCAGAGATGGAAGGGAACCAAAAGTCTGGGAGGTAGTTTTATTTCCATTTAAGTGGAATTATTGTATATCTCTGGACAGGGCATTTCTCTTTTGAATATTGTATCTTCACAAATGCAGAATGCAGAATTTTAGGAAAAGGAAACAAAGTGTTCATGAAAGGCTCAATGGGTGCAGTAGTAAGAGATTCCATTCTAATTTTTGTCTCTTGATATATAAATACATATATTCTAGTTATATAAGGAAGCTCACTATTGATAAATAGTGGGGGTGCTTTAACCTCAATTTTGAAAAAAAAAACAGGCATATAATCTCAATTTTGAAAAAAAAATCCATCTAAAACCATAGCTGCATCTTCAATAAGCCATTTCTCTTTTCAATAAGGTTATCTTCTGCATATTTTGTACATAACAAAAATAGTATTTTTTCACTGATTGATTGTGTGGGTACTGTTATGTTGAATAACATATGCTATTGTTGGCAGAAAAAAGGTTATGGTAGCTCATCTGTAAGACAGCCACAAATAATTTCTTCCCTTCTGGTATGTGGATGCAATTTTGCAATTGAGAGAAGGGGTTTATCCTTTCCTTCCACTTTTTGTCCATAGGAACTTGATTCTCCAGGAGAATCAGCTGAAGTTATATCTTGCATGCCTGAGACTTATTCATAATAAACCTCATGGCTTCTGCTTAGAATTCATGGAGTTTATGCTTTTGGAACACTGAAACAATTTATCTAGGAAATCAACCACCTTTAAGAAGATTGACAACCCTAAAACTGTTGAACTGTGAAAAGCCCAAAGCATGTAGAAAGGATCTAGAGAATAGATGCCTCTCTCCATATGGCATCTATTCTCTAGATTGTTTTACATGGAGGGAAAGAGATTGAAAGGGAGAGAGGGGGAGAGGGAGAGAGAGAGCGAGGGAGAGAGGGAGAGAGACACTAAGGAACACCAAGGAAACAGATATGTGAATAAGGAAGCCAACTTTGTAGTGGATACTCCAGTCAAGCCCACCCAAGCAGACACCACATGACTTAGAAATGAACTGCCCAGTTTAGGAGATTTTGTTACATAGATAATTGGAATTATGATAGATAAAAGAATCCAATCCAAACATAGTATCTCTCTCCATGAGAACATATTACTGACCCTTTATTGAAGAAAAGATTCAGTATAATCAATTTGATACCGAAGAGTTGGTTTGTCCCCTCTAGTTTATGGTACCATATCAGGTGCTCAGGTTGTTCCCTGCCATTGGCAACTCGGGCGCTAGGAAGAACTTGTAACTTGATTGGCCTGGATATGGACAATCTCTATTGTTTACTCAATTCACAGTCTCCATTGTCACCATTCTACCTATTTTTGTGCATATGCCTATCACACAAGCTGGAAGCCGAGAGTTACTGACATCATCTTTACAGTGATCTAGTTCCATAGCAAGGCTCTATGGAGAGAATTCATGTGGGAAAAAAATATTCTTACAAATTAAGACTGTTTTGAGTAGTTGTCACTCAAAAAATTCCAGTGTCTTTCTCACCAGCCTTCCAGTTATTATTTCTTCCAAGTTCTTGCTTCACAGCCTTTAGTTACTTCTGATGCATTAGTGCAGATGTTTACCTTAATCTCTTTTTTTAAAAAATATGAATCAGTTTATTTATAGATTTTATCTTTTCTCTATGAATGTTTTGGTTAAAGAATCTATTTACACGGAATATATATGGGAATTTATCCCAGTTTTTTTCTCAACCTCTTTATTCCACACAAATTAGCAATAATGTATTCTTCACAAATTTATTCCCTTTAGGTTTGAGATCACCTTTGCATTGAGTTGAACCATAGACATACTGTTCTTCCAACTAGTTTCAGAATGCCATGACGAATAATCTGTAAACCAGATTATAGTCTTTTAAATTTTATTTTTAAATAGTTTGTATTAAAAATTCTTAAATTAAAAAAATTGATAAACTAGTCTTAAGCAATTGAACTTGACATCACATGGGAGAGAGTAAGGATGCTGCTTATGTGACTGAATATGCATCAACCAGATGTTAGAATGCAGGTAGAGGTACAAAGCATATTAGATAGATCATATAGCACTCAAGCAGGTCAGATGCCATATCCCCTAATGTTCCATGGTTATTCACTCAGTCTTTAGTCTTGGCTAGGACAAAATCTGTTTTGTTTTGTTTTTTTTGAAGTTATTTTTTAGATGCTTGACTCCAAAACCTAGGGAACTTCACTGTAATTATGTTATCAGGGATTTTTATGGCCTCTTTACAACTTCCTTTTCCATTACAGACATTGTGATATTCTGAGCCATAAGTACTGCATGGCAATGATGCTTTCAGTATTGCCCAAACCAGCTGGAAAATCTTGTCTTGCTCTAAAACCCACTCAAAGCAGCCAATCTTTTAGGCCATTTAGGGGATAAATGAGAGCATTAGAAATATTTTGTCTTCAAGAATCCAAGGAAATCACCTCCTATATCCCAACTTTGTAATGATAGAAGATTCAAGGTGCAGAGCTGTTCACTTTGGAGGGGATATCTAGCATCTCTTAAGCAAAGAAACAACTAAATTCATCAACGTAGCAGGTCATAATGTTTGTAGCAGACCTTTAGCATGCATATATCTTGTAAAAGAAATTAAGAACTGATATACAGTTCCAAATAACATTATTTAAACTAAATAATGAATTGTAGTAATGTCTTATTTAACCTTGATATGACAAAGGCACATTGAACTTATAATAGGATACAGCCAAGTGAACTTTGAGGCATGGTAGAAAACATGTATTGCTATCTATTCCAGATAAAAGCCAGCATGTCATAATACTCTTATAATATTCTCCATTTCTTGCACTAAATATGACAGTATTTTCCATCCTAAAAACTGCATACTGATTGCCAAGGACTGTTTGATTTGTTCAAGCAAATAAATTCACCTCACAAATAATAGCTATAATTGCATTTGCAGATGATTAATCTTAAAACAATTCACTGCCATTCTGAAATAATCTATCCCTAGACAGTGGAAATGTGGATCTGAGAAGACTCAATAGCCTTGAGCCTTATGGTCCTTCAACATGACACTAATTCTTATAATTCCCTTGAAGTTAGAGCATTGGAATTGATTCGCTATCTGTTATTTTGGTAGTTAGTGAGAGTTCCAAATTTTTCGTCTTGACTTTTTCTACCACCATAACCATTATCTCTGTGTCAGGATAACATTGTAGATGTTCTTCCAGTTGGTAAAAATATTTATCATAATAATAAACCCAAGGTATGGGGAAATAAATATACCATGGGTGATAGATATGATCTAGCCTACCACGTTTTGATCCAAACCCCACTTATCACCTCATTCCATAATGTTCACTCTGATCCATGGACAATAGGTACCTTCTGGAATATCAAGGAGTTGGTATTATTTTAGAATCAGTGTCCAAAGATTTGAATGTCATTGAATCTAATGTAATATATAACTCTGAAAGAGTTGATAAAAGCAGCAGTATTACCTATGGATGGTCAGAGAATTTCTATTCTTCCATCTGCTCTATGTGACTGAGATAAGAGTCCCACAGGTGGATAATTTTATTATCCATATTATACTTTATGTAGAAATACAATGAAATGATGACAATATTATTTAAATTTTTTCCACATAATAATCCAAGTAAATATGTCTACTTTACATAGGGACTACATTTTTATAGTTTGCAATCAATGAGTAGATTTTCAAAATTTTAGTATTAAAATATAATTCTGGTTAGATGAGTTATTCACTGCTAAAAAACCTAAATTTAAGAAGCATACTGGTCAATAGAGATGAGCATAATCTGTCTCCAAAAAGCAGATAAATTATATGAATGAAAATATTTTTATTTCAAAATAATCATGTTGTTTTATTTTTAGTGGCTACAAAATTCAGAAACAAGCTTGATAAATCTAGAAAAGACCAAAACTTGTTACTAAAATGGCTCAAGAGAATTTATTCAAAAGTATTTTTGCCTACTAAATATATTTTATGGTATTAGTACTTTTATTTTAAGTAATTTTGCTACTCAGACACATTTTCTCTAGTAGAACACAAGTATAAATATGTTGAGGATTCTCTAGAGTAATTGCAATTAGTGCTTGATAGGGGTTTAATTAACAACAAAGAAAACACATATTAATGACACAGGCTGTTTTTGATTAATAGCATATCTAAATTAATTACAAACATTATGTTAATATTAACTGTATATTGCTTTAAAACATGACTAGAATTTATAAATGGATAGAAAAATTATTTCGTTTTATTTTATTTACTTAGTCTTAAAAAATGAAAATATCCTTTATGAGTTAAAATATTTAAGGCTAAAATATATTAACATTAACAGTATTTATTTTGATTGGTTATTTTTACTTCTCTTTATCATCTGTCATATAATATTTGTTAAATTGCTATATTATCAAAGATGCCTTTCTGATATAAAACATCAAGTTATATTTGATCTCTCAAACACACAATCAGTGATTGCCAGAAGAGTTATTTATTTCTAAATGTAGACAAGGACTTAAGAGCCCTGGAATTTCTCAGGTTATTAAATAAAAATGATAATTACTGCATAAAGTTCCTGAGAAAGTCTTCTTTCTCTTACTCTTTTAATCAACAAATATTAATGTGCTTCTACTTTACTAGTCTTGGTGATATGTACTGGGGATATATAGTGAATAAAGTATAGATAGTTGCTGCTTAGATGAAGCTGATATGGTTTGGCTATGCCCCACCCAAATCTAATCTTGAATTGTAGCTCTTACTAATCCCACATGTTGTGGCAGGGAGTTGCTGAGAGGTAATTGAATCATAGGGGCAGGTTTTTCCCATGCTATTCTCATGATAGTGAATAAGTCTCATGAGATCTGAAGGTTTTATAAAGGGGAGTTTCCCTGCACAAGTTCTCCTCTCTTGTCTGCCACCATGTGAGACATACCTTTCTCCTTCTATCATGATTGTGAGGCCCCCCCAGCTACATAGAACTGAGTCCATTAAACCTCCAGACCCCAGAAAGGTAGGTCCACTGACAGCTTACACCATGCATCTAGAAAAGCCACAGACACTCAATACCAGTTCATGAAAGCAGCCAGGAGGGAAGTTGTACCTTGCAAAGCCACAGGGATGGAACTGCCTAAGACCATGGGAACCCACCCTCTTGCATCAGTGTGATGGGGATGTGAGATGTGGGGTCAAAGGAGATCATTTTGGAGCTTTAAGATTTGACTGACCTGCTGGATTCCAGACTTGCAAGGGGCCTGCAAACTCCTTGTTTTGGCCAATTTCTCCCATTTGAAATGGTTGTATTTACCCAATGCCTGTACCCCCATTGCCTCTAGGAAGAAACTAACTTGCTTTTGATTTTACAGGCTTATAGGTGGAAGATAATTGCCTTGTCTCAAATGAGACTTTGGACTGTGGACTTTTCAGTTAATGATGAAATCAGTTAAGACTTTGGGGGGCTGTTGGGAAGGCATGATTTGTTTTGAAATGTGAGGACATGAGATTTGGGAGGGGATGGGGTGGAATGATACAGTTTGGTGGTGTCCCCATCCAAATCTCATTTTGAATTGTAGCTCCCACAATTCCCACGTGTTGTGGGAGGGACCCAGTGGGAGGTAATTGAATCATGGGATTGGGTCTTTCCCATGCTATTCTCATGATAATGAATGGTTCATGAGATCGGATGGTTTTATAGATGGGAGTTTCCCTGCACAAGTTCTCTTCTCTTGTCTGCCACCATGTGAGATGTGCCTTTCACCTTCCACCATGATTTCGAGCATCCCCAGACAATCAAATTAAATCCATTAAAACTCTGTCTTTTTTAAATTGCTCAGTCTCAGGTATGAATCTGTCAGCAGTATGAAAACATATTAATACAAAGTTTACCTCAAAGCTGCCTATTTGACTTCTCTAATTAAACTCTGTTTATTCTTTAATTACCTTTTTTTTACTGCATATTTTTCTCTCCACCAGTCAGACAAAATTGATCTCATTGTGTTTGCCAATAACATCTACCTTACTAAAATGTATAAAATATACTTACGTCATATATTTCATGACCATAAATATGACATTGGGTAATCCTCTTGTGTTTTCTGAGAATTGTTGTAATCCATTGTTGTTTTATTCTTAACCACTATTCTATTATATACATGCATGTTTCTTTGCTCCTCTTCCTCCACTTTCCTCTGAAGTAATTATGCTGTTTTAAATACTTTTCTAAATTCTCCAAGTGGAGAATTTTTTAATTGTATTTTGAAATGCATATAATAAAGTTCAATTCCCTGGGTATATGTAGATCCAGGCACATATTCCAGGTTTCTTTCAAAATATATAGACAGGGAAAACATTCAGAAAAAAAAACACAAAAATTACAGAACCATAACTCACACCATATTGATGTCCAATGATGAACTTTCCATAGAGATAAAGCCAATAAAAAATCACCTCTACTGCTAACTGGATAATAGTCTTCAAAGAAAATGATTCCAAAGTGTAACTGGAACTCAGTAAAGAGGATGAGAACAACAAAAGAAATATAGGAACATTTATTCTGAGTCATTCTGGAACTCAGTGAAAGAATTTATCCTGAGAATTAAGTAGGTAGATATTGACAAATGTGACTACATGCAATATTAGCTGAAAAAATTTTGTGTTTTTAAAAGGTAAGTGAAGCTCCAGGTGAAGACACACAATCTTTTAATATGTAAGTGGTGGAGGTTGAGATGAAATGACTTTGTAGACTTTACTCACAAAATTCTCAGTTGCTCCCAAAAAGGTTTACACACTTAATATTCATATGTTTTGAATATGTGAGACAGCTGTTGTTTACCTACTATTGAGTACAGAATTGGGAAGAATGGCCCATCATTTTTCAAATCCTTAAAATAATTGTCACTTTTCTCTAATTTCCCTCCTCTCATTCTCTACTAAACCACTGAATTGCTCTGTACTCATCCTACTCCAGGTTTATTGCTCTTGTGAAAATCTGAACTGACTTCTACATGCTAAGTTCAATGTTCTGTTCATGGTCTTCATCTCATTTGCCTTCTCTATTAGTCAGGGTTCTCTAGAGGGACAGAACTAAAAGGATAGATGCATATATGAAGGAGAATTTATTAAGGAGTATTGACTCACAGGATCACAAGGTGAAGTTCCACAATTGACCATCTACAAGCTGAGGATTAAGGAAGCCAGTCTGAGTCTCAAAACGTCAAAAGTAGGGAAGCCAACAGTGTAGCCTTCAGTCTGTGGCCAAAGGCCCAAGAGGTCGTGGCAAACCACTGGTGTAAGTGCACGAGTCCAAAAGCTGAAGAACTTGGAGTCCAATGTCCAACGGCAGGAAGCATCCAACAAGGGAGAAAGATGAAGGTCAGAAGACTCAGCAAGCCTGCTCTTTACAACTTCTTCTGCCTGCTTTATCTAGCCATGCTGGCAGCTGATTAGGTGGTGCCCACCCAGACTGAGGGTGGGTCTACCTCTCCCAGTTCACTGACTCAAATGTTATTCTCCTTTGGCAACACTCTTACAGACACATCCAGAAACAATACTTTGCATCCCTCAATCCAATCAAGTTGACACTCAATATTAACCATCTCACCTTCTAAACATTATTTAATATTTTATCACTCTCTTTTAGAAACACTTTCTTGGCCCTGCTTTCAAGAATCCACACTTTCTTGCTCCTCTTCTTTTTTTTCTTAGTACCTGCCCCTTTCTACTTCATTCTCACCTTTTTATCTGCCTCTTTGCTTAACACAGGAGTAGGATTCTGATCTGAGATCATAGACTTCTCCAGCCACATTCACTCACTTGGTAAATTTATCTGACTCTAAAATAAATATCTTAGGCTCATAGTTGTCCCTTAAAATTCACCTTGTTTACCCAGATAATATTCAATATGCAGTTGATCCTTGAACAGCACAGGTTTGAACTATGTGTATCCACTTACACATAAATTTCCTTCTCCCTCTGTCACTCCTGAGACAGTATGACCAACCCTGTCTCTTCCTACTCCTCAGCATATTTAACTTGAAGATGATGAGAATGAAGACCTTTGTGATGATCCATTTTACTTAATAAATTGCAAATATATTTTTCCTCCTTATGATTTTTGTAACATTTCCTTTGCTCCAGCTTAATTTTTTTGAAAGTATACAGTATATAGTATGCATAACATACAATATATGTGTCCATCTACTATTTGTTATTGGTAAGGCTTCTGGTCAAATGTACGCAATCATTAGTTAAGTTTTTGGAAAGTCAAAAATAACGCAAATTTTCAACTATTTAGTAGGTCAGTGCCCCAAATCTCTTATTGTTAAAAGTGTCAACTTTAGTCGCTTGGTTATCTCAAAATTAAGATGTCAAAATCTAAATTTCCAATCAGGCAGGTCAACCTGTTCCATGCTCCCTTTTCTCCACCTTAGACTGTGGTAGCTCCATCATTTCAGTTTGTGATTAAGCATCTTTAAATTGCCTCTGGTCTTCTCTTTCTGTCACATTTTAAATCTAATATATCAACAAATCTGCCTGACTCTTCCTTGAAAAATATAGCAGGATGAATCTACCTCCCACTTCCACCACTGTTTTTGTCCTAGAAAAAGCTATTATCTTTAACTTGAGTAGTTATAGTGATCTGCTAACTAGTCTACCTACTAAATTCTTTTCTTGCTACAGTCAGTTCTTAGCATAGTTGCCAAAGTTATCATTTATAAATGTATGTTCATCCACGTCATCTTCTCATTTTACTTAGAGTAAAATAAAAGTCTATAAAATAGTCTGTAAAATCTATAATATGTAGGGTTAATTTCTGTCTGTGACATTATTGTATACTACCATCTTCCTTGATTATCCATTTCTGTTTAGGTGGGCTTCACTAGTTTTCCAGTGCTCCAGGGTTCCCCATGGCTCTCCGTCTTTGTACTGGCTGTTGACTCTTCCAAATGCCCATGACACATTGCTTCATTTCCTTCCATTTTTGCTCATCTTTCACCTAATCAGCGTAGTTTCATCTGACTACTTTTAAAATCACAAGACTGTCGGTATAATCCTCCCCACTTACTCTATTACATTTTTTTCCCATAGCATGTTTATCTTTTAAATATACTACCTAATGTAATTATTTATTTTCTGTCTCCTCTCACACTACAACACTTACGAAATATAGCACATTTACTTGCTTTATTCCCTGTTCTATCCCTTGCATCTAACATAATCCTTACTAATTGTTGAATAATTGAGTTGGATGGAGGCCTTGAAATTAAAGAGAACTTCCTGGATTAGAAACAATACCAGGGCAGGTACCACATTTGTCTTGTTCCTGGACACATCATCCATGCCTAACACCATGCGAAGAACATAAGAAGACTTTGGTAAATTTATGTTTATTTAACAAATTACCTCCATAAAAAGTTGATTTAGCAAGTATATTGAATTAGAGTATATCCATTTACATTTGGTAGTACAAATATTTTGCTCAGATATTTGAATTTTACCTAATTAAAATTATATAAATATGTACTTATGAAATGAGAATATATCTTACTTATAGTTAAAAGATTTAAAATAGGTAAAAATTTGTATATGTGTATTATATATGTATATAGATATAGATAAATATGTGTATATATATGTGTGTATGTGTGTGTATATTCATAACACACACATATTTTAGTTTGGCAAATTACATCACATTAAAAATAGTCAAGAAAGAAAATATTGTATAAATGATAGGGATTTTACATATGCAAACAACTAAAGACAGAATGTAATTTTAATCTAATTAATATCATGTACTTGTGATCACTGTAGATTCAATTTGATAATTTTTAATTTTTTTAAATGGATTTTCACTGTGTTGTCCAGGCTGGCCTTGAACTCCTCGGCTCAAGCAATCTTCCTGCCTCAACCTCCCTAGTAGTCCAGATTATGGGCAAGTGCCAATCACAAAGGATCCATATAAAGTAAGATAAAATGTGAAAAAAGTAGACCACTGTTGAAAATAATGAAATTTTTATGATAATAAATTGTAGTCTAAATTGTAATATAAATGTTTGCTTGTGTAGCATCTAAGATTTCTGAACTAGTACTCAAACTCTAATTAAATCACACAACAAGAGGATGGAAATGCAATTCAATTAACAAGATTCTTCTTTTTTGATACATTTGATTCTTTCTCCTTGGTCTATTTCTTTGATATTGCGTTCTGATTTTTGAATGTCACATTAGCTAATAAAAATCAACAAGAAGCTGAAGAGAGTAAGAAGCCCGTCACATTGTTGAATTGCTGTAAATATAACCTCATAATGAATGATGCATTTTGAAAATATATCCATATGCTTCTATCTTGGTCAATGTAGCAGCACATAGTAGAGAGATTTGGGAATTCAATTGCAGTTTTTAAAATTAAAATACTTAAAAGTGAGACATTATATTTACCCAGTGTTAAAGACACAATTATTCAATTAGTTTATTTTTATTCTGAAAGCATATGCTGAGCATCTAAGAGCTATAGCTTTAGTGAAATTATAATTAAAGTTCATCTGTTCTAGAGAGACTTACAATCCAAGAGCAGAATCAGATATATACACAACAAATTAGGGAAGATATAAGGTATTGAGTTCAAAGATGAAGAAGTATAAAAGGAAGGGCGGGCATGGTGGCTCACGCCTGTAATCCCAGCACTTCGAGAGGCTGAAGTGGGTGGATCACTTGAGGTCAGGAGTTTGAAACCAGCCCAGCCAACATGGCAAAATCTCACCTCTACTAAAAATACCAAATTAGCCAGGAATAAGTGGCACATGCCTGTAATCTCGCTTACTGGGGAGGCTGAGGTAGGAGAATCACTTGAACCCAGGAGGTGGAGGTTGCAGTGAGCCAAGATTGCATGACTGCACTCCAGTCTGGGTGACAGAGTGAGACTCCATCTCAAAAAAAAAAAAAAGTATAAAAAGACATGATGGAAATGAAAGGGAGGTAAAGATTATATTGTAACAGAATAAATGATCTAATAATAATTTATTTGCACAAGCAAAAGTTTTTTAAAAAATTAAAATTAGCGTAAGTTTAACAAGGTATTGTTAAATACCTAGTGTTAGGTATTTGCCTAAAGGGATTCCATCATTGTTGCTGGCATCTGAGCCTGCTCTGACTAGGGAAATTGAAGAAGAAAGGTAGTATTTATAAATGTTCTTCTTTACCAATGTCGAAAGTGGGCTGCCCAAGCTCTGAGGGTAGGGTCCTTGGAAATGAAGTTGGCTGTCTTAGGTCTCCCTGGATAGTCAAAGTAGCCTAAAATTTAAGAAAATAATTGCATTGACTTTTGTCATTTAAAATGAATGAAGCCTGAAGTACTGAGTCGTCAGAACTTCTGAAATACAGTCATGGGGATTCTCTGACGGCTCAAATGTTAATGGATCATGGGGAAAACTGGGAGGTTATCAGAAAATAGGACAGATAGAGTTATTAGAAAATAGGACAGATAGAGTAGCAGAAGAGGCACTCAAGAGACTAAAGACAGTGTCTGATATCAATGAGTAAAGAATATTTCAATGTCTTAACAATACAAGCACAAAGTTTAATGCCATTGGCTGAATATCCCACTTAAGAGTTTCATACCACAAAAGGAAGAATGTCGCAGAAGCCAACTCCTGAGTCTTTATTTAAAACATATTAAATCTGAATGGTATCTATCAGAGGACAGGACATACCTATGAAGGTTTCTTTGTAATGCCTTTGTAAATTTTCATTAGAAAACTTTAAGGTTTTTTTTTCTACACCAAACTGAAAATCTAATTCTAATCTATATGCTAACATTAATCTTCATCACACAGACACGCAGATATAAAATACAATGAAAATTGCTATTTTGGTAAATAAAGCCCACATATTAATAACAGATAAAGCTATGTTGCTTTTTTGCTATGTTGAAAGCTGGCTGCTTCTTCTACCTAAATTTCAGAGATGTTCAATTTCAGATAAACTTAGCTTGTTTACAAGTTACTCAGTAAAAGACTTCCAGAAGAGCTATTGTGTGACATTTAATTCTAGAATATAAACATGTTTTGAGAAAAATGAAGTATTAAATAGACCATCATAATAGATTCAATATGAAATGTCAGTGTACATTTTAGAAATATACATATTATTTTATTCACTTTTTTTTTTTATTTTTGGTGACAGCTAAAAATGAAAGACTCATTGACAATAGTGTCTTTTAACATATCCCCCAGCAAACATTATTAACTAGAATGGTAAGAAATGCATCTTCTAGTTTTTGTATGTAGATAAAGCAGTGTGAATTTTAATTATATTCTTTTACGTCATTATAAATTAGTCTGGTTTAAGAATGTTATGCACTGTAGAGTCATACCATGTTGGGAATGTTGAGCACAGAATCAATAGTTATGTCTTTTCTCCCTTTCCTCAGACCATGTCTTCAATGTAGATTTTCTGCCCCTGTCAATATAGTGAGAATAATGAAAATCAATTTTATTTATATGACATAGTTTGTGCAGTGCATATAATTTAGTCCCATAAATGTCCTTCAAAATATTGTTTACATTAATCATTTGGAAGATTGTAAATTTGTTGTAGTGCCAGCTTCTATATGCCAAACCATGATGTTTCTGATTAAGTACATTTAGTGATGTAGGTTTAAAGAACAAACTACATTTTGAGAAACACTGGTTTCCTGTCATTTAAAAACACACACCACACTCGTGAAAACATAAGACAAATGATTTATGAGTAAACAAATTTTCTTCTTACTTAAAATTGCTTATCCAGCATTCTAATCAGTGAGAATATAGTGTGCCCAAATAAACAGTATTTCATCCTTTTAAACTTTTGAAAGAAAATCTCACTTACCTTTTGTCTTTGTAGTTCAGTTCAACAAATAAACCTTCAATGCTGTCTGCGCACTAAGCACTGCTGATACACAAATTGGGGTGACTTCCAACTTGTGAGAACTTCAGCTGGTAGTAAATGTGGCAATTAATCTTTTATATTTGAATATCTTTGTAAGTTAATTTCAACCCTTTCTGTTACAATGTTGATGATAAACAAAAGAAAAATGTATAGCAAAAGGAAATAGAATGTATATATACACAAATATGTGTATAAACACACATGAACACACAGTGTCTTTGTAATATCCTATCTTTAAATAATGGAAGACAGAAAACAACAAGTGATTAAGTTCATCTGATGAAATAAGAAAATATCCTGACTATAGATATTGATTATACGTTAAAAAATATTTACCTATGAAAAATTTAAGCACTTGAAAATATGAAATGCAATATGAGATAGCTATAGATTCTCTGCTTAAATTTAACAAAAGCTAACTTTTTTCGCAAAATTAAAGAATGAATGAATTTACATGATTGACGAGGAAATAAAAGGTGCTAGGATATAACTCTGATGATTCACTCCTTTGTTCAGCACCCTCATCTTGAGTGAAGGTGGACACTGTGAATTTCTTGCAACCAATAGAACATAGAAAAGCAGACAGGCTGTCACTCTTATGAGTACTTTGCATTGCTTAAGATTCTGTCATAGCTGACTATTTTGAAAGAGTCTGCTGTTAACCTTAAAGAAACAAGCTGCTATGACCATTCTGTCTCTTTAGGGGTACAATAAGAAATTAATTTAGAAATCGGTGTGCCATCCTTTCAAGAGTCTTTTATTTTTCACATGATGAAAAATATATTGATATATTTAGTGTCATAATATCATAAAAAAGTATAAAGTGTAACTATTGTATAATAGTTTCTTTTTCAACACTTTATTAATTATTTCAAACTGTATAATTGTGACTCAGTGGATATGCATTAAAATCAAGGTCAAAGAAGAAATGAAAGTATTAGCCGCAAAAGCAACAAAATGATTGTGGCAAGCACATGATGTTTCCCTTTTTCAAAATATTCTTCTCTTGATCTAAAAGACATATTTATGCTATATCCAATCTTACAGGTCACATATCTCTTCTTTGGTGAAGATTTTCACAAATCTCCCCTTCTAGAGTAAATATGCCTCCACTTGTTTAGTAACTCTCTTATTCTCTTACCATGATGCACTTGCCACCATTTTAGATTATTGATCAGTTGGTTCATTGATTATTAGTTCTTACAGATTTCTACAAAAACTTAAGCTGAATAGGAATAAGCACTTTAAATTTTTCATCACTGCTTTTCTAGAAATATTCCCTCAGACATGGTAGTCCTTTAAGAAATATTTATTGAATAAATAAAAACTGCAAAAAGAAAGGTTGCAAAATTTCACTTAATGCTGGAGATAGCTATCTTACAATGATGGTAAAAACACACATGAATATCCAGAAAGTAAAATATTATTTAAATAATTTAAGGAAGAAAGTCTGTTGGAGGTAGGATATAATTCTGACATAAAAATTAGATAATCTAAGGTTTTTCAACATGCTTTCTAAACATGAAAGAAAATTTAAGGATCAAAATTATTTTCTACTCTCCAGAATCTTTAGTTTCATAATTAAGAATGCTCTTTAGACCTTTTAAAATCAACTCTTTGTCGTATTTCCATTATTTGCAAATATAACATTACATATATATATACACATTATATATAATATATATGGAATTATATGTATGTATGTATATATAATGTAGTAATACTACTCTATTACTGCATTGGATATGTTTTCACTATCTTGTACTGCAATATATACATGTTATACTAGTTGTATTTATTAATATTAGATATCACCATAAGTATTTTCCTCATTAATTTTATTAAAAGGAAAAAAATGATTCATGATTGAGAGTGAGATTTCATCATCATCATGTATATTATGGCCAATGGAAACAGAACCATTTAAAGAGTCATCATACTAATATAAACTATCTTAAAATGCCTAAATACTGGGTAATATCTGATTTTTTCCCCAAAAACTGAAGTAAAATTTCTATAATCAGTTATTGTACTTTTTCTTACATACAAACTTCCCATTATATATTTTAGTTTTCTTGAATACTTTCATATGTGGAATTATCTCTTCAGAGTCAATAATGTATGTCTGTAATTAAAAATGTATTGTGATATGTGAAGACAGCAAAAGGTATTGTCTGAGAATAACTATTTTGTTAGTTTGTTACCGTGTTTAAATACTTACCAAGGGAAGTATAATTCTATTTCATTCCATTCAATCTGTAATAATTTGGCCTCCTATGGGTTTCTATAATGATCAAGAAATCAAGAAGAAGCAATATTGTAATCTAATATATGGATGAAAAACATAGTAAATTTTATAACATATTTTAATTTTGTTATGTAGTTGAATGTTTATATTTGCTGATTATGTAACTGATGACCAGCAGACATCTTACATTCATTTATTTTAAAGAATTATATAACCCAAAGTTGATAATTCTACCTCCTACTTTGTTGTCTTATAATTAAACATTATCAAGATAGTAGGTATTATATACAACTAACACACAGTATTATAATAAATTGAGGATGTAAAGAACAGATACAGTTTTAATTTGTAATTATTTACAATAATATGTTTTTACAGGTTGATAATTAGATAAGAAAAATCTTTTTGCAATGTTTGCGGTAAAACTACTTAATATCTCCATTCTGTGTTAAGTATTTTTATTGTTCCATCTCCAAATCACTG
The DNA here is from genome assembly GCF_009828535.3 of Hylobates moloch. Classification (NCBI taxonomy): domain Eukaryota; kingdom Metazoa; phylum Chordata; class Mammalia; order Primates; family Hylobatidae; genus Hylobates; species Hylobates moloch. The sequence continues at coordinate 117,545,095 of NW_026652279.1, forward strand.
AAGTGAATTTTTAAATTGGATTTGGTAATTAAAATATAGGGGAACATTATTTATATGAATAATTGACTTATTTGTTTCATTTAATGAAGACATAGCTTACTAGCTCCCAATGCATACAAACATTTACAAATGAGTTTGCATGATTTTAGTTGTGACTTTTATGAGCTTGGTTCCTGTCTGTGCCATATTAAAACACTTTTTTCAGCCATCAGAATCATAAAGAAATGATGACTGACAGATTGCATTTTTCTAATTATTACCAAATAAGGGTAGAAAACATGTGTATCAGTTTGGGTTATACTAAACTAACATTTTGTGTGTGTGTGTGTGTGTGTGTGTGTGTGTGTGTGTGTGCGTGTTTGTAGAGAAAGTGAGAGAGAGAGTTGCGAGGTTTTTTTCAAGAAATTATTTTATACAATTGTTGGGGTCCATTTAGGCAAATCTGTGGGGTGGGCCAGCCACAGACTGGAAAACTGGAAACTCTGGGTTAGGAGCTAAAGCTGCAGTCAGCTTGCATAACTTCTTCCTCAGGGAAACCTCAGTTTTTGCTCTTAAGGTCTTTCAATTGATTAGATGAGGCCAACCCAGATTATCAAGGTTAATCTTGTTCACTCAAAGTCACCTAACGATAAATGTTAGACACATCCGCAAAATATTTTCAGAGCAACACCTATATTGGTGTTCAGTTGAATAACTGAATACTGTAGCCTAGCCAAGGTGACACATTAAAATAAGCATCACAACATGTGAAAGAAAGAATATATATAATACGTATACATATATATATATAAACCTACTTATAGGATAAACGATTGGATACTTATTAGATTGTCTTGATGGAAAGTGTCAGTACAATTATACCATTTTACTATTTGAAAACAAATATAACACTACTTTGACTATTTTCTATAAGTATACTTTTATATTTTGTCACTAATAATGGAAATGGACTTTTTTAAACTGCAACTCAGTCACATATACTGGTAAACACAAATGATGTATTTGTAAACACAAATGATGTATTTGCACTGTAATATTTGAATTCTCTTTTTCACAATAAGCACTTTTGTTTCTAATAAAATTAAGAAGGTGAAATATCTTGATATTTTCTTGTGGGTTTGTGAAGAACAATGAAACAACATGGTATAAAATAACTGCTCATAATTATGTAACATTTGTGAAATATATTGTTATTAACCACAGAATGATAAAAAAGAAGTGTTTATCTTTGATTGCAATAATAAAACATTATTAATTTTATTATAGGTGAACTCTATATAAACCACAAAAACAGATAGATGAAAGGTTCTTTTTAAACATTTTTTGTAAAATTGATCCTTTGAAATATTCCTGTGAACATAATTAAATCACTAAAATTATCCACCAAAAAGCAATGGGGAATTTTACTTCTTTGTGCAAAAAAATAATTTACAAAACAAATGTTTGAAAGTAAGATCAATTTTCATTTCAATTATTCAATAAATTGTTGAAATTATTTATAGGTTATTGATTATTAATTTTCCAAACATTCAGTTATCAGAAAGCATATCAAACAGAGAAAAACATTTACACCTCCAACAGAAACCAACAAATGAAACACAAGAGCAAAAACATGAAGAATCATGGAAAAAAAATTTAAAAAAACTCTTATTTTGTGACTTACAACACACAAATGAGATTTGGCAGGGAAAGAATTTTAAAAGAACAATTTTTTTTGCCATTTATGGATCATATATGACATATAATACTTCCGATAACAAAATATCTTCAAACTACAAAATAAGTTGAGGTTGGCTATGCAAAAACAAAACAATAAAAAACAAATAAGGAGAAATACCTTTACTATGTTAGAGCACATTAAGCCTTTTAAATGATATTTATAATTGTTAACTCTATGATGTGGAGATTTCCAGATAGTTGGATTTTTTAATAAATGAAATGCTATTATATTTTACTATTCTATTATTACAGATAAATAATTTATTTCTGTCAAATTAGCAGAATAAAGAGTATTCTGGCCACAAAATCACAGTGTAGATATTTTTGTTTTAAGGTGAGTAAAAATACTGTGACCTATGAATCTTGGCTAATTATTGGAGAAAGTAAGCAGCAGATTAATTATTTTGTTTTCTTTGGGAAATCTAAAACTAAACAAAATTCAGGCAAAAGTGAAAAAAGTGTCTTCAACTTCCACTTGCCCTAAAATTTATTTTAAAATTAATTTTCTACCCATTTTAATATATTTATTACTTTCTTATCAAAGGTACATTTTTGCATTAGTGTAAATTAAAACTTTAGAATATTTAATAATCCTAAAAAATACAATCCTGAACAGCTGTCAAGTCTGCAAATTAAAAATAGACATAAATAAACAATTTGAGGCAAATAATTATTAGATTACCATTAATATAAGAAATATATTATTTTTATGTGGCAAAATGCAAAAATTTTATAATACAATATATTTTAATATTGTTTTGTGCATTTTATTATGATGTCAAATTGCCATATGTTAAAATATTTATGTTTTCAGGTGGAATTACATAACTATTTGGTAATCATTGGTTTGTAGCTGCCTGGAAGTGTTGAGATAGAGCAGGGGCCCCTAAGCCCTGTGACACACGGGTACTGGTCTATGACCTGTTAGGAAATGGGTGCCACTGCGGGAGGTGAGTGTCCGATAAGAGAGTATTATTTCCTGAGCTCTGCCTCCTGTCAGATCAGCAGCAGCATTAGATTCTCACTGAAGTGCCAACAACGCTATTGTGAACTGCGCATGTGAGGGAGCTAGGTTGCACGCTCCTGATGAGATCTAACTAATGGTTGATGATCCGAGGTGGAATAGTTTCAAATTGTTTTCCCCAAAATTGGTCCCTGGTGCCAAAAAGCTTGAGGACTGCTGAGGTAGAGAAGGCCAAGAATCAGTGGATTATATGAATGTAAGAATTGAGAGTTTGGAGAGGTAGTAACAGTACAACAGACCCACAGTTTGCTGCTTCTAGGACTCTGTCTCTCTCTCACAATATTATCCTATTAGAAACTGAACGTTTTCTGGACTTGAGTGCTTTAAATATGAAAAAAGTGTATTTATAAACCAAATAATTTTGTCCAATGACCATGACAAAATACTCATAATTCTAGACTCCAGTTTATGCCCAAATAAAATGATAGAAGTTTTACAGTTCTTTGTGTACATTTTCTTACTTTTGCCTGGTCAGGGGATAGTTTTGTTCTGTTTTGTTTTTGAGATTATAATCTAAAATTTAAATATATTAAGTGATCACCTACCAGACAGGAATTGAAGTTTGTGATGCTTTTCTGAGAAGTTTTTTCATGGGAGATATTCTCTTCTATTTCTAGCCTGATGGTAATAAACATACAATCCCACTGATTTTATTACTTCAGATTATATTTAAGTTGCAAATGGATAGCTTGTAAACTTTCATTTCAAATAATATTTATTGGAACACTTTGTTCCTTAAGATAATGCGTTAGTTTATTATTTAACCTGAAAGAACAGACCCTTCTTTTCTATTACTTTCCTTGAACTCTGATTTGTTGATTTAATTTTATTTTAAAGGAAGTTTTGTTTTACCATTTATGAAAAACCTAATGCAGCTTTACAGTCTTCTAATTTAGTCCAAAAAAACAGTAATATGGAACGAATAATATTCATTGAAGGTGACTGAGATGAAATTTTAAGGAAATAAAAAATGTACACATTTCTATATAACACCTTTCCTTCTCCCAGTGAAAACTACACAATGTAACCATAAATTACAGTCCTTTCACCTCTTCATTGCATGAGTAAAAGGGTGTGAGAATGCTCATTCAGTTGGGAAATCAAATTGACTTAAAATACGATAGTGAAATAGTGGAAAACGCTACATACTTACTGTTTTGAAAATATATTTAAATTTATGTATGCATTTCCAGAAATATTCATCTCATGTCTCTACACATATAATAAAAGCAATTTATTCTAATATACATCATTTTACTGTCATTCTGATATTCTCAGGAAATATTCAAATTAGTTTATGTTCTAATATAGAAAACTGAGGCATCATGAAACTATCACATATGTTTAATTTTGCTTCTGATATTTATTTTCATGACTTTTTTTAAGGTGTGGGAAAATAAGCACCTTTCTGTCATCCTACCTTTCCTGTCCTGTTTAAATGCACTTATGCAGACATTTATTTGAGAAAAGTCTAGGTGTTATTTGCCCATGTACTTTAAGGCGTTAAGTACCTAGGACATAAAATCACCTAAAGTTTAAGCAGTTAGTGTTAACGTGTTTGAAAATAAACTCCTGATCTATTCCTTTAAAATTGATCCCACACATTCTTTGCCATGTCAATCAATAGCTGCTCTATCATCTTAGATTTTCAGGAAAAACAGTGAATATATAAATTATCCTTGACTCTTTTCCTCTCACATTTCACATTATGAGTCAGTAAACTGTATTGACTTTACCTTAGAAATACAGTCATTCCTTGGTCTCCACAGGGGCTTGGTTTCAGAAACCCTGTGGATACTAAAATTCATGGGTGCTCTAGTCCATTATATAAATAGTATAATATATGCAAATCACCTATGCACAACCTCCTGTATATGTTAAGCAATCTCTGGATTACTTACAATAATTGAGATAAAAACTAAAAACAGAACTACCATATCATCCAGCAACCTCAATACTGGGTATTTATCTAAAATAACAAAATAAGAAAATATAATTGATAAACTCTATTGTTTAGAAAATAATGACAAGGAAAAGAAAAGTCTTTACTTGTTCAGTACCTATATAACCATCATAGGCTCAAAAACACAGAACATTCCAGAAAAAAAACAAAGAATTTTCTGGATTAAAAAAACATTATGATCTTCGGTTAGTCAGATTAGTGGATGTGGAACCTGTGAATATAAAGGACGAACTCTATATCCAGAATCCAACCTCTTCCCACCAATTAATATGATCACATATTTTCATCACTACCACTCTGTTAGCATGCTAAAGATCCTAAGCTGAGCAAAACCTTACAGATAGGAAGGAGTGGAGCTGTGAATTTAAAAACAAGAGACCTGACCAGAGCAGGATATAAAAGTAAAGTCTAATTTTTAAGACTATTCAGACTATGAAGAGTTGACTCAGTTGTTAAATTTATTATGGTTTTTATTGCTATATTTTAAGTAAGATAGTAAATGAAACTCATAATATCTCTTTTTCACGTTTGTATAAGCACTCGACTGATTTGCATTTGATATGTGCTCAGTGCATGTTACTAGATAGGTTTTAGCTCAATTTCTTTATAAATATCTATAAAATATTTAAATGTGTGCTAATATTAGCACTAGGATGCTTACACATAATGTTTCTTCTGATTCACACAAAAATTGCCTAAGAATTGCCAGTGCTCTATCCCCCTGATTGCATGTAAAGATACTGAGAAAGGTAAAGAGAACCTGTGACTTTGGTATCACTTATTATTGACATTATTTGGATATCATAAAAACCGTAGCTAGTACCTTACCTTTTTTACATGCATACAAAATCCTCTACATGAAGGTTTAACAAACCTTTCCTGGTAAACAGACACATAGTAAATATTTTTATTTTGCTGATCATGCAATATCTACTACAACTATTGTAATTCTGGAATTTTAGAGAATCATAAGAAAGAAATGAATGAGCAGTGTGTTCCAAAATCTTTATTTCTAAACACACATGGGCCAGGCACAGTGGCTCATGCCTGTAATCCCAGCACTTTGGGAGGCCAAGGTGGGCAGATCACCTGAGGTGGGGAGTTAGAGACCAGCCTGGCAAATACGGTAAAACCCAGTCTCTGATAAAAATACAAAAAAAAAAAAAAATTACCCAGGCTTCGTGGTGGGCACCTGTAATCTCAGCTGCCTGGGAGACTGAGGCGGGAGAATAGCTTGAATCTGGGAGGTGGAGGTCGCGATGAGCTGAGATTGCGCCACTGCACAACAGCCTGGGCGTGACAAAGGGAGACTCCATCTCAAAACAAAACAAAACAAAACCAAACCAAACAAAAAACAGGCTGGGAGCAGTGGCTCACACCTGTAATCCTAGCACTCTGGGAGGCTAAGGAGGGCAGATCACCTGAGATCAGGAGTTCGAGACCAGCCTGGCCAACACGGTGAAATCCCGTCTCTACTAAAAATACAAAAAATAGCTGCGCATGGTGGCACACGCCTGTAATCCCAGCTACCCCTGAGGCTGAGGCAAGAGACTCATTGGAACCCAGGTGGTGGAGGCTGCAGTGAGCTGAGACGGGGCCACTGCACTCCAGCCTGGATGATAGAGCAAGACTCTGTCTCAAAAATAAATAAACAAATAAAATAAAATAAAAAAAACAAACAACAACAAGAAAACCTACATGACAGGCCAGATTTGGTCCATAAGCCATAGTTTGCCGACCGTTACATATAACAAGGACTTGGCAATTACAGCTCTGTAGAAAGTGCCCAGTAAACTTTATCAAATTAATATTTACATCAGTTTAGTGAATGTATATAGTTTTAAAAACTTCAGAAGGTGACATCAACAAGATGGCCTACTGAGGTGCTTACCACTTATTCCGCTCTGTTAGTACACAAGTAGACTGAAACTGTTAGTACAGTTTACAACTGTTAGTACACAAGTAGACTGAAAGTGAAAGGATGGACAAAGATATTCAAGATATTCCATGAAAATGGAAACAAAAGGACAATAGAAATAGCTATACTTACAATAGAAAAAATAGACTTTAAGTAAAAATCTGTTAAAAAAAAAGGACAGAAAAGGTCATTATATAATTGTAAATAGGTTAATTCAGTTAGAGGATATAAAAGTTGTAAATATACCTGCATCCAACAACACAGCTCCCCAATATGTAAAGCAAATATTATTAGATCTAATGGGAGAGATAGAAAGCAATACAATTATAGTTGAAGACTTCAAGGCTTCACTTTTAGCAATGGAAATATCATCCAGATAGAAAATCAACAAATAAATATCAAATTTAAACTGCACTTTAGAACAAATGGACCTAATGGACACATATAGAGCATTCCAACAACTGCAGAATACACATTCTTCTCAACTATACATGGAACAATAAAATATTCTGCAACATAGATTATATAACATGCCACAAAACAAATCTTAACAAATTTGAAAAGGTGGAAATAATATAAAATCTCTTTTATGACCACAATGGTATAAAAATAGTAATCAACAACAGGAAGAACCTCAGAAACTTTACAAATACTTCAAAATTAAACAATATACTTCTGAATAACCAATGATTTAATGAAGAAATTAAAAGAGAAATTTAAAATTATTGAGACAAATAGGAAAGACACGTCACAGTTCCAAACCTGCAGGATACAGCAAAAGCAGTTCTAAAAGGGAAGTTTATAGCAGTATTAGCAAAGTTATGGAATCAGTGTTAGTGTCCATCAATGAATGATTGAATTTTAAAAAATGTGGTGTATATACACAATAGAATACTATTCAGTCATAAGAAATAATAAAATCATGTCTTTTGCAGCAACGTGGATAGAACAAATGACCATTATCTTAAGTGAAACAAGTCAGTAACAGAAAGACAAATATGGGTGGATCATTTGAGGTCAGGAGTTCTAGACCAGCCTGGCCAACATGGTGAAACCTCGTCTCTACTAGAAATACAAAAATTAGCCGGGTGGTAGTGGCATGCTCCTGTAATTCCAGCTACTTGGGAGGCTGAGGCGGGAGAATCCCTTGAGTCCTGGAGGCGGAGGTTGTGGTAAGCCGAGATTGGGCCACTGCATTCTAGTCTGAGCGAGTGAGACTGTCTCAAAAAAAAGAAAAAAGAAAGACAAATATTACATGTTCCCATTCATAAGCCAGAGTTAACCAGTGTGTACACATGGATGTAGAGAGTAGAATAATGGACAAGGGAGTCTCAGAAGGCTGAAGGAGTTGTCATGATGGTGGATAATGGGGAATTACTTAATGGGTACAATGTACATTACTCAAGTGATTGATATATTAAAAGAGCCCTGACTTGACAACTCCGCAACTATGCACATGTATGCCACAAATTTATACAAATTGAAGAGAAAACAAAACAGAAAGATCTCAAGTAAAAAACCTAATGTTGTATCTCAAGGAATTGGAAAAACAAAAACAAACTCAACCCCAAATTTATAGAAGGAAGAAAATAATAAACATTAGAGGTGAAATAAATGAAATAGACTGTAAAAACATTACAAATAATTAAAAAAAGAAGAATTGGTTTTTTATAAAGATAAGCAAAATTGACAAACCTTTAGCTAGATTAAGAAAAAAAGGGAGGAGACTCAAAAAAATCAGGTAAGAAAAAGGAGACATTAAAAATGATAGCACAGATTTACAAACGTTCATAAAATACTGTTATGAACAATTATATGCCAGCATATTGGATAACTTAGAATGAATGAATAAACTCCTGGATGCATACAATCTGCCAAGATTAAACCATGAATAAACAGAAAACCTGAACAGACCAATATGAGTGAGAAAATTGAATCAGTGATAAAAGTCTCTCATCAATGAAGAGTACAGAAACTGATGGATTCATTGCCGAATTTTATAAAATGTTAAAAAAAACCTAATACCAATTTTTCTATAACTATTTAAAAAAATTAAGGAGGGAGGGGGGAATCCTTCCAACCCCATTCTGCAAGGCATGCATCACCCTGATACTAAAACTACACAAGGACACAATATAAAAAGGATAATACAGGGCAATATTCCTGATGAACATAGATGCACATATTCTTAACAAAATACTAGCAAACTGAATTCAATAGCATGTTAAAAATATCATTTGCCATAATCAAGTGCAATTAATCCCAGGGATGCAAGAATGGTTCAACATATACAAAGCAATAAATATTATATATCACATTAACAGAATGAATTACAAAAGTTATACAATCATTTCAATAATTGCAGAAAAAGTATTTGAGAAAATTCAGCATCCCTTCATAATAAAAACTTTTACCGAAAGTATAGAAAGAATGTACCTTAATATAATAAAGGCCATATATGACAACCCATAACTAACATCATACTGAATGAGGAAACTGAAAGGTTTTTTTTCTAAGATCCAAAACAAGATAAAGATACCTATTTTTTTTATCACTTCTACTCAACATAGTACTTGATGTCCTGGCCAGAACAATTAAGTAAGAGAAAAAAATAAAAGGTATCAAAATTAGAAAGGATAAACTTAAATTGTTTCTGTTTGCACATGATAGGATTTTATATGTAGAAAACTTTAAGGACTTCACAAAAAATCTGTTAGCTCTAATAAACAAATTTAGTAGCGTTGCAAGGTACAAGGTTAACATATGAAATTACTAGTGTTTTCATATGCCAAAATTGAACTATCTGTAAAAGAAATCAAAAATTAATCCCATTCCCAATAGCTACAAAAATTAAAATATTTAGTAATAAATTTAACCAAGTAAGTAAAAATCTCAACACTCAAAACTATAAAACGTTGATAAAAGGAAGTGAGGAAGCTACAAAGGAGAGGGAAGCTACCTCACGTTCATGTGTTAGAGGAATGAATATTGTTAAAATATTCATACCATACTACCCAAAGCAATTTATAAGTTAAATGCAATCCTTATGTAAATACTAATGACATTATTCACAAAAAAAATCTTAAAATTTGTATGGAACCCATAAAAGGCCCAAACAGCTAAAGCAATCATAAACAAAAACAAAGCTGAAGGTATCACCCTACCTGGCTCCTAAGTATACTTCAAAGCTGTAATAAGCAAAACAGCATGGTACTGGCATAAAAGCAGACAAACAGCCCAATGGAACAGAATAGAGTTACAATATAAATCCTTGCGTTTAAAACTAACTGGTTTTTGACAAAGGTGCTGAAAACACATAACGAAGAAAGGGAAATATCTTCTGTAAAAGATATTAGGAAAACGGGATATACACATGCAGAAGGAAGCTAAACTGTGACTCAAACCATATACAAAAATTAATTCTAAACCAATTCAATAAATGTTTGAATTTCATGTTGAACCTAATTTAAATGTTAGACCTGAAACTGTGGAACTACAGGAGGAAATCTTAGGGATAAAAACATCCATAACACTAGTCTTGCCAGTGATTTTTTTTTTTTGAAAATGACCTGAAAAGCATAGGCAACAAAAGCCAAAATATAAACGGGATTACCTCAAACTAAAAAGTTTTTGCACAGCAAAGGAAACAATAAATGGAGTAAGGAGAAAATCTACAGATTTAGAGAAATCACCTAATGCATCTTATAAGGAGTTAATATTCAAAATATACAAGAAACTCAAACAACCCACTGACAAGGAAACAATTAGCCATATTACAAAATAGGCAAAAGACCCATATAGGCATTCCTCAGAGAAGACATACAAATGACCAACAGGTATTTGAAGAAAATGCTTAACATCACTAATAATTATAAAAATACAAATCAAAACCATAATGAGACATCACTTCACACCTGTTAGAATGGTCATTATCAAAAAAACAGAAGAGAACAAGTATTGGTGAGGATGTGAAGAAAAGAGAATCCTTATACACTCTTGATGGGAATGTAAGTAACTTAGTGTAGCCATAATTTAAAACATTGTGGAATTTCTTCAAAATATTAAAAGGTCAACTACCATATGATCTAAAAATTTTGCTACTGAGTATGTATCCAAAGGAAATGAAATAAGTATGTTGAGGAGCTATCTGCTCCTGCACTATCTGCACTCTCATGTCTATTGCAGAACTATTCACAATAGCTAAGATATGGCGTCAACAGAAGTGTCCATGAACAGAGGAATGGAAATAAATGTGGTATATATACATACTGGAATACTACTTAAACATAATTAGAATGTAATCCTGTCATTTGTGACAAATGTGGATCAACATGGAAAATATATTTTGAGTAAAATAATTTAGGTGCAGAAAGAAAAATACCACAAGACCTCTCTTACATGTGGAATCTTAAAACACTGATCTCATAGAAGGGTGGAGTAAAATGGTGGTTACCAGAGGCTGAGGTGGTTGGGTGGGGAGTGAGAGAGGTGGAGATGTTTGATTTTCTCCAAGCATGTATAATTACAGTTATATAGGAGGAAAACAAGTTTAGAATAGGCAAATATATAGAGACAGAAATAAATAAGTGGCTTCCTGGGGCTGGATTAGTTGCTATGTATTTCAGTCCTTTACTTTGGGTATACTTTTAAAATGTATTTCGTATGATTTGTATTGAAAATCTTGAATGTGACATTGATTTCATTCAAGGATTATAGTTTATCCAACTTCAAAGTTGTTATCATGGGTATCTAAAATTTCTAAAATTCTTTGCCAAGTTCCAAGAACCAACAGTATAATCCCAGATCAGGCACTGCTCTTGTGTACTATTCAACAACAGAATTGGATAGTGTGGAATATTGGTAAAATAACTAAGTCCTAGCACAAACATATTTAAGTACAATTCAGATTTATAACACATTTAGTAATTAAAAGCAATATTTACTTTTAATAATTCTTTTCTAATTTGATCTTTAAAATTGTTTAGGCTTAATAAAGTTTCTGCCACTTAAATTTCTTACTAATTACTTTCATAGCAAATATGTGGGGTGGGGGACAAAGGATAGATGAGGAATAGGGGAGAAACTGGGAATGACTGCCAACGTTAGGGAGTTTCTTGGGAGGTGAAAATGTACTAAAATTGAGTGTGGTGATGGTTGCACAACTCTGCGAACATACTAAAAATCATTAGATTGTACACTTTAAATGGGTGAATTGTATGATGATATGTTAATTATGTCTTAACAAAGCAGTTTAAAAAATAAAACAGAAGAAATTAGAATTTTTTAAGCATTTACTATTAACTTCACTATTAAATCAATAAAGAAATCAGTAAATACACCAAATATTTATGTCTACCTTCTGAAGGATTGTATACATATGTCAACATCTCTCTATATAAAATTATTTGGTTAAGACACAGTTTATAGCCTTTTAACTTTATTACAGTATACATAAGCATGTGCGTTAGGCTTACAGAATAATCTGTAAATTGTCCTATTTTCTGTAACTCAGAAAATTGAACTGACATGTAAAACTATCAAATGAGTTTCTTCCATTTGACTAGTTTAGAGTAAATGTAACACATTTTTATGTATGCTATATTCAGGGCATGCCTTTATTCTAATTTTAGCTACCAAATAGAAAAATAGATGTAGAATACAGTTGTACAAGAAAAATGACAGATATTCAAAGTATCATGTTTTTAGCATATAACATAATTTGCAAGGTATTCCATATTATTGAATAGCTGAGTGTATTTAATATTATTATTTATGTGTTTCATATGATGTAACTAAGAGTTTGTGCTTATGAAAGCAATCCTGTTTTCCTTATTAAGGATATTATAAGCACTACATGTTTAAATGCAGTAAACAGTACAGCTAAATTCAAAGGCTTATGAGCAGTGAAAAATAAGCCAGCTGTTCATACTCCCCTGGGGCTGGATTAGTTGCTATGTATTTCAGTCCTTTACTTTGGGTATACTTTTAAAATGTATTGTGTATGATTTGTATTGAAAATCTTGAATGTGACATTGATTTCATTCAAGGATTATAGTTCATCCAACTTCAAAGTTGTTATCATGGGTATCTAAAATTTCTAAAATTCTTTGCCAAGTTCCAAGAACCAACTGTACAATCCCAGGTCAGGCACTGCTCCTGTGTATTATTCAGCAACAGAATTGGATAGTGTGGAATACTGGTAAAATAACTAAGTCCTAGCACAAACATATTTAAGTACAATTCAGATTTATAACACATTTAGTCATTAAAAGCAATATTTACTCTTAAGAATCATTTTCTAATTTGATCTTTAAAATTGTTTAGGCTTATAAAGTTCCTGCCACTTAAATTACTTACTAATTACTTCCATAGCAAGTATGTATTAATTAACATGATGCTACATTTTTACTTGAGTTTCCAAATATGATCTACATTTGAAAGTGGTTTGAAAAAAAATAGGATTTGATACATTTCTTAATGCAATTTTATTTCTTTAAGGCAAAGGGAAGCTTCTTGTTCTCAATAAAATCCAAATATAATTATATTTTCAATATTTTGCTTAAAGTTTTGAGAATAAACATTCCCAACTCTTCCCAATGATAACAGGAGAAATGATGCTAGATTAATGGCAGATGCACAATATGGTTGATGCAGACATAGAAGCAAGGAAGGAAGAGGCTACTAAAATCTGTTATACTGAGATGTGTAATGGAAATACAAGGGTAGCAAAGGAAGGAGTGAGGGTAGATGATTGCCATGTAAGATATATTTCAGATTTTAGATGTTGTTTCTTTATTTTTCTTTCATTTTTGTTATATTTTTATTGGTGTTATAGGCTAAATGGTATCCCCAAAATTGATTTGGTGATGTTCTCATTTGGAGATAGGCAAAGATACTTTGTTTGTTTGTTTTGTTTTGTTTTTGTTTTTGAGACGGAGTCTTGCTCTGTCACCCAGGCTGTAGTGCAGTGGCATGATCTCAGCTCAGTGCAACCCCCGCCTCCCAGGTTCAAGCAATTCTCTTGTCTCAGCCTCCTGAATAGCTGGGAATACAGGCACACACCACCATGCCCGGCTAATTTTTGTATTTTTAGTAGAGACGGGGTTTCCCCATGTTGATCAGGCTGTTCTCGAACACCTGACCTCAGGTGATCCTCCCGCCTTGACCTCCCAAATTGCTGGGATTGCAAGTATGAGCCACTGTGTCTGGCCAGGCAAAGGTACTTTTAAGAAGGCAGTTGAAGTTAAATGATGTCTTAAGGGTGGAGCCCTGTATGACTGGTATCTTTATAAGAAGAGATACCAAAGATGTGCATTCACAGAGCAAAGGCCATTTGAGGACAAAGTGAGACAATGCCCATCTGTAAGTCAAGGATAGAGATCTCAGAAGAAATAAATCTTGCTGGTATCTTGATCTGGGACTTTCAACCTCCAGTAGTTAAAGAAAATAAATTACTGGTCTATGGTGCTTTGTTATGGCAGTTCTAGCATACTAATATAATTAATATATAATATACACATACAGAAAAGTGCATAAATTATAAGCATTGTTTGATGATTTTCACATAGAACATAACCCATTAATTTAGTTTACACACTACAATATATGTTTGCTGCCAATTTTAGGAGTTCCATTAGACAGATGTATTACTCCGTTCTTGCATTGCTATAAAGAAACACCTGAGACCAGATTGTTTATGAAGAAAAAAGGTTTAAGTGGCTCACAGACCCACAGACTTTACAGGAAGTACGACTCCGGCATTTTCTTGGTTTCTGAGAAGGCCTCAGGAAACGTACAATTATGGCAGAAGGCAAAGGGGAAGCAGGCTCCTCTTACATGGCCGAAGCAGGAAAAAGAGATGGAGTGGGGAGGTGCTACACACTTTTAAACAATCAGATCTCATGATAACTGTCACAAGAACAGCACTAGAGGGATGGTGCTAAACTGTAAGAAACCACCATGATCCAATCACCTCCCACCAGGCTCCACTTCTAGCATTGGGGATTACATTTCTACATAAGATTTGGGTTGGGACTCAAATCCAAACCATATTATTCAGCCCCTGTTCTCTCCCAAATCTCCTTTCTCACATTTTGAAATACAATCATGCCTTCTTAATAGTCCCCCCAAATCTTACCTCATTATGGCATTAACTCTCAAGTCCATAGTCAAAAGTCTCATCTGAGGCAAGGATAGTCCCTTCTGCCTATGAGCCTGTAAAATTTTTAAAAAATAGAAATAAATAAATAAATAAAAAAGTTAGTTACTTCCAAGATACAAGGGGATACAGGCACTGGATAAGTACGAACCTTCCAAAAGAGAGAAATTGGCCAAAAGAAAGAGGCTAAAGCACTCATGCAAGCCTGAAACCCAGCAAGGTAGTCATTTAATGTTAAAAGTCCAAAGTAATCTCTTTTGACATCATGCCCCATACCCAGGTCATATCGATGCAATGAGTAGGCTTCCAAATCTTTGGGCAGCTCACTCTTTATAGCTCTGCAGGGCTCAGCCTCCATGGCTTCTCTCAAGGGATGACACTGAGTTCCTGTGGCTTTTCCAGGCACATGGGTGCAAACTGTCAAAAGATCCATCATTCTTGGGTCTGGAGGACAGTGGCCCTCTTCTCACAGCCCCACTAGGCCATGGCCCAGTGGGGACTCTGTGTGGGGGCTCCAACTCCACATTTTCCCTCTACGCTGCCTTTTAGAGGTTCTCCACGAGGGCTCTGCCCCTTCAGCAGGCTTCTGCCTGGACACCCAAGCTTTTGCATATGTCCTCTAAAATCTAAGTGGAGGCACCCAAGCCTCAACTCTTGCACTCTGTGCACCCACAAGACTAACACCACATGGATGCCACCAAGGTTTATGGCTTATACTCGCTAAAGCAGTGGCCTGAGTTGTACCTGGGCCCCTTTTAACCTCAGCTGGACCTGGCGTGGCTGGGCTGCAGGGAGTGGTGTCTTTAGGCTGCACAGAGTGGTGGGGCCCAGGGCCTGGCCCACAAAACACCATTCTTCTCTCCTAGGCTTCTAGGCTTGTTGATAAAATGGGCTGCTGCAAAGGTCTCTGAAATGCCTTTAAGGTCTTTTTCCTATTGTCTTGGTTATCAGCACTTGCCTTTCTTTTAGTTATGCAAATGTCTGCAGCCTGCTTGAGTTCCTCCCTTGAAAACAGGTTTTTCTTTTCTACTACATTGCCAGGCTGCACATTTTCCAAAGCTTTATGCTTTGGTTCCCTTTTAAATATAAATTCCAGTTTCAGTTCATTTCTATGTTCATACATATGAGCATAGGTTGTTAGAAGCAGCCCTTGAATATTTTGCTTCTTAGAAATTTTTTCCTCTGGATACCTTAAATCATCATTCTCAAGTCAAAAGTTCTACACATTCCCTAGAGCAGGGCCACAGCAGCCAATCTCTTTGCTAATACATAACAAAAATGACCTTTGCTCCAGTTCCCACTAAGTTCCTTATTTCCATTTGAGACCTTCTCAGCCTGCATTTCATTGTCCATATCACTATCAGCATTTTGGTCAAGCAATTTAACCAATCTCTAGGAAGATCAAAGTTTGCCCTCATTTTCCTGTTCTCTGAGTTCTCCAAACTCCTCCAGCCTCTGCTTGTTACCCTGTTCCAAAGTCACTTCCACATTTTCATATATCTTTATAGCAATGCCCTACCCCTCAGTACCAATTTTCTGTGTTAGAATGCACATTGCTATAAAGAAATAACTGAGACTAGATAATTTATAAAGAAAAGTGGGTTTCTTTGGGAGGCTGAGGCAGGTGGATCACGAGGTCAAGAGATCGAGACAATCCTGGTCAACATGGTGAAACCCTATCTCTACTAAAAATACAAAAATTAGCTGGGCGTGGTGATGTGCGCCTGTAATCTCAGCTACTAGGGAGGCTGAGGCAGGAGAATTGCTTGAACCCAGGAAGCAGTGTTTGCAGTGAGCTGAGATCGCACCATTGCTCTCCAGTCTGGGGGATAGAGTGAGACTCCAACTCAAAAAAAAAAAAAAAGGTAAAGTGGTTTTAATTGGATCACAGTTCTGCAGGCTGTATAGGAAGCATGATACTCGCATCTGCTCGGCTTCTGGGGAGGCTTCAGGAAACTTACAATCATGGCAGAATGCAAAGGGAAAGCAGGCTCATTTTACATTGCCAGAGAATTTTTCATGACCCCATGATTCAATCACTTCCCACCAGGCCCCACCTCCAGCATTGGGAAGTACATTTCAACATGAGATTTGGGTGGAGATACAGATCCAAATCATATCAGCATTCTTCCATTTACACCACACTGAAGGCAACCATTTGCTTACATTGTTCTTACACTAACTCTCTCTCTCTGTGTGTCTCACAGAGAGAGAGATGCAATAACTGCATTTTTGTCACTGGCTTATTTAGCTCAACATTAGCTTCTGAAATTCATTTGTTTTGTTGCACATATTTGCAGTCCACTCATTGCCATTACTTTGCATCACCCCTTGGATGAATATAACACAGTTCAATTATTTATTCTCCTGCTTATGAGCATTTGGGTAGTTTTTAGTTTGGGGCAATTATAAATGTTACTTCTATGAACATTCTTATATATTTCTTAACTGAACATATGCACACATTTCTATTGGGTATATAACTAGAAATAAAATTACTGGGTTCATATATTCAGTGTTAGGATGCTGCCAAAAAAGTCTTCCACATTGGATGAGCCAATTTGCATTCCCTCTTTCTCTCTGTAGGAAAGCTCCCAGGTTGCACCACCTTGTCTGCACTTGGCATTGCCAGAACTTTCAATTTCAGTGGTTCTGATGTATGTGTAATGGTATCCGAATGTGATTTCAATTTCTGCTTTTTTATACCTGCTGAAGTTGTGAATCTTATGTTTATTGATCTATTTAACCAGATTGAAAATATTTCATCCAATAAAGGATGTGGATCTTAATTTGAGTGGAATAATAGCATTACTGCCTCATGTATAACTATAATCGAAGCTGAAAGTGACAGAGGAGGGAGAAATTTACTTGGATTCTGCTATGAGACTTTTACTGTATTGTTTATCTCTCCTTAGGTCTACTTCTGGTCCCATTGAGTTACAGGTGTTACAGTAGAGATTAAATTTGTATAAATTGAAAAAGTATACACATATGCATATGAACAGTTTTTAAATATAGGAATGAACCAAGCATAAGTTTCATCTCTTCCATATCACCTATTTTTTATATATCTCTCCTCACATATTTGCTTTAGAATCTTAATTGTGCTATCCATATAAGTTAATTTTTAAGTCTACAAGGTTATCATGCTACTAACATGCATAACTTTTGTTGTAGCAGTATTTACATCAATTTTTGAGAATTAGATGGGAGGAAAGAGCCATGTCTCTTAATTTCAAAATTTGAGATATTATTTAGTAAACAACAAAACTAAATCTCCTATCCAGAAATCTGATTTACTTCATAACATCAAGCTTTCCTATTTTACACACATTGTTTTATTTAGATCTTCATTGTCTCTTAAATTAATGATTGGCATCATTTCCTATTAGATAGATCTACCCTAAGACACTTTTCATCATTATTTCCATCACATTTTCTACCTGGAATATTTTTTGCAAATAGCAAATGTGAGTAAATTTTCTCATATTATCCCTTGCTTCTCTGCTGTCCAGAAGAATTTCTGCTCGGCTCTGTACTTGCTCTGTATCCTCATCTTGAGGAATCCATACTCTGTCTTTTGATTGCCAATCATTATCTCTTTTTTCATCATTAATGAATTTTTAATGCTTCAATTTTCCTTGATTTGGTTCTGTGGCACCTAGTTTTCTGCTTTGATTTTCTTCTAACTTGGATATTTACAACTCTTTCTGTTACCTTCATACATGGACATTTACTAAGGTTATACTTTATGCTCCTTTTTTTTCTGTATTCACATACTCTCTCTCAATCTTCTCAGCTGTTCGTAGAATGTAAATATTACCTCAATGTGAATAATATAAAATTTGTCCTCTACTTCAACTTCTGAAATTAAAAGACTCATATCTTGGGTTCATATGAAATAAAACTTCTATCTGATACAGAGATAACTGAAACAGTGTGTCCCAGTATGGACATATGTAGTCATGGCATACTAATTACACTCACATATTGTTCAGTTCCACTTGTAATTGGTTATAAGGGCACAAACTTTAAAGCTGAATATTCTTGTACCATACCACTTGCATGAACCTAAGTAAGTTAGGTTCCGTCATTACAACTCATTTTTCCTATTTGTGAGAAATAGGAATTTTTCATAAAAAATACAAATATAAATTGTCTTTTTTTCATATCAACTTTAAAAATGCAAAAAATGTGCCTCAAGCCTGCCTCACAGTCTTGTGGAAAGTTGGCTTTCACATCCCAAGATCCTGTGGAATGTATTGTTTAGAAAGTGCAAAGACTAAGTGTTGGATTATTAAGTAGATTGTAGAATGAGAGCAAAACTTATCCTATATGCAGCCTGTGACTGTGACTTGAGATGTAGCACTGAGAAGTACAGTGTTATGTTTTTCATTTGAGTTGTCCCTAGGGCATTGTGGTTTTAACACACATCTAAGTAGTTTGTTCAAGATTTATATTCTTTTCTCTTTGTTTAATTTGAATGGATTTGAATCTTATAGCTTTTAAGTTTGAATGCACCACTTTTATAAAATTGTTATATTATGACAAATAATCAAAAAAAGTAAAACATCTTTTTTCCCTTTTATAGAGAATTTTCTGTAGTCTAACTCTGACACATTACATGATTGCCTGTCTAAAACTCTTTGTGTAGATTTTATTATGCATATTGTTGTAAATTATAAAATGCTTAAATCAAAAGGAATATAATAAAATGTATTTTTTTTATGTTATGTCTGTTGCTTTTGAAAGGAAAACTTCATGTCAATAAACTCACATCCTGAACTAGAAAAAAATGCTAAGCATTTCATAACCTGCTTATTTGGCTTTAAAATAGAAAGTCTCTCACATACTCATTTGGTGTTTGCAATCTTAACAGTTATCCAGGGACCTAAACCATCATTTCATGAAGCAAGTTGAATGTTTACCCAGCTCAAAATGCACTTAACATGGCAGTCAGTGCAGCTAGTATAAATGGCCTCTCTCTGGGTGAAAGGCTCAAGTGTATACATGAATTAATGTATTTCTCCAGAGAGTGATCACTGGGCGCTTCTTATCAGTCAATTTATTCCCTTGATTAAAGATAACTAAACATATTTTATTTTGAAGAACTTTCTTAGTTATTGATTTGAGTCAAAGAAACAGGACAGCCAATTCACCTTAGCTACTGAAAATTGTGTGCAGAGAATTGGATACTTCATGCCGTTTTATATGTGCACTGATTAAGCATGAAGAGCAAATACCGTTTATAAAGGAAAAAAAGTTGTTTTTTTATATAGGTGCAAATGTAGATAAGCCCTTGATCTTTCAGGCATATAGAATCTGTAGTTAATTAGCAAAAAATTTACCTCCTTCCAAAAGTATATATTGTAAAGCGATTATGAAGGTTCATGCTGAATGGAAAAAACTGATTTAGTAGATAATATGGATTGCTTTGACTTTAGATATGTTGTGAGTTAAACAGAAACTTAGCAGCATTAGATTTTAACTTTTTTATATAAAAGTGTTTTTTTTACAAAAGAGGTTCATGCTATGCTTAATTTGAAATGCAGTTCATTTTGCTGATGAGTTCTTTGCATAGAAATGCATGATGTACATAAGATAGAGTGTTTTAACATAAAATCTTTGAAAATAATGTTTAATTCTGTCAAATTTCTAAGAAATTATAAGGTGAACTATTGTATCTCCATATCTTGTACATATGGGTTTAAGGTTATCTACAAGAGAATTATCTTAAATCTGTGTTTTTAGAGAAAATATACTTTTATTTTTTAAGGTACTTGAAGAAAACGTTACTTTTTAAGTTATGTGATTATTTTAATAATTAAGACAATGTCAGGAACTTACAGAATAGGTTTTTAAAGTCTGCCTTAATTCTAACTCTCAAAAATAAGAGTAGATGTCATTGTCAGCCAGGTATATTTTATACATTTATTTGGATAGACTAACAGAAAGCTTTTATGAAGACAGGACCATATTATGTAGGCTATACTCTTAATTTTAAAATGATGGAGAGAGGGAATGGTTGTTGAAGGACAGTCTTGGCATTGTGAATGCATGCTTGCTGCCCTTCCTAGCCTACTGTGATCCTGAGTTTCAGTGTCCATTCATATACTTCATCATGAGGTGAGTGAAGTTGAGGACTGTGCTATAAGCTGGGAGGAGACAGTTGGCACCAAGGGATCAAACGTAACAACCAGCTGTGAAAAACCCTGAAACAAGAGTAAGATGGCATTTTCTGGAGATATTTAGGTTCTTGAAGATAACTAAGAAATAGAGCTGCTCTGGCCAGAGTAAACCTTTCTGGAAAGATCTGACATCTCTGATTCCAGTGATTCTAGGGCTGTGGATCAGGTTTTGCTCTCTCTACCTCTAAGGCTGCTGTTGATGGAACTTTGCAAGCAAGGAGAGAAAGGAACAAAGGCAACCATTTTCACAACCATTTGGCATACCCAGTATGTTATCAGTTCCAATATGTGAATATTCTTGTACATGTCTTTTGATGCATATTTATGAGTTTGTATGAGATACATTACATACAATGGAAGTGAATTACAGAGACTCCTAATTGTCCCTCAATATTAATAATGTCCCTTTTTAAAAGGTAAATCAGAATCCCTGATATTTAACTGGATACATGATCCCTTAGAATAAAAGTATGCTTTAACCTAATTTGCATCCACGTGTAAGTACTGGCCAAGTCCATGAAATGTTATGAAGCACTGGTTTGCCAAATTAGTCCCAGACAAATCAGAGATCTTACCCTGCATTAAACTTTACTAGTAATTTCAGTTACACAAGTAATCTCAAGGCACTTTAAAAAGAGTGATACAGGACTTTTAATGTTGTTACTTGGCTCCTTCTCACTACATTAGACATGCTTGGTCATGACTTACATATAAGGCATCCAACTGGTATGTGTAACCACAGTACTTACACAAGAGGGCGTCATATCAGTTATGAAACACTTCCATTTTATATTGAGATAGTGATAGAGCTTTAGTGACATTTTGCAGGGAGCCATTGCCCATATATCCACATATTTTATTTTTGTTTCCTATAAACAATTCTAAACAGCCTGCCAAGTACTTCCTTCTGAAAGTGTCCAAGGCATACAGACTTTCCTGCTATCCAATATCATTAGTTTTTTTTGTTTGTTTGTTTTTTGGCCAGGAAGTCTGTGATTGACACATATAAAGGGATATTGGATATTAAAACACGTCACTTGCCTTCTTTCTTTCTTTAAATGCATATTGGATTCTTAACTCTTCTTCCCACACATGTAAGCAGTTGCAGTGTCTCTGAATTCCTGGCAGTAACCTTAACACTGTAAGACATGCTTTCTTCCTCCTTCCAATTAGAGTGTGGATGTACTGGATACAGATGTACCAGCCATTTTGGCCCCGAGTGTGACCTTCAGAATAGAAACTTTTCCAAGAGGAAAAACAAGATTAAAGGAGTCTGTGTCCCTATAGATTTGGAGTGACATATCACTGCTAGCATGCCTATTTCCGGCCTTTTGCAATATCACAGAAAAATAAATGTTTATTTTGTTTAAATTCTAGTTCTTTTGTATGTTTTGAAACTCTCAGTTTACTATAATCCTAATGATTACAAATTTGGAAGTTAGAAGTAGAATGCTGAACATGAAAGAGCCAAAAATATGTAACATTGGAATAATAGGAGCAGATGGGCGGCAAGAATCGAGTATGCACATATTGCAGGCTGACAATCTGATGATGTCTGTTATATAATGGAAGCTATATCTTTACATTTTCAGATACAGTAAAAAGCAGCAGTAGAGGGAATAGTGGAAAATTAACAGTGTTGGTCTCAGTTGTCCATTTCTTGCTACTTCTACCAGAGTCCTTCAAGAGAGAGGTACTTAGCCAAGATTAGACACTCAGTCTTGAAGTGGGGATGTAGCTTTCTGCTAAAGGAGGCACACTCAGTGGCTAAATATCATGCAATTTGGAACTTTGACAGGTTGAAAATCCAATGGCTTCTGTTTCCCAGATTATATCATTATAAGCTGTAGTTGTCAATCAGCAGATTTAGCAGATTATATGATTAAATACTTCTGACTAACTTACAGCTTGGTGTGGTCGTGTTACTAAAGTTTGTCAAAGGAATGTAATTAGGTCTATGTATAATTTCTGGAGAATGGCTTTAAATAAAAGGAGCATTGGAAGTTGTTTTCTTATTTCCTACTGGTTGAATGTAAATATAATTGCTAGAGCTCCAACAGTAATTTTGGGACCAATCACGTTCCTGAAGATGAAAGCCCAATATAGCAGAACAACATGGCTGTATAAGCCTGAAACTGACCAAATGGAATATCATAGATCTTCTGGATTTCTACACTTCTTGGATAATAGAGAAGGTTAAATTCTGATAAGAAGTTTCTATTCTTTATGTCTGATACTACTAGTAAAATGAAACAGCTCTGGAATATTTGTGAAAAGTAAAATGTTAAAGAAATGTTGACATAAAGGAGGCAAGAGAATATTAAAATAAAGCAAATAAAGAAAACACATTAAAGCACATTGCACTTATATACACAAGATATTTCCTGTTCAAAGTATAAAGGATTACATAGCACAAGATTATATACTGATAAACAGCTATAATTCTCCCTTCAAATTAGAAGTCATAAACAAATACACACCAGATAAAGTCATTAACTATTTAAGGTCATAATTATTTGAAATGCATATTTCAATCTCCAATAATATATTTTATTAGCTAGTCTGAAATAAATATGAATCTGAAATTTGCAGGATAAATAAAATTATAAGAGTTTAAAAACAAAGTGAAGTTAGGGAGACAACACGACACAAAAGCCAGTTTTTATTTTGATAATGCATGAAAAACCCTGGATTTGTTGATCTTGTATTTTCACGACTCCATAGGGTGCAGAAGATGGAAGGAAAAATGTAGGGATCAATCAACTTTAGATATCTAATTCAAAATTACTCAGACTTTGGGATTCAATAGGCTATATCCTTTGTAAAAAGGTTAGTGAAAAAATTCAAAATACAATGATAAAAATGAGTTATCATTTCAGTGGCTCTGTTTATGGAATGGTGCTGGAGCTTCTTCCAGGATAATTTATAATGAAGCCAGCCCTCCCTTAATTTTGTGGTATAAATCTGTACTTCCACATAGTCAAAAACACCTCATGGATAAAATTTAATTTAACAGACTCCCAGGTTAGTAGTGTCTCAAATGACTGGTAGGACTAACTACAAATTGTTTCTGGAAGAAGAAAACTTCAAACTAGGTTTTAAATAATTCCCTAAAGGAAAGGCCAAAAGAATTATATATTATACTCACAGGTCACAGAGAAGGGGCCACAGCATGTGATGCAGAGCATTTTCGGAAGCACAAGATTTGGGTCAGGTGGTAGAAGAAAAAAAAGGAAAGCCCGAGGCTATAGGGCCTTTATTGGTGTTTTCTAGGAAAAAAAAAAATGTAGGGCAGGATAAACAGCTTAGGATTGGCTAAATGACTAATTAAATGATTAATTTCAGTGGGCTTTGGGTTACAGGGATTGTCTCCAGTTGCCTTGTACCTGGCCCTGGGATGATTAAGGCAGAGGAATAGTGTCTCTTGAGATGTATAGGTCAGATAGAAAAGTTATGCCTCTGGATTACTTACTTTGTATATCAAAGGGAATCTGATGTTTTAAATGTATTGAGCTTTTCTTATTTTATTTTGTGTCCTGGAAACGATACCAATTATGTCTAAGCATACTTCAATAAGCAGATCATTTTTTTAATATTTAGCCAGTTACAATGAAGTAATTGTTCTTCAAAAAAAATTTTTTTTGCCAACTTTGTACCTATTTTACACACAACTTATACTAAAAACAACCCACATTATTCTATCATAAGTCTATGACTAGAATGCCTGTGATAACTTCATTTTCTGATGATAAAGGCTTAGTTCTGAAGAATTATTCCAAAGACCAGCTCCTTAATAGTGACTTCACTAAACAGCACATCCAGACACATACATTCTACCTTCATAGCAATTCACATGTTGTCCCATAACTCTAGTATACACTGTTGGAATTATTTGTTCATAATTGAAATGTATTTGTTAGATTTGTATAGATTTCTATTTAATCATCTTAGCATTAGTGATACTATTGGTTGCACTGTGAGTTTGTAACTGAAAAAAAAAAAAAGAAACACTAGGTAATATATGACAGCTTCAGATACGAGGAGGTCTAAATCATTCAGCGCTTTGTGAGGTTTTGAGAACAGAGGTACAGAAAAGAAATGAAATGCTCATTTCTGACAAACAAAAGCTGACCATTTTGTGGAATTAACAATTAATTTATTGCCTCATGTAAACAAACTCAAACATTTAACAACATTATGTTAGAACTTTTGTCTATGTTCAAAACTAACTATAGAGTTTGTATATAGTAACTATAGAATTTGTATGTGGTAAGTAGAAGAAACATTTTTGGTGTTAGTGCTTGATGTATGTCCCATTCAGTAAACACATCTAGCACTGTATAAGACTTTGATAAAAATAAGCATTATTGAAAATAAAAAGGAGAAAATATTAACCCAAACATTCTTCAAAGTGGTCCTTCTTACGTGCATGTTAAAATGAATGTCTCTCAAGAAAAATTTACAAAGAGGTGGAAGTGGCCCATTCAAAACAGAAGTTGACTGGTAAAGAGCAAAAGTCATGGCAATAGTTTTTTTTTTGGATGCCCAAGTTTGACTTTTGACTTCCTGAAGGCCCAAAGAGTGATAATATCTGTTTATTATCAGAGTGTTTTGAGAAAGCCAAAACTTTAGTAGAAAAATGCTGGGAAAGCTTCATCAGAGAGTCCTTCTTTACCATGACAATGATCCTGCTCATTCTTTTTTTTAATCAGGAGAAATTTTTCCAGAGTTTATATAAAAAATCATTAAGCATTCACTTTATAGTACTGATTTGGCTCATTCTGATTGATTTTTGTTTCCTAAACTTAAAACATCTATAAACCTATTTTTCTTCAATTAATAATGCAAAAATGACTACATTGGCATAGTTTAATTCCCAGGTCACTGAGTTCTTTAGGGATAGACTAAATAGATTGTAAATGACTTATATAAAGTTTCTTTATCTTGACGGAGCTTATGTTGAAAAATTAAATGTATATATCTTTATCTTTTAATTCTATTCTTCTGCAAGCATTTTAATGTTACCCACCTACATGACTTTAAAAGTAGACTTCTGACTCAGTTAGTTGGGAATGCTGTAACAAAATATCATAGACTGGATGGCTTAAGCAACATATATGTATCTTAGTTTTGGAGTCTGGGAAGCTGAAGATCAAAATGCTAAGACTTGGTTTTGGTGAGGACTCAATTCCTGGATTTCTGATGACTTGCTGTAGCCTCACAAGTCAAAGAGAGGAATCTCTGATGTCTCTTTTTCATGTAAGAATACCAAACCCATCATGAGGGTTTCACTCTCATGACTTTATCTGAATCAGATTCACTCCCAAATGCTGCACTTCCTAATGCCATTACATTGGGGAATGAGGCCACAACAAATAAATTTTGGAGGCACAAACATTGTCATTAACAGGCTTCTAGTTGAATATGAATATGACAGTAGAAGCAAGTGGGAAAAATGAAAAATATTTCTATACGGGCTTCTAAATTTACTTCAAGTTAGTAGTATATTTCTCATCAAAACTATGTTGTACTGAATACTACTTATGTGAATCATATTTATTGACTTGTGTATGTTGAACCATCCCTGCATGCCTTTGATTAAACTCACTTAATCATGGGAAATCGTCTTTATAATGTGCTGTTGGGTTTGGTTTGATAGCATTTTGTTGACTATTTATGATAACCTAAATAGACAAATAAAAAACATTCAATAAAATCCAGCATCCCTTTACAATAAAATCCCTCAACAATTTACACATAGAAGAAAGATACCTCAAAATAATCAAAGCCATATATGATAAACTCACAGCCAAAATCATACTAAACAAGGAAAAGTTAAAAGCATTTCCACTAAGAACTGGAGCAAAATGAGGATGTTCACTTTTACCATTTCTATTCTACATAGTACTGGAAGTCCTAGCCAGAGAAATCAGGCAAGAGAAAGAAACAAAGGACATCTAAATTAGAAAAGAGAAAGTCAAACTATCTCTAACTATAATATAATATTATACCTAGAAAACCCTAAATACTCTTCCAAAAGTCTCCTAGATTTGATAAATAAAGTCAGTAAAGCCTCAGGTTACCAAATCAATGTATACAAATCAGTAGCATTGCCATAGACTGAGAATCAAATCAAGATCACACTGAGAATTAAATCAAGAGCTTGAACACATTGACAATAGTGACAAAACATTTAAAATATCTAGAAATATAATTAACCAAGAAGGTGAAAGATTTCTACAAGGAGAACTATAAAACACCACAAAAAGAAATCACAGATGGCATAAACAAAAAAAAATTCTATGCTCATGGATTAGAAGAATCAATATTTTAAAAACAAACATATTGCCCAAAGCAATCTACAAATTCTATGTTATTCCTATAAAACTACTAACATCATTTTCCATAGAATTAGAAAAAATAATCCTAAAATTCATATGAAACCGAAAAAGAGCCCTAACAGCCAAAGCAATCCTAAGCAAAAAGAACCAATCTGGAAGGATCACACTACTCAAGTTCAAATTATACTACAAGGCTATAGTAATCAAAACAGCATGGTACTGGTAAAAAGTAGACACATAGACCAATGGAAAATAATAGAAAAATACAGCCAAATACGTACAACCAACCAATCTTCAACAAACTAAACACAAGAATGTGCTAGAGGATGGTTGCCCTATTTAATAAATGGTTCTGGGAAAATTGGATAGCCATGTGTAGAGGAATAAAACTGGATCCATATCTCTCACTATACAAAAAAAAATCAATCGAAACTGGATTAAACACTTAAATCTAAGACCTGAAATCATAAAAGTTTTAGAAGAAAACCTAGGAAAAACACTTCCTGACATTGACTTAGGCCAAGAATTTATGACGGTAACTCCCAAAGAAAATACAACAAAAACAAAGATAAATAAATGGGACCTACCTAAATTAAAGAGCTTCTGAAAAACAAAAGAAATAATCAAGAGAGTAAACAGACAACCTACAGAACAGCAGACAATATTGCAAAGTATACCTCCAATGTACTAATATCCAGAATCTACAAGGAACTCAAGCAAATTAGCAAGAAAAAAAAGATTACATTTAAAAAATGAGAAAAAACATGAATAGACATTTCTCGAAAGAAGATACACAAATGGTCAAAAAGCATATAAAAAATGTTGAACATTACTAATCATCAGAGAAGTGCAAATTGAAACACAATGAGATACCACCTTGTCAGAATCAGAATGGCCATTATTAAGAAGTCAAAAATAAAATAGACCATGCACAGTGGCTTATACATATAATTCCAGCACTTCGGGAGGCTTAGGCAGGCAGATTGCTTGAGCTCAGAAGTTTGAGCCCGGGTAACATGGAAGAACCCCGTCTCTACAAAAAATACAAAAATTAGCCAGGTGTGGTGGCATGCCTCTTATCCCAGCTACTTGGGAGGCTGAGGTGGGAGAGTCACCTGAGCCCAGAAAGTCAAGGCTTCAGTGAGGCAATATCATGTCTCTGCACTCCACCCTGGGTGATGAAGTGAGATCCTGTCTCAAACAAACAGACAAACACACAAACAAAAAAAAGCAAACAAAAATACAATAGATGTTAGCACAAGTGTGCTGAAAATGAAATGCTTCTACACTGCTGGTACAAATGTAAATTCATATGACCTCTATAGAAAACAGAATGGCTATTTCTCAAAGAACTAAAAGTAGACCTAACATTCTATCCAGCAATCTCACTACTGAGCATCTATCCAAATGAAAATAATAATTATATTAAAAGACACTTGCACATGCATTTTTATCACAGCACAATTCACAATTGTAAAGCTATGGAATCAACCTAAGTGCCCATCAGCTGATGAGTAGAAAAAGAATATATGGTTTATATGTGCTATGGAATACCACTTAGCCATAAAAAGAGAATGAAATAATCTCTTTTGCAGCAACTTGGACAGAATTGAAGGCCATTATTCCAAGTGAAATAAAGTGAATGGAAAACCAAATACCACATATTATCACTTATAAGTAAGAGTTAAACTATGAGTATGCAAAGGCATATAGTGTGGTATTATGGACATTGGAGATTATGTATGGGGGTGTGAGGAATGAAAAATTACCTATTGTTTACAACATGCACTATTTAGATGACAAGTACACTAAAAGCCCAGACTTCCCCACTACACAATTCATTCTTGTAAACAAAAACCACTTGTATCCTTAAATTATTAAAATAAATATTATTTTTAAAAAGCTACATTGTAACATATCTTTATTCAAACACATGTTAACTAGGAAATCAAAATACATACTAATGAAGAAATAATTTTCAATATCAAAATCGACCCACTCTGCTTAACATGATTAATGAAATCTCTCTAAGCATATTTTTACAAAAACCTTTCTTTTCAGCATTAATTCACACAATTATTTTTATTAAGTTGTAACTTAAAGTACTTTTAAAAAATATTCTATGATTAATATAAAACAACGGTGTCATCAACTCTGTAACATACTATGGAAGAAACAACAACTGTGAAATCAAGCCTGTAGTGTTTAACTCAAGTTTTTCTATTTACCTCCAGAGTGATCAGGGAAAAGTTACCTAATTTATTTGAATCTTAGTTTCTTTACTTTTAAAATGAAAATAGTTACAGTTCAAGGACTAACATAAAGCTTTAGAGAAACTAGTGTTGACTAGAAAATGTTACTCCTTATCACATATTTTAAATTAAAACTGACATATGCTAACCAGTAAAAGCTTGCTATCATCACGTACACACATAAACTTCACATATTCTTTATTCGTGTCCCTTATATTCATTTTGGAGAAGGAGCATCATTTAAGAATACAGCACCATATTTATTTATTTATTTTTATTTTAAACTAACAAAAAAGTTTATTTTAAACAATCTTAGGTGGATAAAATAGCTCCCTTACTAGATATTCTCAAAAGATTAAGGTTCTTCAGGTTTTCAGGAAATGCATATTAAAATATTCATAGAGGTAATTTGTATTTTTTAACATTACTGTTAGGTCAACTTTGAGAATGCTGATATTGTACTTAATGTCAAATTGTTATGCTTTAATTTTTTTAATGTACATAAACAATTGCTTCTACAAAGCACCCAAGGTCACAAACTGCCCTACATTATAAATGACAACTCTATCTTCATTATCTACACAGTTGTTAAATGCAAAATTATTATTCCTTATTATAATTGATGAACAAATATTTTAAGTTGTAAGAATTGCATTTGCAAAAGTCTCTGGAAAACCGGATATATCTTTGGTCAGCTTTCCATATCTTTGGAATATATATTTAGGTTTCTCAAATGCTGTAATCATTCATGCTGTAATCATTCATGATATCATAGGTATCCTTAACATATAGCATTTAAAACACTATTCACTGTACTTTGCATTTAATCTTTCCAATAACCCTGAAGTGTGGTACTCCCCACCTCCCCAATCTATTTTACTTATAAAGAAATTGAGATTCAGGCAGATAGAAAGCCAATCCTAAGATACATGTTAAAAATCTTCAGAACTGAAAATCAAACCCAGATCTCACTTATTGCAAAGCATACACTCTCTGCAATACAACAGACAGTTCCCCAGCTTTAACCATTAGCATCTGATTAATCATTGGCCCTATTAATTAAGATAGTATGAAAAAACAGAAAAGATAGTATGTTAGAAACCAAAACATTGGGGAGCAGGGCCAAGATGGCCAACTAGAAGCAGTGGGAATAGGAGGTTTCCATTGAAAACAACCATAACCACATGTGAACCTTGCACCAGCAACTGAGGTATTCAGGTTCTATCATCAGAACAGACTAGGTGGCTGGAGTGACCCACAAAGAGGAAAGGAGTGTTGTGTGGCAGCCCACCTGAGAGCCACATGGGGCAGGGCAGCCCACAGCCAAAGGAGGCGGGGAGTGAGTGTGTTACTCAGCCTTGGAAAATGTGCTCTTTCCAAGGAACTGTGAAACCCACAGATTGGAAGAGCCCACTGGTGAGTCCATGCAACTGGGGCCTAGGGTCCCAACCATGGAGCCCTGCAGATTCTCAACAGCCACTAACCTTAAGCCTGCTGAGCTCTTGGAGGGAGGGGTGACCAGCACCATAGCTGCAGCTGCCAGCTCTCTAAGCCCTTCGAGATCTAAGCCTTTTGAGATCCTCAGCAGCCAACCCTGGGACTGATAGCTGCCTAACATACTAAGCTCCCAGGGTGGCAGCCATCTCTATAGCTCCAGGCTGCACATTTCCCCTGCTGGAGCCAGGGAGGCTGGACGGCTTGGTCCCAAGAAGTATCTTCCTCAGCCCAACACACCTGAGCTGTGGTGGACTGAGGACAGAGTGACTCTTCAGGCCTGACCTTGACCCATCCCCCCTCACTGAGTGGGGCCTCCCTTCAAGAACTCCAACAACTCCAGCCAGGGGCTCAGGACAGAACTCCGATCTGCCTGAGCCCCTAGGGGTAGTGATAGCCACAGTCTCTGCAGATAAGCTGACTTAGTCTTTCTTCCTGCTAGATTAGAGAAAAAAAGAATACAGAGGAATGATCAAAACTCTGAGAAATATGGGACTATGTAAAAAGACCGTACCTATGATTGATTAGAGTACCTGAAAGAGATGGGGAGAATGGAACCAAGTTGGAAAACACACTTCAGGATATTATCTAGGAGAACTTCCCCAACCTAGCAAGACAGGACAACATTCAAATTCAGGAAATACATAGAATTCCACTAAGATACCTCATGAGAAGATCAACCTCAAGACACATAATCATCAAATTCTTAAAAGTTGAAATGAAGGAAAAAATGTTAAGGGCAGGCAGAGAGAACGGCCAGGTCACCTACAAAAAGAATCCCATCAGACTAACAGCAGAGCTCTCAGCAGAAACCCTATAAGCCAGAAAAGAGTGAGGGCCAATATTCTGCATTTTTAAAGAAAATAATTTTCAACCCAGAATTTCATATCCAGACAAACTAAGCTTCATAAGTGAAAAAGAAATAAAATCTTTTCTAGACAAGCAAATGCTGAGGGAATTCATTACCACCAGGGTTGCCTTGCAAGAGCTCCTGATAGGAATAAGGAAATAGGAAAAAGGAAAAACCAGTACAAGCCACTGCAAAAACACACTGAAATATAAAGACCAATGACACTATGAAGAAACTCCATCAACTAGTATGCAAAATACCAGATAGCATCATGATGATAGGATCAAATTTACACATAATAGTATTAACCTTAAATGTAAATGGGCTAAGTTCCCCAAGTAAAAGACACAGACTGACAAATTGGATAAAAAGTCAAGACCCATTGGTGTGCTGTATTCAGGAGGCCTATTTCATGTGCAAAGACACACATAGGCTCGACATAAAGGGATGGAGGAAAATTCAGCAAGCGAATGGAAAGCAAAAAAAAAGCAGAGATTGCAATCCTACCCTCTGACAAAACAGACTTTAAGCCAAAAAAGAACAAAAAAGAAAAGGAGGATATCACATAATGGCTAAGAGATTAATTCAACAAGAAGAGCTAACTGTTCTAAATAAATATGCACCCAATATAGGAGCACCTAGATTCATAAATCAAGTTCTTAGAGACCTATAAAGAGACTTAGACTCCCACATAATAATAGTGGGAGATGTTAACAACCCGCAGTCAATATTAAACAGATCAATGAGACAGAAAATTAAAAAGGATAGTAAAGTCTTGAAGTCAGCTGTGGATCAAGTGGACCTAATAGATATCTACAGAACTCTCCATCCCAAATCAACAGAATATACATTTTTCTCAGTGTCACATGACACTCATTCTAAAATTGAGCACGTAATTGGAAGTAAAACACTCCTCAGCAAATGCAAAAGAACTGAAATCATAACAATCTTTCAGACCACAGTGCAATCAAATTAGCACTCAGGATTAAGAAACTTACTCAAAACCAGACAAATACATGGAAATTAAACAACCTGCCCCTGAAAGACTCCTGGGTTAACAATATCAGACCCTAGGTTGATGCATTTTGTACTTAGCTGTACTGTGTGATATTTTTCATTATTTTAGGACGCCAACATGAGACCTGTAATAAAATATGTAATGGGGTTGAAAGCTGGGGAGGAGGATCTACTGCTGTACAGCTAATAAATCATAACGGATTAACAAGTGCTCCAAAAAAAAAAAAAAAAAAAAAAAAAACAATGAAATTAAGGCAGAAGTCAAGAAGTTCTTTGAAACCAATAAGAACAAAGAGACAATGTACCAGAATCTCTGGGACATATCTAAATCAGTGTTAAAAGGGAAATTGATAGCACTGAATGCCCACATCAGAAAGCTAGAAAGATCTCAAATCAACACCCCAACATCATAATTAAAAGAGCTAGAGAAGCAGGAGCAAACAAATCCAAAAGCTACCAGAAGACAAGAAATAACTAAGATTAGGGCAGAACTGAAGGAGATAGAGACACAAAAAATTCTTCAAAAAAAAATCAATGAATTCAGGAGCTGTTTTTTTTATTTTTTGAAAAAAATGAACAAAATAGATAGAACACTAGCTAGACTAATAAAGAAGAAAAGAGAGAAGAATCAAATAGACACAATAAAAAATGATAAAGGAGATATCACTACTGACTCCATAGAAATACAAACTATGATCAGAGAATACTATAAAGACCTCTATGCAAATAAACTAAAAAATCTAGAAGAAATGGATAAATTCCTGGACACGTAAACCTTCCCAAGACTACAACAGGAAGAAGTCATATCCCTGAATAGATCAACAAGTTCTCCAATTGAGGTAGTAATTAATAGCCAATCAACCAATGAAAGCCCAGGACCAGATGGATTCACAGCTGAATTCTACCAGAGATACAAAGAGGAGCTGGTACCATTTCTTCTGAAACTATTCTAAACAATTGAAAAGGAGAGACTTCTCCTTAATACATTTTATAAGGCCAACTTTATCTTGGTACAAAAACCTGGCAGAGACACAACAAAAAAGGAAACTTCAGGCCAATATCCCTGATGAACATCAATGGGAAAATCCTCAATAAAATACAGGCAAACTGAATCCAGCAGCACATCAAAAAGCTTATCCATCACAATCAAGTAGTCTTCATCCCTGAGATGCAAGGCTGGTTCAACATACACAAATCAATAAATGTAATCCATCACATAAACAGAACCAATGACAAAAGCCATATGATCATCTCAATAGATGCAGAAAAGGCCTTCGATGTTATTCAACATGGCTTCACGTTAAAAACTCTCAATAAACGAGGAATTGATGCAACATATCTCAAAATAATAAGATATATTTATTACAAACCCACAGCCAATATCATACTGAATGGGCAAAAGCTGGAAGCATTCCCTTTGAAAACCAGCACAAGATAAGGATGGCTCCTCTCACTACTCCTCTTCAACACAGTATTGGAAGTTCTGACCAGGGCAATAAGGCAAGAGAATGAAATAAAGGAAAAAAAATGGAAAGAGAGGAAGTCAAATTGTCTCTATTTGCGGACAATAGGATTCTATATTTAGAAAACCCCATCACCTCAGCCCTAAAACTCCATAAGCTGATAAGCAACTTCAGCAAAGTCCCAGGATATAAAATCAATGTGCAAATATCACAATCAGTACTATACACCAATAGACAAGCAGAGCGACAAATCATGAATGAACTCCCATTCACAATTGCTACAAAGAGAATGAAATATATAGGAATATAGCCAACAAAGGCAGTAAAGGACCTCTACAGGTAGTAAAGGAGAACTACAAACCACTGCTGAAGGAATTCAGAGAGGACACAAACAAATGGAAAAACATTCCATCCTTATGGATAAGAAGAATCAATATTGTAAAAATGTTCACACTGCACAAAGTAATTTATATATTCAATGCTATTCCCATTAAACTATCACTGACTTTCTTCACAGAATTAGAAAAAAACTAAATTTCATATGGAACCAAAAAAGAGCCTGTATAGCCAAGACAATCCTAAGGAAAAAGAACAAAGCTGGAGGCATCACGTTACCTGACTTCAAACTATACTGCAAGGTTATAGTAAGCAAAATAGCATGGTACTGGTACCAAAACAGACATATCAACCAATGGAACAGAACAGAGACCTGAGAAATAACACCATACATCTACAACCATCTGATCTTCAACAAACCTGACAAAAACAAGCAGTATTGAAATGAGTCCGTATTTAATAAATGGTGCTGGGAAAACTGGCTAGTCATTTGCAGAGAACTGAAACTGGACCCCTTCCTTACACCTTAAACAAAAATTAACTCAAGGTGAATTAAAGCCTTAAATGTAAAACTCAAAACCATAAAAACCCTAGAAGAAAACCTAGGCAATACCATTCAAAACATAGGCATGGGCAAAGACTTCAAGATGAAAATGTCAAAAGCAATTGCAACAAAAGCCAAAATTGACAAATGAGGTCTAATTAAACTAAAGAGCCTCTGCACAGCGAAAGAAACTATCATCAGAGTGAACAGGCAACCTACAGAATGGGAGAAAATTTTTACAATGTACCCATGTTACAAAGGTCTAATATCCAGAATCTACAAGGAATTTAAACAAATTTACAAGAAAAAAAAAACCCCATCAAAAAGTGAGCAAAGGATATGAACACATACTTCTTAAAAGAAGATAATTGTGTCACCAACAAACATATATAAAAAAAGCTCAACATCACTGATCATTAAAGAAATGCAGATCAAAACCACAATGAGATACCTTCTAACACCAGTCAGAATGGCGATTATTGAAAAGTTAAGAAACAATAGTTGCTGGCGAGGCTGTGGAGAAATAGGAACGCTTTCACACTGTTGGTGGGAATGTACGTTAGTTCAACCATTGTGGAAGACAGTGTGGCAATTCCTGAAGGATCTAGAACCAGAAATACCATTTGACCTAGCAGTCCCCTTACTGGGTATATATCCAAAGGAATATAAATCATTCTCCTATAAAGATACATGCTCATGTATATTTATTGCAGCACTGTTTACAATAGCAAAGGCATGGAACCAACTCAAATGCCCATCAGTGATAGACTGGATAAAGGAAATGTGGTACATATACACCATGGAATACTATGCAGCCATAAAAAAGAATGAGGTCATGTCCTTTGCAGGAACATAGATGAAGCTGGAAGCCATTGAGAGGTGACAACATGCTAGCAGCCCTTGCTCCCTCTCGGCACCTCCGTGGCCTCGGCGTCCACTCTGGCTGTGCTCAAGGAACCCTTCAGCCCGCCACTACACTGTGGGGGCCCCTCTCTGGGGCTGGCAGAGGCAGGAGCCGGCTCCCTCTACTCGCAGGGAGGTGTAGAGGGGGAGGCATGGGCGGGAGCTGGGGCTGTGTGCGGTGCTCGTGGGCTGGAGCGGGTTCCGGGTGGGCACAGGCTCGGTGGGCCCGAACTCAGCATGGCTGGCTAGCGCCTGCTGGGCTTGATCAGAGGCTGGGTCGCGTGCATGGACCGCAGTTCCCTCTTTGCTGGGTCATTGGCCACAATGGTGGGTCTCCGTCTCTTTCTTGCTTCCCCTCTTTTCCTGTTGGTTGTCTGGGACCAGCTCCCTCTGGGCTGCTGGAGTGCCCGGGCTAGGAGCCGCGAAGTCCCGCTGCAAGTGCCAGTGAGAGGTGAAGCAGGCTGGGTTTCTGGGCTGGGTGGGGACTTGGAGAACTTTTCTGTCTAGGATTGTGAATGCACCAATCAGCACTCTGTGTCTGGCTAAAGGTTTGTAAATGCACCAATCAGCACTCTGTGTCTAGCTAAAGGTTTGTAAACGCAACAGTCAGCACTCTGTCAAAACGGACCAGATAAGGTAATAAAAGCAGGCCACCCGAGCCAGCAACCCACTGGGGTCCCCTTCCACGCTGTGGAAGCTTTGTTCTTTGTCGCTCTTTGCAATAAATCTCGCTGCTGCTCACTCTTTGGATCCGCCCCGCCTTTATGAGCTGTAACACTCACCGCAAAGGTCTGTAGCTTCATTCCTGAAGCCAATGAGACCACGAACCCACTGGGAGGGCCGAACAACTCCGGACGCGCCACCTTTATGAACTGTAACACTCACCATGAAGGTCTGCAGCTGCACTCCTGAGGCCAGCGAGACCATGAATCCACTGGGAGGGCCGAACAACTCCAGAAGCGCCGCTTTTATGAGCTGTAACACTCACCGTGAAGGTCTGTAGCTTCACTCCTGAAGTCAGCAAGAAACGAACCCACCAGAAGGAAGAAACTCTGGAAACATCTGAACATCTGAAGGAATAAACTCCGGACACACCATCTTTAAGAACTGTAACACTCACAGCGAGGGTCCGTGGCTTCGTTCTTGAAGTCAGCAAGACCAAGAACCCACCAATTCCGGACACACCGTCATCCTCAGCAAACTAACATAGGAACAGAAAACCAAACACCACATGTTCTCACTCATAAGTGGGGGTTGAACAGTGAGAACACATGGATACAGGGAGGTGAACACATGGACACAGGGAGGTGAACAACACACACTGGGGCCAGTCAGGGGACGGGGGGCAAGGGAAGGGAGAGTATTAGGACAAACACCTAATGCATGTGGGGCTTAAAACCTAGATGATGAGTTGATAGGTGGAGCAAACCACCATAGCACATGTATTACCTATGTAACAAACCCATATGTTCTGCACTTGTATCCTGGAACTTAAAGTAAAATAAAAAATAAAATAAATCAAAATATCTGGTATCCAGTCTCATCGCCTGTGCATCATTTGTACAAACTACTGAGGTGTTTGCTTAAAGTTTATATGGCCTCTAATTAAAAATTAGAATAATTTTAGAAGTCAATGTTTATAAATTTTGCTACATACGAGTTGCCAAACCATGTGCTTTAAATAAATTATCTTACCTTAGCTTTGCCATGAACCTCTTATATAAAAGGTATTATTATCTACATTTTGTAAGGGGAAAAAATTGATTCAAATGAGACTAACTAACTTGCTTGGAGTAACACACCCAAGAATTTGTGGAACTAGGATAAAGTTCAAGCTCTCTGGTGACTGCTTTCATGAGATTAATAGCTATATGATACAGGTTTAAAGCATAATTTTTACAAAAAATGAGAAAGGGAGAAGACTCCTCTTAATCTGAGCATTCAATAACATTTAAATTTGCAGTTACTGGAATTTAATTAATTAGAGAAGGTTCCACATTAGAAACCTATTGCCCAATATAGCTACTGATAGGAGCAGGAGGTAAGGAAATTCTGGGCAGAAGAGGGTAGGTTCCTGGCAAGGTCCCCACTCTCAAGCCAAAATGCCTAATAGTGCGATCCAAAGTTAGAAATTACATCCCTGTTTTCCCCACCCCCTCATCCTGTGCCCATATAAACCCCAGGTTCAGCCAGCAGAGAGAAGAGAAGCAGGTGGATGTCAGAGACTACGCTTGGATGTTGGAGAGAAGTGGCTTGATTTCGGAAGAACAGCTTGATGGTGTAGCTTCAGAGAGGAGTCCAGCTGTCCAGATGAAGAATATTACCTGTCCCCTCCATTTTCTTTTCAGCTCCCCTTCCCACTGAGAGCCACTTTAATCAGCACTAAAATCCCCCACATTTACCATTTTCGAGTGGTTCGTGTGACCTTATTCCTCCTGGACACTGGACAAGGACTCAGTTGCTACGAGTGTGGGTGCAAAAGGCTCTCACCCTGACTCTCCACTGAGCTGCCAACATTTAAACCGTCCGTGAATGGCAAAGCTAAAAGGGCACTGTAACACTTCCTCTGGGGCCTCAGGGGTCACAGGCACCCTGCTGCTGCAGGGTGGGTAGAGTTCAGTCTTGCTAGAGCCCACAAGTGCTTGCCCCAGCTCCTGCACCTGCTCACATGCACTCTCCCTCCCATGGGGGTGGAGCAGCGAGTGAGTGCAGTTCACCCCTGCCGGCACCCATGCACAACACTTCCCGCTCATGAAGGCATCAGGAAAATATCCTGCTTCACTGTCATGTTCGAATCCATACCACCAACTAATTAAAAAAAAATAAAAAAATAAAACTGTCATGTAACAAAAGGTGAGGATGAAAAAATAAAACACAAAACCCCAAATAGTTAACATTTTAAACAACTACTGCAAAAGAAAAAAAAAACTTACATTTAATCTTTACAGCAAATATATTTGATAGGTACTATTTCTATTTTTTACATGAAGACCCTGAAATTCAAGGAAGTTAGTGGTCTTGTTCAAGGTTAGTGGTTAACTGGAATTAGGATTTAAATATAAATAGTTTGACTGTAGAAGTCTTGTGTTTGATGGCTCAATTGAGTGTGACTTATCACCTCCTCAAACTCCCCCTACCAAAAAACACACCAAAGAGCAAGACTAATGTATTTGCATTGTCAAGCAAAAAATAATCTAGATTAATTAAATTCATAATAAAAAAATCATTCTTTTATGTATTATCTTGTTTAAAGTAGGTAGCAAAAGGTACATGCAAACACTACCTGAAAACATTACTGATGAAGCTAAGAGAGTGGGTAGCCATCTGAATATCTATAGATTTGGGAACTCAGATAGTGAAAGTTTGGGTAGTAACTCAAATTAACTGAAAAAAAATCCAAAAGATAGATATAATTAGATATAAAAGATAGATATAATTTACATGCCCATATGTAAATGTGTATATTTCACTGAATATATAATATATTTTTGTTAAAAAAATATATATTTCAAATATAAATATATTTGATATACAAAATATACATATATTAAAATATACATTTATTTTCAGATATATATTATATATATATTTCATTGAAACCTTAATATATAGTGCTATGAATATTGTGCTCAGGACCAATAAAGATATTAACAAGAAGGAATTTGACAGTCTTAATACTCTCTCAGCAAAAAAATACTACTACCTATTTTTCTTTTATTTTATTTGAATTTTTAATTATTTTTACTGTATAGCACAGTTCTCAAAACAGGATCCCATTAAATCTCTGTCTGAGAAACTGTGTTAGTACTAGTCTCATTTCACAACAGAATATGCCTGCTCATGGAATAGTCACAGTCACAATATGTTGTACTCGACCCTGATAATAAGCTGATATCCAAAGCCTTGATTCTTCCTTTCTTCATTTCTTTTTGTTGTTTAGTCTGAAGCAAATCATTTTAAATCCAACCATATTTTTTCTCACTGACCCTTAAAACTTCCTGGGATAATAACACCTATTTTTCTTTGACAACTAGTATGTATAGCATATTTTATTAACGAACGAAATTGCCACACCAAAAAATTTCATTATTTGGAAATCATAAACATCATTTATTAAAACATGATTTAGCAGACATGGAGGAAACTAAGCCTGGAGTTTGTTGAACACTCCCAGGTAATGGATTGACAAATGTCTAATTCAAGGAGAATCACATGTCCAGAAGTACAACAAAATTATTATCAATAACAGATAGAAAATAATGAACTACATTATCCCAGTAGGTGAACAAAACTTAGTAATGATGAATATGAAACAGTAAATATGTTACAACAGGGAGTGAACATCAGAGTGTTATATTCAAAGAACTAGATGTTAGTGTCTTTGTTTATTTGCTTGTTTATGTTGAGAGTTGATGCCTTGTTATACTTATAGATTCTCTGAAATTTTTGTGACATTTCTTTTAAAATGATAGGGTTTTGATATTTGACATCTATATTTCAAGATATGAAAGATCTGAAACATATCTGAAAATAGAGACAAAAGAATCTTGAAAATGAAAATCAGTACTAAATTGGCTAACTTGGAGATTGATCTGAATTCTAGGCATGTTTTCACTTTTTTTTTTTAAGCAATTTTGGGCTGGTGATGGAATAGTGATAAGGATCATTTAAGGGTAAAGTGTAACTATTCCAGAAAAGAATAATCAGTTAATCATGGGTAGATGAAGCGTTAACAACAACAACAAAAAATATGACATGAATCTAGGCTAGCCCTGAGGCACTGAGGGCCTGGACTACACCTGAAAGAAATAAATACAGAGTGTATTACGAAGGAAGCGTTTTGTGCTGGAAAAGACCCTCAAAAATAACTTAGGAATAAATTATGTGTGAATTAACATGGACAGAAATGCAGATCACAATAAAATTGTATCGCTGTTTTCCTGACACATTCCTGATACACTCCATGTTTTAAAAACCCATTTCTCATTTTCCTACCATTCTTTTACTTGAGTTGTCTGACTTCTTTGCTCAAATTAAGTCTTATTTCTGATTCTGATATGTGTAGACAGAACTTGCTTATCTATGTCACTTTTATTACAGTTAAGTTTCTTGTTTCTAGGATTTACTACTCATGTGTGTTTTTGCATGAGATAATTTAATAATAAATTATCTATTAAATGAGAGATGTAGATGATGATGACAGAGATATAAAGAGATAAACAGATTAAAAAGTAGATTAAAGTGAAAACAAAAATAGAAAGCAGAAGAGTGAAAAACTATTCAAGCCTTGGTAGCTGTTATGCAAAAGGCTTCAAACAATTGGTTTTAGTAAATATTTTTTAATCGTTTAAAATGACATAATGTGAAGTGTGTTAACATCATCAGTTTTCAGACGTGCTCATTATTTAATCACAATTCCCTATTTCTGAAGTTGAGTGAATTTAAAATAATGAGATCACTGTGTCCATTTCACACTTTGAGTCTTCCTAGAATAAGGAATAAAATGGCAAATAAATTTGAAAAATGATGGCATCTCAACTCTTTTCAGAAAATAAATATACAACCAGAGCATGTAAACTCACTGTCACTTCATATAGTAGCAATCTAGACTAAAATGAAGATGAAACAGCTTTCCTGGCTGAAATGAAGATATCAACTGCATTAAATTAGATTTTTAGGTACTTAAGTGAAAGACCGTTTTTCCAGTATCTGAATTACCTGCCTCAAATCACTTCATAAATTGGACTAAACAGTATTGAGTTTTGGGGTTGTTTTTCTATTCCCTTTGCTTGACACAAAGTTTAGTACTCCATTTCTTCTTTAACTATGAGAGAAGCTTTAATAACAGAGGCTACATAAGTAATGTAGAAATGAAATGTCTCAAATTGCATTTGTGTCCCCAGTGTCTACTTCAGATTTGTCGTAAGAAAAGCACATATTTTGAAGTAGTTTTAAAGGGCTCTCCTTTTGAATGGATTATAATTTATTTCATGAGATGCACATTTTCTCTTTTGAAAATAAGAGAAAAATAATTCTTCTTTGTTTGCTTTTTAGTATAATTGATGACCTCAAATGCCCCAGTTTTAAAGATGTATATTTTAACCACAAGTATATGTTAATATATATACATATATTTTTTTTTCTTCTTAATGTTAATCTCTTTAATATGACCATGGTGATAGTTTTCTAAATTCAAGTTTATTGATCTGTTAATACAATAGGAAGAAGGCAGGTAAAAAGCAATTTCAGTTTAAAAATTCTCCCATTATGATATAATTGTACAGCAATCATATACAAATATGTCAACTATACATAGATAGATTTATAAAAATAAAAATGTGGTTGAAAGTAGGGGTACAAAAGGAATTCAAAATTTATATTACCTTTATAAATAAAGAAAAACCAAAAATCATATAATAAATATATTTTTCACTACAGGACTTTCAAAATTCTATTATTGATGTGCTATTCAATTAATTGTAAGCATTTAATAAAAAGTATTTTATTATAGATTGAGTGAAATTTTACATTATCAATTGTATGCCATAGAAGCTAAAACACCGTTGCATTAATATAAACACTGTTTTCAAAGGCCTACTAACTGAATTGGAATGTGCAAGTAGTAGTTTGTCAAAAAATACCTGTGCAATTGAATTTAATTTAAAAAAAAAAGCTGCTAGTGGATTTAAGGAGTTACTGCTAAACTCTGTTTTGTTTTGGTTTTGCCATGCATACTGCTACTTTTTTATATCTATAAATTATATTTTTGAGTTTTAAAAATAAATCTTTATGTTTACCCTAATTTCAAATTCTCTTTAGAGTTTTACAAATTTAGAAGTTTGATTTTAAGCCATACGTTTTCCCCTTGCATTGGAATTTTCCAAAGAAAAGATATCTGAATTTTCAATTGCATCTTTATTGGATTTAAGTAGGACTTAAATCAGTAACATTCTAATTTAAAAGAAGCTACTTGATTTTCAGGATATTTAATTAAAGCCACATTCTATTAGCTGAAATAATCTAAATCTGGCTTAATCTACTAAACCATTTCAATCACTGTATCAGTTTATTCCTTTCTGAAGACTGCTGATTCAATTGTTCCTCATGGATACCACATTACAGAACTGTCCATGAGACATCTGATAAACAGACTATTAAACTCAGAACTCATATTTTACTCTTACTTTTAGCACTAAAATAGAGATGTACCTAACAAAATTCAGCATCAATAATTACTGTAATTACAATAAAAAGTCTTCAAAAATTATCCTGTTTAAATATTTACAACTGAATTGAAAACAATTTCTCCTCTGCATATGAGCCTCTATCTTTTTGTGTTTACTGCTTTTTACTAAACTGGTGAGAGATACAATTATTCATGTTGTAGAAACAAAATGCCAAACGTGTATAGTTGGATACCTTTACTGGTCTATGTTAAAAGAGTTATTGCAAATATATTCAAGAACACAGATCATCCACAGTGTATTACTGAAAAAAATCTAAAGGCATAAATCACACTGCAAGTTTAGAAGGGCATTCTATATGATCAATGTAGAATTATTTTAGATACTGTTTGTTGCTTAAATTTAATGTCTTTTTAAAGCAATAGGATGTTAGTTTGTCTTCAGTAAAAATACTACTTCCAAAGAACATCAAAGACAGCCTTTGTATTTAAAATTATAAAGCACATAATAAAATGAATGTCTGGATAGTCTGTTTAATGGGTACCTGTAAATATGTGTGTATGTAACTTTTGTCTGAAATCATAAGCTGTCATTCCCCAGGATCTTATC
This sequence comes from Hylobates moloch, assembly GCF_009828535.3. Taxonomy (NCBI): domain Eukaryota; kingdom Metazoa; phylum Chordata; class Mammalia; order Primates; family Hylobatidae; genus Hylobates; species Hylobates moloch. Next base: position 117,589,058 of record NW_026652279.1, read on the forward strand.
TTAAGCACTTTGTTTTCTCATAACACATGCTATCCCTTGAAGGTTTTCTAATAATGACAATGGCAAAAATAATTATTATTTATAAAACAATGACTATACACCACGTACTGTTTAAGACCCTTAAGTAATATGTTAAATTAATTGTCATTAATGATAATGTACTTTTAATTTTTTATTGTTGTACAGTAGTTGTACATATTTATAGGAGCCATAGTTTTTTTAATACATACATACAATATATAAGGAAAAAATCAGTAATTATGATATGAATTACCTCAAGCTTTTATCATTTCTTTATGTTGGGAACATTCCAAATTTTCTCTGCTAGTTATTTAGAAATATACATTCTTGTTAATGATAGTTACCCTACTGTCTTATTAAACGCTAGAATTTATTCCTTATATCTAACAGTATTTTTGTACCCATTAATTAACTTCTCTCCTAATCACCTCCATCCACTACCTTTCTCATTCTCTGGCAACCACCATTCTGCTCACCACCGCTGTTGAATTAACTTTTTTTTAGCTCCCACATATGAGTAAGAACATGCTATATTTGTCTTTCTTTTCCTGGCTTATTTCACTTAACATAATGTCCAGTTCCATCCATGTTGTTGCAAATGACAGGGTTTTATTCTTTTTATGGCTAAATAATAGACCTTGATTTAGAATTAAACTATTTTACCATTGGCCAATGAATGAACAATTGAGAACTCACTATGGATGCTAAGAACTTCTAGATACACTTCTTTCAGCTTACTGAAGTACTCTGAAGGTATATTTTTTGCATATGTAAGGAGGTCAGACATCATTTTTTTTCTCACTTGACACGCAGAATCCTTCAAAGTCACCACTTCATTCATTATCATCATTGAACGTAGTCACAGGCCAGAGGTTGTGCCAGAAATGAACACTGTGTCTTTAGTCAGCATCCTTCATGATATACTTAACAATATACATCTACTTAGTGAAAAAGATACGGTTCAAACTGGAGCAGGAGTTGTCTTTTACAGCTTGAAAAGCAAGTATGACCTCCTACTTCTGACATTTAAGTCTCATTGTTCTTTACTCATTTTCATTTATTCTGAAATTCTGTCATATCAATCACCTATTACTTTCTGTATTAAGTATATTTTTATTTTATATTTTTACTAATGTTTTCCTTTTCTTAACAAATCATTCTTTATTGACTGTGATTTAGCATTTGTCTCCAGTTTCTTTCTTAACCTCATTCCTCACTATTTTCCCCAGTAATACACTCCAATTTATCCATATAGATTTCTTTATTTTTCACCCCATACACCAAGCTTCCTATTTTTACTCCTATATTTACCTCCTCTCCAAGACAAAAACAAGATATAAGATTTATTTTAAAACCTAGTTTTGTCCGTCTTTTCCTCATGAAAATTTCTTCAAGAACCACTCCCATGGCTCTACATGTGCCTAATATTTTTAAATATTGACTACATGGTTTAGCACTTCAAGATACGTTGTTTTCAAAAGCACACTTATTGTGTTATTTGTTTTCGTTCTTCAAAATGGAGGAATGGCCAATGGCTTCTATACTATGGTTTGTCATGAGTGCTCCTGAGTAAGACTGGTGTATCTTTTTTCTTGCTGATACCTAATATTTGTCTGGCTTTTCAGACCAGACAAATATTAAGATCATGATGTTCTCTCAGAATTAATTATAAAGTAGAATTAATTATAAAGTAGAATTAATTAATTAGAAAGTGAAGTAGGCATATCTTCATTATGTCTACATATTCAGTTGTTAAATTAACTCCTTTATCTATGAATTTTTAATTGACTCAACCCTAGCCCCTTTCTCTGAAGATATAACTTTTCTCCTGGACTTATAAAATATGCTGTACAATGTTATATTAATTTGTGTTAAAATAACTAAAATGTGTTTGAAACTAAGTAACATACATTCCAAGCATGGTGCTCAACATTCTGCATATATTTTTTTAAAAAACTATCACCCTATATATTAGATACTATAATTATTTTCATATTATAGATGAAGAAACTAAAGTTTAGAGGTAAATAATTTGATCAAACTTACATACCAGTAGAGTCAAGATTTGAACTGTGATATGGTTTGGATCTGTGTTACTGCCCAAATCTCATGTTGATTCTAATCCCTAGTGTTGGAAGAGGGGCTTGGTGGGAAGTAATTGCATCATGGGGGTGGAGTTCTCATGGATGGGTTACCACTATCCCTTGGTGCTGCTCTCCTGATAGTGAGCGAGTGAGTTATTGTGAGATCCACCATGAGTAAAAACTCCCTGAGGCCTCCCCAGAAGTAGATCCTGCCATGCTTCCTGTACAGCCTACTGAACTATAGCCAATTAAACCTCTTTTCTTTATAAATTACACAGCATCAGTTATCTCCTTATAGAAGTGCAAGAACGGGCAAATACAAATCAAAAGCCTAATGCAATCAACAATAATATCATGTGTTTTCATGAAAGATACACAATCCTTGTCTAGAAATGTGATTCTTTTATAGGAGGTAAGACAAGTCTTATAAGTAAACAAAATAAAGCTTAAGAAAAGTCAATGTGTCATTTATTATTCAAACTGAGACACTTTTCAGAGTGAAAATGACGCAATTAATAATTTATGCCAGTTCAACAGGTTTACATGAAAACTTGGGTTTAGAGTCATCTTGTACAAAGGGAATGCTACAATAGTTAATTGAAAAGACATGAAAATTAAATTTGCTGCATTCAAATCATCCTTATGTGAGTTTCTGAACCAGTACAGAAACAGGAAGAAAATATGCCCCAAAGCTTCAGTTTTCCTCCACCTACATTCATCAGGGATACACATTTTGACACATTCAGACTTTCTGAGCTTCTATACCATTGAGTCACCTTAGATGATCAGACATACTATATAGTAAATCTAGGGGAAAACTTTTATTCAATGCTGTTACAAATTTATATTTTACCTTATTCACATTTTGGCACAGTAATTCTAGAATTAAGTTTCTGTTCCTACTCCTTGAATAGTCAATTTGTTAGTCCTTACAGTTTAGAGACCAAAGCTGAAGCCCTTAACAATGACAGAGAATAAATCTCTGCTGGGATCATAATTTTTCTCTTTTATGACCTGATCTTGTCACCATATCTACGATCCTAACCTGGATCTTGTTCAAACTGACAAGACAATTATCGATCAATCTTATTGAATGTTCACCATTCAACAAGTGACATTTATTGTTCACCTCATCACTGGGAGACCTAGTGATACAAGGGCAAATACAATGTAATTCCTACTGTCACAGAGCTGTTGCAATCCTGTGTTAGACACAGATTGACATTAAGAGGTAACTGCCTCATCAACCATATATCATCTGCAAGGCTGTTCTTGGAGAGAAGGGCTTTGCATCTGGGTAAATTTTGTGTGTGTCCATATTGTCCTGCTGGACACATTTCGTAGTATTCTTATGTACCTATCCCTTGATACTACAGCCATTTAATTATGCTCCGTTTTTTTGGCACAAAATTTAGCAGATATGATTTTATACTTGGTGAGGAATGGCTGATATATAAGTTAAATATCCCAGCTAAATATGAGTTAAATAACATAAGCTTCTCCTTTCTCTTAATTTTGCCATTTCCCATAAGAAATACTAAAAGAAATGCCAAAATAAAAGTGCTAAAATACGAAAATAATCAGCACAATATAAAAGTCAAATATGTTAATGGTAGAAATAATTTTAAAAAATCATGTGTGAACATCCCTGAACTGAGATTTACATATTTCTTGTTATCTTAAAAAATTTCAGATGTCTCATTCCCCGAATTAAGAAATATATGTTGTATTTGTTTTTTAGGATTCTGAAATCCAAATGCAAAAATTTAAGTGGATCATTTTATATAGTCACTGGCAAATACCAAAGTTCATTCATTGTAAACCTCATTTAAAACACTCACATGCAATTTTACTTATTTTGTACTTTAATCCTGATGTCTAAATGCGTGATCCTAATGATTATTAAAAAGAGATGCTAACTAAAATGGAGAACTCAAGCTAACAACTTCAAAAACCCTAAATTTCTTGACCGAAGTAAAAACTATCACAAAATCATGCACTATGTCACATAAACACAGACACAAACATGTATGTACACAATTTAAACCTGGGTAAAAATCACCACCAAGATTCATGTATTTCTTACTTGTGTATTCAAAATATACATTTAGGAAAAAAATTGACATATTTTAATTATGAGCACTGAGATAAATACAAATAAAATATAAATCTTGATTTTGTTTCCAGGTGTGCTGTATGTAGCAGAAAAGGCTGACATATGTTTACTAAACAATCAGTACAAGATATTATATTATTCTACTCAAGAAATAATGAGTATGTTATTTTATAGAAATTCAATAATGGAGCAAAAGAATATGCAAATAATATTTGAATTAAATTAGGATTACTTGAAATGAATAAATATATTTAAATGTAAATAGCTGCTCACCTAGTTTCTATGTTGACACTGCAAATGTATAATTTATATTTGCCTCTGAATTTTAATGTTTGCTAATTACAATAAATTGCTATTCCATACTTCTCTATTTCTAAATTTGTAGTGACAAGTAAAACTCCTTAAAATTAATCTGTTTTGTGTTTTTTATCTATGTAATTTTGAATCATCAAATTTATAACATTAAAATAATCAGAACAAACTATTAAATAATATAAAATGTCTTATGAAAATATTTCTTTTCATTTCATCCACAGAACTTGTTTATTAGCAATTTTATGCATCTAGCCCATTCATGTTTTTAATTTATTCTTTTATATACACAAATCATTCCTAAATAAGAATAGTTCGAATTCTAAAGCAAGTAAATTGTGTAGAAATTGCAACAATGTGTGACACAAGTTGAAACTTTTATTGTTTTGCCTGCCAAAGTCAATATCTTCAATAGTGAACTTGAGCAATAGTGACATGAGTGCTTTAAAATATAAACAACCAGAAATAATTTATTTCTATTACAAAATATATTTATATTCAGCAAGAGTAGTCATCAATTCAAAATTCTGCTTGGCTCCCCTAATCACTGATACCATCAGCTCTTCCCTCAACATGTCTTACTAGCTCTTTTAATTGATCTCTACCAGCTTAAACTAGGTCTTGATAGCAAGGATAGGCACAGAATTCATGGAGGAGGAAAATGAATCATTGACAGCAAGACTTTGAATCTAGAAGCAGACTGGATTCTGAACAGATAAATAAAGGAAGAAATTAGGAGACACTGAATAGGTCTCTTTTATCTTTCTGAGGAGAACTTTTCATCTGCCTACCTAGTAGGTCCCTTTCTCTTCCTTTCCATTCATAATCCCAATGAATGAATACCAGAGTTTCCTATGCTATCATCCTTGGTTATCACAAAGCTTCATTTCACGTTAAGACTTTTATTCAATAAAATAGTCAATGGTTTTTTCACTTAAAATTTCTTTCTGAAATCTGTATCATGGCCTTTAAAATGTAAGTTTTGTTTCATTTTCTATTTTTAAAAAATGAAAAATAGGAGACAAAATTTTTGTGCATTTAACACCTTATCTTTAATCACAGAATACGTTTGTAAAGATTGTGAATTGTCTTTGTAAGGAAAAATGATTTAATACCTTTTTCTAGGGCACACAAGCAATCCTGGGCATTTTCTTACAGGAGGTTTGGCTGATCTCAGCTATGCTCCACATGTCTTTCTTCCTTCTTCAGGGACCAGTAAGCTAGCCAAGAACAATTCTTCTCATGGTATTGCCTGTAGTAGAAGATAGAAATTCCAAAGGAAACTTCATGGACTTTTGTTGCCATTGTTCAACTCATACCCATTAACATTCCAATGGCTAAAGCCAGTTATTGCCTAAAATGCTTGGTGTATTTTTCCAAGCACTGGAAAAATGTTTAACGTATTTTCCAATGCTTGGAAAACAACGTTAAGCATTTTAAATGGAATAAATTGCAAAGTCAAATAACGAAGACTGTGAATATATAGTTGGGTAAAATATTGAGGTCATTAATGTAATCTATCACAGTCCTCATATACTATTTTGCCTCATGTTGAGGAAAAGGACTTTAATATTCATTTCAGATGTAAAAATAAATAAACTATTTTTACTTATTCAATCTGAAATCTTTTAAGTTTCCTGAAAAACTCTCCAAATTCTTACTTTTAACCTAATTTCTGCACATTACTCAAAGTCATATTTGTTTCCAATATAGTATTCTCTATATCACATTTTGACTAATATCTCTCCAATATCCTTTTGCCTTGCTCATATGGGAGGCTCCATTAAATCTCAGAGTACAGACATCTATTTAATGAAATATGTTGAGTTGATATGGAGGAAAAAATCTCATCTGTGACGCTAATTTTTTCCCTCTAGCCTTCAAAAAGTTAAAAATAAAACATTCAGAGTAGACATTAATATTTTTCCTTCTAACCACAAGTAAAACAATAAAAATTTGGAGACAGATTAATTCTAAAAAGTGATCAATATTCCCTTAGCTGAATGAGAAAGAAAGAGGATTGTAGGAGAAAAGATCAGATTGGTAAAAGAAAGGCAAATTGTGGAGAATTTTTAGATGAAGACGTTTACATAGAAAGTCAGATGACTTATGTTGAATTCTTTGTGAAATAGTAAGCCTGTGGAGGGCTTTAAACAGAGTAAAATACCTGGCTTACCATTTGAAAAAAACATACAGGCTGCTATTTTGAAAAGAAACTCTGACACGCTGCCAATCTATGAGACTAGTCTAGAGGCTTGTGATTGTTTCAGTGAGTGTTGATGGTGAAGTGGACTTGGGTGGTAATAAAAAAGGTATTAAGAAGTTGTATGATTCTGGGTATACTTCAAAGATTAATCTCACAGTTTTTTTTTTCTTTTTTTTTTTTTTTGATAGATTGGCCACAGGACACGAGAACGATGAGTGATGTTACCAAGATTTTTGGCCTGAGTACCTGGAAGCATGTAGTTTCCACTTACTGTGCGCTTGTGTAGTTAAGCATACGATTATAATTATTATGTATCTAAATAATAATATTCCAATTAGGAAATGCATTTGGAAATCAAAAATATTTTAATGGTCTTTAAAGCCACCAAACAAGTAATTTTAAATGTTAAAAAAAGGGGAAAGAACTGGTCACTATAACTTCAACACTGTAGCTGACCATGAGGCCTTAGACAGTATATTTAACTGCTCCACAGGTCCTTTGCTTTCTGCTAGCACCACAGACTTCTTTATCCGGAGGCTATTTTAGGTCTTCATCTCTGATTTTCTGAGCCAATGGTGGTTCTGCCTACATGGGATGGGTGTGGTATTCCCTTAAATGTAACTATGGGACATAGCAGAAGTACATGGCTCTTGAGAGTCATGACTATCCATAATCTTCCTTTTCCTATTGTTTAGCAGGAGCTATATTTTCCCCCTGTAGATATACCAATTAATTTTTAGGAAATATTCCATTTTAAGCTACTCCTCTAAAGGCATGTGTTGGTTAAAATGTTATATTGCAAAGGAATTATTATTGTATTACCTCATGTATACAATCTTTCTTTTGTTATAAGACCTGTGAATGAACAGAGTTCACAAGGCATTTTCAAATAAGTCATGAATGTGATAGTGAGATGCACCTCTTCCGTTTGCATTTCTTTCCTCCTGAACCCATGCATCCTGGCTGAAAAGAATAAAAATGACATCCCGTATTAGTCAGTTGCTATTCTTGAGGATAAGACATAAAAATTAAAAGTTATTGTCATCCAGTTGGAATATTAAATATTTTATGTCAATTCCAATACACTCCAAAGTCAGCTGCTTCTGAAAGATGGAGTACATATTAAGATCAATGAATCATATGAACAATAGTATACAACCCTGTATCTTCAAAATCTTTTTTTGTTCATAATCAATATTGGGGGTAGATTAGATATTAAACAATACAATCATTAATTTTCTTAAGGTAAAACTAACTATATGATAATATTAATTTCAAACCAATAATGGCCTTTTTATAATGATAAATATTCAATAAACAAAATATATTTCCACTATACTAGCTAATTCCCTGAGAATATGGTGCCGTTTAGGATTGATTCGTGTCACCAACAAATTGCACCTCTACAAAAATGGTGTTAACTTTTCCAGCCATGGTAAGAAGTCAATGTTGTTGGGCACATGTATAACTTTGGCCCTTTCCTCCAATATCTCTTGGTTCATGAGCCCTTTATACAAATGAATATGGCAATAAAAAAGGATAATTAACACCTTCCCCATAGCTGATGGTTGTCTTGAGCATTTACACAGGACACAGTTATCAGACTCCTGGAACATGTGAGTAGACCATTTACTTAAACTTTACCCAAGCTCATCATTAAAACTCCAGTATTACTCTTGCCAACCCACTTAACATACAATTAAATTATTATCTCCAATTGGTAGAGATTCTTACCTCTAGCCATCTCTTCTTTCTGATAAAGTTAGCAGTGAGATATGTTCATTAATTTCTCCAACCCAGAAGGTTTCCCTTCTCCACTATCTTCTCACTCAAGCTTTAATATCAAACATTTTATTCCTTGCTGGTGCTAGAAAATTTTGTAAATCTGTCTTTAAAATAAGCTGGCTCAACATTGTTTTCTTGATCCAACTATATATATGTAATGTCCATGAAGGCATAAGTGCAAGTTGAGAGAAGAGTGGTAAGATAGGTATATCAGGCTCATGCAATCTACTTGTCCCTTCAAGAACTGTTTGAACATAATTTCAATTATAACATTCAATACTGAATATTGCTAGGTAATCTTGTATTTAAGGATATGATAATACCAAGTTAAGATGGACCACAAAGTAGTATAAGCACTTGAAGTCCCAGAGTAAAGCATTTGGAATCTATCAGTGCCCAGAAAGGCTAATAATATTTTTTGTAAAGTTCACTATTTTATTCCAAAGAGTCCATAGATTTGTTTCAAAACTCTAGTGGAATCTACTTTGGACTTTTTTTAAGAGTTTCTTACATACTTAATGAAAATCTTATGCTACCGTATAATTGCCAGAACCATCATGAATAATACTGTCAGGACCATTTTTTATAATTGTGAAGGTTGAACACTCCTAGAGGAAACTTCCACATTTTAATCAACTTTGAATGGTGTTCCTGGAGTTGCACAATGAATGGAACTATGTAGCCTGCACGGTGTATCTGATGTCTCCAAATGGTTAAGTAGAAAAGATAAGTATGTCGCATTCAGAAGCAGCAGAGGCAGATTGAGAGCCTTCCATTGCTCTAGATCCCACTTAAAGGTAGAAGCATTCCAGGTTTTCTAATATATGGGTCAGCATAGCATATTTACATGTTATCTATGTTGTCTCCAAATTCCTAAAATATGCAACGGGTTGTGACTCTCTTTTACAATAACAAAAGATGATGAGTGAAGCAACTGATACTTGCCTTTGGAAAATTTATTACAATATATCTATCCCAAGATAATTGGACTGGAAAATCACCATTGAATTAGGGGACATATCTTTTTTTTCATTTTATTTGACTTATAACTTTGGATACTTTGGTGTCATTTAGAATGTCTACTACTTCTCATTACTCAAGTAATAAAATGATGTCACAATGTAACCAATGTTGTGATATTCTAAGGGATAGTAAGATGATCAAAGTCTCTGTGAAATAAATTGTGTCCCAAATTAGGGAGATGATTTTATTCTTGAGCCAATGGGAGTGTGTACTTCTATGAGTGTTTACTTCTGTCTCAGCAGGTGAAAGTACACAGTTCCCAAAAGACTTTGCTTATTAGGATAGGTACAAAATGACATTCTAGATCAATAGGTACATATCAATCAAGCTCTGTGGTAATTTTCTCAGGAAAAGTAGATGTCGGAATTAACAGGTGCAATTGAATTGAATTGATTAAGCTTGTAATAATCCACTATGTTTCTAAAAACCTTTCTCATCTATGTACTGCTTAGTGAAACAGAGGAGTTACATGGAGATGAAATAGAAATCATCACCTTTCTTTGATCTTCTAAAACTCAACAGTAATAATGAGTATCCCCCAGGAATACGTTGTTGCTTTTGGTTTTCTATTTTGGAAAAAGTAGTGTCGTTCCATAGGGTTCACTATGTTCTTCCTGACAGAAATGCCATTATTTGTGGGTTAGGAAGCCAAAATGCCAATTCTGGTAATATTGTATAACTACTTCAACTATAAATATAGGAACTGGAGGTTTAACAACCTCTCATGCCAATTATGTGTCAGGTCAAAACTCCATTTATTGCCTGACATCTATAACCTTTTTCTCATCAGTGGGCAACAACGTTGTTTTGAGCCACAAAAATTAACATTACCATAAAGCCAGTGCCGAATCCAATTAGTTCACCCCACGGGTTGACTATTTCCCTTTCAGCAATGTATAATGATCCCGGTGAATGTTTGCAGGTGAAATTTGGTAGTAATAACAGAATAATTTATAGTACATATGTAGAATGTTATTTCTCAATACCACCTGCCATCATCTCAATTTTGGGCAGTCTAATTCTATAAAGTATTTCAGGTTTAGAGATTGAAATAAGGTGTAGAAACAATTCCAAAATATGTCGATGTAGTGCTTGCCACACGTAGAATAATTTTTGGTTATTAATAAAAGAATAATCTATTTGGAAAAATTTTAATGTTTGCCATAGGAACTTTATGATGAATTAGCCACCTTCAAAGATTCCTGTGTATCAAATCATTCTGATTACCTCTCTGTCCCATTCCTGTAATGTCTACTTTTCAACTGATAATAATTTCAAATGGTACATTAATCTCCATCAATAAGCTGATTCTCACAATTGCTGCTCCTGCCCATTTCATAGATGCATGTACTTTCTTCAGTAAAGGTGTCCCCAGTGTTTTGGTAAAGGCAATGTTTTCTGGGCTTTCTTAGTTTGAAAAATACTTTAGATATTACACATGACAAATGTATTCTTAAGTCCTTTGCTTTCCTACTCTACATATGCAAAGAATTTTCTAGATTCCTTCCCTCATATTAAAGTAGATCATCTTTGAATCAAGATTTGAGCAAATATCCAAGCAAATGATTGTAGATGTGTGAGTTAGAACAACAACCTCAGGTTCCCTAGTTAGGGAATCCAAAACTGTAGGTTAAGCTTTACCAAAAATTATGGTCATTTTTTTCTTTGGCATGCTTACAATATATTCACCAATTGTCTCTTGTATTTTCTATTTTTTAAATAAATTATACATATATTGGCAAAATTCTGTCTTCTTGTTTGATTGTAAGCTTTTTTCTTCTGCCATGTTTGAGTATGTAATTTCATGCATTTGCTAGTATCTGATTTTAGTTACAGGCCTGAAGACAATAAGAGAGTTCTTGACTAGAGAATATGGGAAGAATTGAATTCTCTGCAAGAAACTGCTTTGATCAAATAGTTTTAGGATTCTTTAGTAAGGCAGGAATAGTCCCATCAGACATGCCTTAGCTGAAAATAGGGGTTGACTTGGAGTCTTGTTATTTGGTATATTTTAAAACAGCCAAATCTTTCAGTATGTCTTTATACCTACACTTGCTGTTTTATTATTTCCTTATCAAAGCTCTGTCACATTTGATGCATTTTCAGATTGTTAATTCAACCTACATAAATTGTAAACGCTTAGGATAAACCTTTTAGTTTGATTTTCATCTGTCTCAGCCTACAGGCAAAAAGAAATGAGAGATGCTTAAAATCCTTGATTGTCTGTCTTAGTTTTGAGCTGAGAATTTAGGACCTTGAGCTTGTCATGCATTTTCTTCAAGTTATACAGAAAAAAATAAAAGAAACCAGCCCACCCTAGAGCTTTGAATTACTTATATGCTTCATTTTGTTCTAAGATGTGACTTAATCTCTCAAATTCTCGTCATTAATACACATTTTATTCTAGGTAACCACAGGTAATAGTTTAATTAGCTATTTTGCCACTGAACGCCACAAGCTGCTGGAATTCTATGTTTTAATTCAACATAAATATGCTCTGCCTTTAGCCACAAACAGACTAGATAATAAATAGCAACTTCCTATAGCATGCTTAACATTTTCTTGCCTACATTAATTCAGTTTATCATTTTTATATCAATGATCTTAGTTGTAAATAACCACAACCCACTCTGTGTGATTAAACAAATGGTTCATTAAACACACATTGAGAAATAAAAAAAAAGTGTTGAGAACTGAAGATGTAAGATCTATGCTGATTCCAAAAATATGTGTTCCCTGAAATGAGATGTTCCAATTTTACAATGGTAGTGTAATTTCAAACACTCATGTGTCAGAAAATTGAACCAGTGGCCACCTAAACAACTGTCACACAGAGAGAGAGAGAGCAAGAGAGAATATAATTTCCATAAAAAACGTTTATAATCCTGGAGAGTAAAAATGACTGAAAACTGTTCGCCACACAGATAATCCTTGTTTATTTTTCAAATTTAAGTCTTAATCCTGAAAAAAATGCTTATGAGTTTGGTAGGTGTTTGATGACCTTGTTGGAGGATCCAATTTAGATTAAGAGAGTGGGGAATACTCTATTAATAGAATTCCCCTACAGTGGAGGGGAGCTATTGGTAGAATACAGATGTAGAAGCTATGATTGCTGTTGTGTGCCTATTTGAGGTGTAAGGGTAGCAAATGAAGAAGAACTGGCAAGGATGATCTACTATTTCATAGCTATATTTTAATATAATCCTTGTTTTCTGCTCTACTCAATACCACTCTCATTCAAATCTCACCTAAGATTTCTAAACTCCAAACCTCTCTACACATCTGCAGGCTTCCTGAGCTGTCTTTTGAAGTGAGATTCCCTGTATGCATAATTGTGATCATATTCATCTCACTGTATTTATAGTGGGGCTTTGGTAAGCTTCTGCTCCACTCTGTCATCTTGATCCAGAGGAAAAATACATATATAGTTAACAATCTAAAATGCAGTTGAAAAATGTAAATCTTGGGAGGGTGTATTTGTCGAGGAATTTATCCATTTCTTCTAGATTTTCTAGTTTATTTGTGTAGAGGTGTTTGTAGTATTCTCTGATGGTAGATTGTATTTCTGTGGGCTTGGTGGTGATATCCCCTTTTTCATTTTTTATTGCATCTATTTGATTCTTCTCTTTCCTTCTTTATTAGTCTTGCTAGCGGTCTATCGATTTTGTTGATCTTTTCAAAAAACCAGCTCCTGGATTCATTAATTTTTTGAAGGTTTTTTTGTGTCTCTATTTCCTTCAGTTCTGCTCTGATTTTAGTTATTTCTAGCCTTCTGCTAGATTTTGAATGTGTTTGCTCTTGCTTTTCTAGTTCTTTTAATTGTGATGTTAGGGTGTCAGTTTTGGATCTTTCCTGCTTTCTCTTGTGGGCATTTAGTGCTATAAATTTCCCTCTACACACTGCTTTGAATGTGTCCCAGAGATTCTGGTATGTTGTGTCTTTGTTCTCGTTGGTTTCAAAGAACATCTTTATTTCTGCCTTCATTTCATTATGTACCCAGTAGTCATTCAGGAGCAGGTTGTTCAGTTTCCATGTAGTTGAGCAGTTTTGAGTGAGTTTCTTAATCCTGAGTTCTAGTTTGATTGCACTGTGGTCTGAGAGATAGTTTGTTCTTTCACATTTGCTAAGGAGAGCTTTACTTCCAACGATGTGGTCAATTTTGGAATAGGTGTGGTGTGGTGCTGAAAAAAATGTATATTCTGTTGATTTGGGGTGGAGAGTTCTGTAGCTGTCTATTAGGTCCACTTTGTGCAGAGCTGAGTTCAATTCCTGGATATCCTTGTTAACTTTCTGTCTCGTTGATCTGTCTAATGTTGACAGTGGGGTGTTAAAATCTCCCATTATTATTGTGTGGGGGTTTAAGTCCCTTTGTAGGTCACTCAGGACTTGCTTTATGAATCTGGGTGAAAAAAAAATGTAAATCATTTTTATAAGCAAGAAAGACACAATGAAGAAAAAATCAATGATGAGCAATTTGTAATTTATTACCCTATATTTCTAGTTTTTATATCTTCTATCAGCATGTAAAAACTTTTCTTTTAGACTTTGAATTGTCATAATGGTTACACACTATAAATACCTTCAGGTCTAAAAAGTGTTGCTCTTTTTGGGAAAATATGTTGCTATTATCATTTTAAGCTACTTATCCTACACTAAAATTGACCACAGATGACACTGGGGTCAAGTTGGGTCACCTTTTGTTTTAGGTGAAAGGGATCAAATTAACCTATGACGTAAATATCAAGACAATGGTTGGCTACCCACAATTTGTTTATTTTTAAGATTGCCAGTAATGTTGATAATAAATTATAGTCTTGTAGTTCCTCACATAATTTTATGAGTTTGTTCAAATAATAATTTAAAACACCCTTTACCTTCTAAATATTGATTTTTAAATTTTATTCAAGTCATCTGTTTCTTCACATTCATTTTCTAAACTTACTCAATAAATTTTATTTACCTCTCATTTGATACGTTAAAATGCACAGTAGTTTTCAGGTTTTTCTGAAAGTTACCCTTTAAAAAATAATTTTTACATCATATATTTAGGATTCCCTTACATGTATGTAGAAATGAATATATTTAGTCATACTGATTTATCTGTCAATCTTTTAAATTACATATGCATACAAAATTTTAATTGCATATATTATGTCTAGTATTTTAAAGTTTTTTTTCCTTTCCATGCTGGCAGGATATCTAAGAGAATTTTAAGTGTTAAAAATATTATGAATCCTAGTATACATCATAGTTTATCAGGTTTTCTAATTCATCATCTTTCACTCTGATAAGGTATTCCCTAAGGAGTATTCCAACTAGAGAGCTTTTTCTTATTGACAAGATTTTGTCTTTATATGTTCACTTTTAACTTTAGAGAATATTAAAAAAATCAATGAACTCTACAATTTCCTGACAGGTAGGAAATTTGCTACTGAGAACTATCACTCTGAACACGAGTCTTTCATTTTGGTAAATTACTTGTATGATTTGAATTAGTTACAATTTTTTTCCACAGGTTACACTAGGAAAAAAAAAAAACAAGTATACATAAGGGATCCCTATGCTTTATTTGCTTTCAAAAGAGACTGCAATTACATATACTCATTTTATCCTGGGTAAAACTAAAATTTCTATCAATATATAGATTTCTTTGATCATTTTCATTTTGCTTAGTCCTCAACACAGCTCATCTGCCTTGAGGCCTTTAGTAAAATGATGTAACCAATCTCACTTTATCTAATCCTTCCAATCAAAAATAAGATGTCCAGGTGTGCATAAACATTAGCACATATGTCTAGAGAACTTCATAAAACAGATCCCTCACTTCTCCTAGAACCATTATCAGCCTCCATTTTCTAAGAGATCTTTCTCTTCATTTTGCCCTCTTCCCATCAGGGCCATTCTTATTCACTCACTTATTGACTCATATTTTTTTTTTCACAGAATCTCTTAAATACTAGTGTAGCTCAATTTTCTCTCTTCAACATCTTTCTCTAGTTACCTCTAAATGTATTTTCATATCCACTAGCGTGTTTTATACTATGACTTTTTAGCTAATGATTTTGAAGTACCTATTGCAATATTTGGGCTTTATTGTGTTTTCAAGCCAGCTATTCAATGACCTACTGAATATCTCCACTATGACATCCAAGAAGCACCTCAACTCAACACATTCAAAACAGAACTCTGAATACCAGTGTCACTGTCTGACTCTATTATCTGAGTTTTTTGGGTCAGGAATTTCTACATTATTAGGCAATGCTGCTAAAATTATCCACTTACCAACCCCAGTCCTCTAAGAGGCTTATAATGATGTATCTGGACTGTGTGAGGAATATGGGAATGATATGGTCTCCGGAGAATATAGACTAATGTGTGGCCAATATGGACTAACATACACATAATATGCCAGTGGTACTAAATGCATTCCAGGGAAAGTGTGACCAGAAACTTGTAAGAGAAAATTCTGGTTTCACCATATGCCCTCACTATGTCCTCTCTTTGCATTTATTGCCAGATTCAGGGTAAATACATGCTTCCTAAGGATGTATAGGTAGAGTAAGAAAAAAAATAAGACTAGTTATAATATTAATGAAAGGCCTTTTGAAATTTTTTGAGAAAAAGACATTGAAAATTATGACTCAAGTTTAAGAAAATAAGAAAACATACAATAGCTTTACATAACTTTCACTTAGAAATGTCTATTTCGAGAAGAGACTGCAGACAGGAATGAGTATAAATGAAAGTTTTGGCAGATGTGTGGAGCTTAAAGTGATAAAAATTGGATTTTAATGTCCAAAAGAAAAGGATTTGATAAACCCTAATATTTTGGATTAGAAATCCCAAAGGATTCTACTACAGGAGTAAAGGTAAATCAAAAAGGACTATCTTTCACAGGAACTGATATCAAGCATAAAATTATCACAAACTCTCTTTAGAATATGGCCAGGACCATTACTTCCACTGCCTACTTTCCAGAAGTATAGATACATATCACAGTAATATCATAAGTACACTCTAAGTCACAAATTATCTTTAAAATTTTTCACAATTATCAGCACATATTCAATGTCTAACACATTGCATAGTAAAAATAAAAAACAGATCAGTGGGATCATTGATCTTGGGATTTTAAGAAATAAATTCTAAAATATTTGTGTTTATTACTTGAAACTTCCAGCATATATTTAGAAGCAACTAAGATTAGAAAGAGCTATACAGAAAAAATTAAATTAAATTTCAATATAAAATAATAATATAATGATAAAATAAGTGAAACTAAGAATAGGAGTTAACAAACCTATAGTAATAACGAAATAAAACTAGAATATAATTAGTGAAATTAATTTTAAATTTTCAACAATGGAGCTTCAGAAGGAGAAAAGGAAAAAAATAAGGCACAAACAATCTTTTAAGAAAAAGAATCAGATAATTTTCTAAAACATAAAGTTTTTTATATTATTTTAGAAGCACTATAAACTTTCAGCAGGAAACCTATGAGAAAATAACTCAGAATATCATAGCAAGACTTTTGTCATGCATAGTGGAAGAGAAAAGTCTCAAGAAAAGTCTTGCTGCTTTTGAAGCAGCAAGATGATACGTTATCCTCAGGTAAATAAAAATAAGTCTAACATGTGACTTCTCAATGGAAACAATAGGAGTCAAATGATCATGGTATATTTTCAAAGGGCTAAAACAAGTGCCAATCTAGATTCTAGATCCACTGACTAAACATGAAATTTAAAAAAGAAGACAAATACTGTGAGAGTATGTCTAAACTAAGGAAGCATTGAATGCCTTTCTTGAGATAGAGAGAAAATTATCACTGATGGAAACTAGTAGCTACAGACTGAAAAGTAAAAACAGTAAATTCTGTAAGTGAATATAAACGAGCACTGAAGCATTGACTATATAATATATTAGCAATATATTATGGAGTTTTAATATATAAAGGAAATTTAAATGTTTTAGTTTCTGTGACTTAGGAAAGGTAAAGTTATACTAAGCAAAAAATGCCCAACAGAAAGTAGGTCGTGCTATATTAATTTCTACAAATTCGACTTTAAGAAGAAACTACTATATATACTTTTGCATGTGTGTGTATAGGTATAATGCATCTCATATATATGCATACATATGTACTATATATATTCAGACTATGCCACAGGAATAATTAGATATTTTAACAAACTTTTCCCAGAAACTGATAGAACGAATAGGATCAAAAACTTTGAGGATATAGTTTATATTAAAAGCCATATAAACAAAATCATGATAACTGGGACTTATAAGAAACTGTATCTGACAACTGCAGAATGCATATTGTCATCATGCACACGTGGAACATATACACAAATTGACCGTAAGATGGACCTTAAAGGAGTTTTCAAAAAATTCAAAGAATTGAAGTCATGCAAAGAATATCATTTGACCACAATGGAATCAATCTAAAAACCAATTTAAAAAGATATGAAGAAGATCCCCATGTCTTTCAAAAATAACTAATACACTTACAAATATCACAATAATGAAGAGAAAACTACAGTGAATATGGGAAAATATTTTGAACTGAAAGAAAAAAAATACCTCACATTTGTGAGATTCAGCTAAAGCCATGCTCAGATGGAAATTTGTGGGCTTAGCTGAGTAGATGAAAAAAAGGTTAAAAATCAAGGAGAAAATAATTACTAAATTCTCAAAATCAAAGAAAATTAAAATTTAGAAATAACATAAAAGTATTTGTAAAAATTTATAAAATGTAAGAACAAATCAGAAATGGAAAAAATATTGAAACCAACATTTCAGTGTTTAAAATTCTTTATTAATGTTATAGAGCTGGCAAGTTCATCAAGGAAAAAATAGTGCAGACACAAATAACTAACATTATATATGAGAAAAAATTGACATTGCTAGAAATCCTAATGGCAGTCAAAGTGCATAAGATGATTATATACATATTTTTCACATTACCTTGAATTTTTTTAATAAAATGAGCAAATTCCTAGAAAAATACACTAACGACAGAATTGACGCATAAATCAATTCATTCTCAAAAAGATTTCTACAGGAAAAACATCAGTCCCATGGCTTCGTTGTTGAATTTTACAAAAAGTTAAAAGTGGATATATATGCCAATCTTAACCTGAATTAAAGAAAATGGAAAAATATAAATACTGGTTAACTTATTTTTTTGAGTTCATTATAACAATTGTACTATGATGGGTAATTTTATGTATCAACTTTACTGGACTATGGGGTGCCCAGATATTTGGTCAAATATTATTCTATGTGTTTCTGTAAGGACATCTTTGAATGAGATTAATGTTTAAATAGGTAGACTGGAGAGGAGATTGCCATTTATTGATTAGAGTGGGACTCATCCAACCAGTTAGAAGCTGAATAGAATAAAAGGGCCAACTTCCCCCAAGTAAGAGAAAAGTCTTCCTGCCTGATGGTCTTCAAACTGTGAAATTAGATTTTCTGGTCTTCAGACACAAATTGAAACATCAGATTTTTTTTTTTTTTTGGAAACTTGATTCTGTTAGCCTTTGCAGTAAAAACACACCATCAACTCTCCTTTTTCTCAGGACTTCAGATTCAGGCTTGCTGACTTACCCTACAAATTGAGACATGCCAGCCTATATATTACACATACACACATGTGCATGCATACACACACACACACACACACACATCCTGTTGTTTCTGTTTCTCTGGAGAATCCTGGATAATATAGATGACATAGTCTGATAAGAATAGTATAAAAATAAAAATTATACAAAATACAAATTGATATAAATTTAAAAGTCACCCAGTTGAGAAAATAAAAGAAATATGCTATATTATGGTCTCAATAGACCAAGAACAAACTTTTATTAAAACTGAACATTAATTTGTGACTAAACACTTAGACCAATAGTAAGGCAATTTCATATTCTGATAAGTGGGAGCTACAAAATGTCTACAGTAAGCATTATATTTAATATTAAAATTTTCTAAAATGTTCTTCTTTCTCTAGGAACAAGTTAAAAATCCTGGTATTATCATATCCATTCAATTTTCCCAGAAATCTTAGTGAAATTAGGCAAAATTTAGGATGAGTATTAAGGGAAAAAAACTAAACAAACATTTATAGAGATAATATTATTTATTTCTTAATATCTAAAAACAATCTAATAAGATATTATGGGATTTAAAAAGTGAGTTTAGCAAGATTGCTGAACATGAAAAGTCAATTGTGGGCACTGGTCTTGGTCTCCTGGAGTCAGCAGGCACAGTGAGAATGCAGACAGCCTAGCTCCAAAGATAGCTGTGCCTCTCTCTTGCTCCCATAAGTCAGGGCAAGATGTCAGTGCTTCTCATAACATCCATGCCTCTAACCTAGAAGCCACAGCGAGTTAAGGTAGCCTTTCTCCCTGGATTCATGGAGAAGCCCAGTTCAGTGAGCACAAAATATTATAAGACTAATTTCTCAAATTAATGCAATTATGTGAAGTCAAAGTAGGCACCACCCCAGCAAGCAGATGACAGTCAGTAAAACGTACATGTGGGTGATAACCCTGATTCTGTTCAGCCTGCACCAAGTAGATTCCTTTTATTGACTCTGGCTTATGTAGTTTTATGTGTATGGAAGGACAAGTCTCTAGATAGCATTGACCAACACTGTTTTCTCCTCTTGCTTGCAGTTATCAGAATAACTGTAGAATATTCTGGGAATGCAGTGTCCTGAAATAAGGAGGAACTATATGGAAGAATCCAGACTTTGTCTTTGTCCCTCCTAGAACAGAATATCCTTCAGCGTTTGCACTCAGAGAGCCAGGTGGTACCTGGGGTATAAAATCGACAATACTCTCAGCCATGATGTGAGATAGGGCATGCTCAGAGAAGACGTCATCCATCTTGGGCAACTTTCTGGAACCATCCAGGTGCCACCAACATCTGTATCCAGTGTTCATATTTTCTAGCCTCACCTGCTTCAGCACCTTCCATTACCATACAGCTGTGAAAAGAGTCTGTTGCACAAATTCATGCCCTATAATCAGTTGAACAAGTCCACATAGTTCTTCCATCTTGTCTGTGGACGCGACTTTGCACCTTCCTGCTTCAAGGGCTACACCACTGGTCTTTCTAGATTCATGTGGAAGTATTAATGCACTGATGTTGGAAGTAGAGACCTGCACTTGACCATTTAGGTGTCAAGGTATTGTGCAGCCAGCTGCACCTGCATGAGAGTCCACTTAGATACTATTTACTCAAGGATATCACCTGATGGCTGCTTATCATCTGACAAAGGAGGGAGTGAAAAACATTGATTCATTTTTTTTTCAACTATCTACTCCCTATTCAACTGTATTTTCTAAGAGGATTTCGATCTCTAGGCTCTGGCCACCCCTACTCCTCCTACTACGAAGCCGACTTGACTGGGAAGATCATCTCCAAATGTCTACCTGGACTGGAGAGTGAGAGATCTTGTGAAATGAGCCATCTTGCCACACTGGGTCTCTTCTAGTGGCTTCTTTCTTCATCACTACCTCCTTTAATACAAGGATACCGACATGGACTCCTCTCTACACCCCCTCCACACAAACATCCCTACCTCTGAGTCCAGAATGAGCTGAATGCCATCCTTTGGCCACCACAGCTCAGTTCAGCTCCTGGTGTCTTGTGATCATTTCCTCAGCTCATTTACTGACTTTTTTCCCCTTCCAGATGTTTGCACATGCCCCACTTTCTATACTGTAAATAGATATTTTTGAGATCTATTTTAAAATAAATCTTTAACTCGCCATGTGTTTTAAAGTGGTTAAATATTAACTTTGTAGCTATTTATAAAAATGGGCTGGGTTAGTTAGTCTTCCAAGGCGGGGTTTCTAGGTCTTTTATATTGGATCCTCTTCTCATTGCAGCCCAATGGTAGAATGCGGAGTTTAGGAGCAGGAGAGGAACTGAGACTATGTCCTTCTTTCTTACCTTAGTAGAGCGCCACTATCTCTCCTACAATAAATATTTACATCTTCTCTATTGTGCACTTAGCAGTGTTATGGGAGCATAGAGGTGACACTGTGTGCCTGCTGACTGCAATAACCTGGTGACAATTCAGGGATCTCACCCTTTCGAACTGCAGCCCTGGTCTTTGGTGCTTGCTTAGTGTGAATGTTGCATTCCAAATTTATTGAGTCTTGGAAGATCAGAGGGAAGATCACTTGAGATTACCACCACCACTCTATCTCAGCTCTATTCTCTTCATCTATTTCTAGGACTCAACCACAACAACATTTGCAAACATTGTGTGCTGAAAGTGCGTGGAAATCAATGTGCACCCATGAGACATGTCCTCAAGTACATAGCTGAGCCTAAATGTTTTGAAACCTGAAAACCCCTTAAAACTCTTGGTGTGAAATATTCACCCCTAGATTTTTCTTCTAGAAGTGTGAAGTGGGAATGGAGCAAGAGTTTAAAAGTCAAATTGTGTCTTTGTAAACCAATAAAATAATATATCTACCATAAGTGTCTGTGATATACCAAATGTTACAGGAACTTACATGCAGTGGGTTTTCAGTAGAAAGAAGCAGTCAGCTCTTCAGCAAATTTAAATTTGGCTGAATCCCGAGACCACTGTGAATTTGCTGATGCTTTTCCAACTCAGCTGAGTGATTTTAAGCCTTTCCAAAACTTATATGGTTATTTTTTATATGCTGATAGATCACATGTAGATATGGAATGTGTATTTAAAGCTGAATTCCACCCACACTTACTAAGATCTGCCCATTCCAGAACATTCATCTTTGATGTTCTTCCATTTCATATTTTAAAACTGGTAATGCCTGTCCCACTCCTGAAAGCTCAAGTTTTCAGTTTTCCATTTCCAGATTGCTACTGTAGCACTACAGTAACTCTTTTAACCAACCATGACACTGAATAACTTATATAGTGAACAAAAAGGGAGAACGACTAATTCATGCCATGCGAAGAAGTCCAGTGTACCACTCAACATGGAAATAATGTGTTCATGGACTGGAATAGGAAATGCTATGACTACCATTCTTCTTCGTGTGCATCTGATTGTATGAGGTTGCTCAGGTTGAGATAAATATGCACTAATTAAAATGCAGATGTTTTGCATTTAATCTCTTTCAAAAGCTAAACTGCTGAGAGATAACTCTAGAAATGGTCTTTCATTTTAAACAAATCATTGTTTTTCTACATATTAGCAATAAATAAGATATATAATTAAATAATTATCGTAGCATGCAAAATATCATATACCAATTATTAAATCCATTAAATCAATTGCTCTCCTAAAATAATTATAAATTAATGGAATAAATTACATAAAGCACAAACCAATGGAAGACTCATGTTTATAGATCAGAAGTCTCAATATTTTAAAGATGTATTCTCAACATTAATCTATACATGAACTGTGATCTTAATTTAAGAATCTTAACATGTTGTTTGAAAAAGTATAATCATTTGTTATCAGAAAAATGCAAATTAAAACTGAAATGTGATTAGACTACATAACTTCAGAATAGTTAAAATGATTGTAAAAATCAAGATTTGGTGAGATGTGGAGCTGAGGGAAATCTTGTATATAGCCTGTGAGAGAATGAATTTATACGGTATCTTTGAACATTTTTTGTAGTTACCTTTTTTGTAGTATTACATTTTTTTGTAGTATTACATTTTTTGTAGTACATTTTTGTAGTATTACATTTTTTGTAGTATTACAGTCGAGCACAATATTTTTCTATCGGCTAAATTTTTGGCTCTATATTCTAATGCCCAACTCAATTGCATTCTACTCTCCCATATAGAGATATGGTTCTGCATAGAATGATTACTGAAATGTGATCTTCATCACTCATTTTAAACTTGAAGCTAAGCCTGTTAGAACTTTCTGCATTACAACCTTGCTTGTATAGTCTCATCTTTTCTTTTTATAAGAAAGATTGAACATCCCTCTCCTGGATATTTGATCATTGATTTTCTAATATTTATTTGGTATATGTGCATATGGCAACTTAATTTTCCACCAGATTGTTTTCATGAGAAATTGGCTTCTAATTGAGAGATCACATGGAACTCAGGATATTAAATTTCTGGGAGCCTACCTTTAATTGTCCTAATTGGTAATGTATTGTGATTAGATGACAAGACAATACTGGTTAAACAGAAACTGTTTTATTTATGTGACTATGCAAAGATTGTTGATGTATCACAATGCAAAATTATCATAAGAATGTGGAAAAATATAAAATTCCACAAGCACTATTCTGAAAGAAAAGCAAAAATATATAAACAAGACAAATAGGAAGGCTCTTTACCAAACATCTAAATTCAATAATAACACATCGAAACCAAAGAAAATAAAAAAAAATTATACATCTTATAGTTCAGTATTCCAAGTAAATTGAAAAAGATACCCCCAAATAAACTTTAAAATAGTATGTACAGTGTGATGGCAACTAATAATGACCATGGTGTGGGGAGTGTGTGTGCATTGTATGTGATTGTTCATAATCAATCAATGGAAAACAAATTGTTGGCTTTTTTTCACTGTTTTTACTCTTTACAGGCATTTTTTTCATATTTTTATGAGGGAGAATGACTCTTCAATTCCCATAGTGTCTCCATTTTTATTTTTGCCCCTAAAAATTGATCTATAAGACTGAATTTGTACCTTCTTTGAAATTATGATGCATGGTTTGTTGCTGAGTTAGCGTATGGAATTTCTGTGTATATTTGAAAAGCTGGTATGTCATAACAGAGCATTCTCAAGTATAATGACTAAAATAACAGTTTATTGGTGATAGAAATTTTATATTTACAATTTATATTTAGCTGTTGTTTATAATATGAGAGACTTAAAACCTAGAATATTTTCTTCATATTGGTCAAAATAGTGGGAGAGAATTTTAAAGCACAGTTATGTCCAGCTGTACTTCGTGCTGTGTAACATTTACTGTTATAAAAATCTGAGCAAATTCTTAGAAAATACTGACAAATACTTGTAGTGACAGGTAATATGCATGATGTATTTAAGCCTCCTGGTAAAATATAATAAGGGAATCAAAATAAAAGAACCTGAAGTAGACGATAAGTCAATATTGATCTTTCAATGAAGAGTAGACTGATATGAAATAGTCTCCCAGCAAGTGGATATGTGCAAGTGCTTAGGTTTAAATGGGGTTAAGGAAAACTTAATCAGCTCAAATGTCATGACAGGGTGCTCTAATATCATAGAATTTCTAATTTGTAGATTTTTTTTAAGTACAAATGACTTTAAATGCAAAAAATACAAATGACCACAGTTGAAACATAGAGGATAATACTAATATATGTCATTGGTCTTTAATAAACAATAAGATATTTTTCACAGTAATTTGACAGTTTACGACAAAACATTCCTCTATTATTTATGACAAAATAAGACTCTCTTATTTCAGGTGCTAGAGGATTAATCCCTTTTTTTATAGAAAAGAATTCTCAATTGTCCATTTCTGGGGAATAAGCCTAAATTGAAAGTGTAGATGTTATCTGCAGTTATATGTCATGAGGGCCAAATGCTTGAAAATTTCCCCTCTTGAATGCCAACAGGACATTTAAATAGGTTCCAGAGGTATGTCAGTATCAAATTTGTCAAGAAAAGTCTATAGCAAAGTGTATTCTTGATGTAATTTTTCTTAATTCCTCTAATTGTTTCCTTTTAAAAGGCTATTTGGAAAGATTTCCTGCCTAACTATTACTATAAACACTTTTTAATGAGGGAACACACATAATAAAGTGGTTCCTTTGCTTTTGGGACCTAAGAAGGTAAAGAACTATTTTAGCATTTATCAGGGGAACCTGCCCCCAATATTTCAACATAGGTTCTTTCTATTTTCCATAAGTGTCTGCCAGCTGAGAAATAAAGAGAAAGAGTACAAAGAGAGGAATTTTACAGCTGGGTCACCAGGGGTGACATCACATATTGGTAGGACCGTGATGCCCACCTGAGCCGTGAAACCAGCAAGTTTTTTATTAAGGGTTTCAAAAGGGGAGAGGGTGTAAGAACAGGGAGTAGATCACATGTTTCAAAGGGCAAAAAGGAGAACTACTGATAAGGGTCCAACAAAAATCACAAGGCAAAGGGCAAAAGCAGAGCTACTGATAAGGGTCTATGTTCAGGGGTGCACATATTGTCTTGATAAACATCTTAAACAAGAGAAAACAGGGTTTGAGAGCAGAGAACCGGTCTGATCACAAATTTACCAGGGCCGGGTTTTTCCCCACCCTAGTAAGCCTGAGGGTACTGCAGGAGACCAGGGCTTATCTCAGTCCTTATCTCAACCACATAGGACAGACATTCCCAGAGTGGCCATTTATAGACCTCCTCCGAGGAACACATTCCTTCCCCAGTGTATTAATATTAATATTCCTTGCTATGAAAATAATTTAGTGATCTGTTCCCTACTTGCACGTCGCTTTATAGGCTCTCCGCAAGAAGAAAAATACGGCTCTTTTTGCCCAACCCCACAGCCAGTCAGACCTTATGGTTGTTTCCCTCGTTCCCTAAAAATCGCTGTTATTCTGTTCTTTTTCAAGGTGTACTGATTTCATATTGTTCAAACACACATTTTACAATCAATTTGTACAGTTAGCACAATTATCACAGTGGTCCTGAGGTGACGTACATCCTCAGCTTACAAAGATAACAGGATTAAGAGATTAAAGTAAGACAGGTGTAAGAAATTATAAAAGTATTATTTGGGAACTGATAAATGTCCATATTAAAATGAAATCTTCACAATTTATGTTCCTCTACAGTGGCTCCAGCTGGTCTCTCCATTCGGGGTCCCTGATGTCCCGCAACAAGTATTAATTTGGAATCTCTCATTTAAAATCTTATTGGGAAAGGAAGAGAGAATATAATTTATATTTTATTTTGGACCTGGCTTTCTATGCTTTTGTAGCTTTTCTATTTCCACCTGGGCTATCATCTCAGATACTGAAATATTAATACGATTATAACAAAACAAAGCATGACCTGGTTTATTTGCTGACTAGCTGCAGAAGTTTGGCTCAAATATGGAGTATTTTTCAATTAACCAGAAAAAAAGGCTATTTAAAATGGCAAGTAATTTTATAAATAATGAATTAATTTATGTTTACTACTTGTTAACAACGTTTTCACTTATTTTTAAATGATTAGTTGGCTTTTACATTATCATACAAAGCAATATTTTGATATAAGCTTTACTTATGAATTTTGTGACTTAGCCATGTTTGAACCCAGATAACATACTGTAACTAATTCTCTATGGCACAGCTTCTCACCCTCCCATGTTTTTCAAAGAAAACTATAAATTGACTAAATTATGCAAAATCCATTCAAATACATTGGAAAAAATACCATTTTATACTAAGCTATTTGGTGTCTATTCATTTCATTTCAACAATGAGAATAAATGAATATTTGACTTGAAGTTCAACTTCAAATCATGTGTCCACAGTAGGGTTTATCCCAAGGTATACATTCTTTCTTTTCTGCAAGTAAGAACTCAGCTAGATTTAAGACATTTACTAAGTATTAAATTAAAATTATTACTTAAATCATTTGATCTCCTAGGTGTTGATAGGCAAATACTAAACATACTAGTGTGCCTTCTAAATCCTCTTTGTTTATTTTCTTCATCTCATCAACTGTAGACATAATTAAGGGAAAGGCTTTGCAAAATATTTTTTTCACATAATTAGAGATTAGCTTTAGCAAATTGTTCCTATGTATTCTGAAATAGGCTAATTATATTTTGTAGTCAGTGTTCAATATAAATAAGAGCATTTCCTCTGAATTGTTTAAATGTTACTGAAACAGTATGTCATACCTGTTTAATATACTACATCTTCAAAAGCAATGTAGAATAATTTCTTATGGGAAATGAAAAAATAGCCTGGAAAATATAATTCTTTTTTCTGTTAATTCATATCACACTAATGAATTTTAATAAAGCCTGCCTGGTTTATTAGTCATTAATAATATTTTCACATAAATAAGTTAAATATTTACAATAAGGTAGCAACATTATCACTATACCAATAACAAATTCACAGCTCTGGTTTAACATGAGTTGCTTTTGTACACATATATATAACATGATGAAATGAAGAGAAAATTTTCTATAAAAAGTCAAGAAAGATGATGAGAGCCTTCTTTTATTCATTTAATAGGTGTTTATCAAAGATCTAAGATAGAAAGCAATTATTCTAAGTATCTTGAGCCATTCAGATTAAAGAAAAGTACTGATTTAACTTCTGTTTCTGTAATATGATAGATTGGACTATTGGACCCATTCTCTAATTGAAAATGTGTAAAAATACAGTAAGATACATTTATAAAATAATTTAATATTATTAAGAAAATGAGAAAATTTCCAACCGATTACTAGGAAAAACATAGAAACCAAAGAGGAGAGCCAGGCAGAAAAGGCAGACAAAAAGTCCTGACAGCATTTGTGAATCCCCAAAGGCCTGATAACTGTGACAACCTTTCACAACAAAGAGATATGAATCAAAATTTGGGACCCATTCAAGTTGGAAGAGTTTAGAGGATATCATCTGCATATTCAGCTGGATCTCCAAGGAGCTATACATTCAGTTTAAGGGAAAAGAGACATAAATATTTTTATGTCATCCCTACTCAGTTATTGGTATATAAAGTGGTATGGTCATGAGTAGAACAAAAGGAGAAAAGTTGTATATATGGGCTAGTTCTCTCAAATATATGAAGACTAAATTCATAATCATGAGGTGTTCCAATAACCTGGAAAAATGAAAACTTTTGGCTATGTATGAGCCTATTTGATTTAATCATTTCCCATCTTAGGTATCCTGGTAATGAGCTGGCTCAGCAAAAACTTCAACATGGAACTGATACAGGCAGTATACTCTAGGAGACTGACATCCTAGAATTAGCAACACCATTATACTGGCCCCAAATCTCTTCCTGTTTTATAACATATAGAGAGGACACTGATTTCCTCCTAAATATATAAGAGATAATCTGGCAGATCACGAGGTTAGGAGATCAAGACCATCCTGGCTAACATGGTGAAACACCGTCTCTACTAAAAAGACAAAAAATTAGCTGGGCATGGTGTCTGGCACCTGTAGTCCCAGCTACTCGGAGGCTGAGGCAGGAGAATGGCATGATCCTGGGAGGCAGAGGTTGCAGTGAGCCAAGATCGGGCCATTGCACTCCAGCCTGGGTGACAGAGCAAGACTCCGTCTCAAAAAAAAAAAAAAAAAAAAAATTGTTTTGTTTTGTGCATATTACTAACCCGATTCTATAATATAAAAAAAAAATGCAAAGGGCCTAGAATAGCCAGAAACTCTTGATAAATAATGCTAAGGTGGAAGGACTTACACTCCTAGATATTATAAATTATCTTTAAATACGTGCAGAAATTAAGTCTGAGGGGAACTAGTAAAAGGATAGACAATTAGACTAATCTGCAAGAATATATCTTAGGTTAGACATAGATCATATGGGCACTTAACTTATTGCAAAAGTGGAGCACAGCAGAGCAAAGTAGCAGGAAAGAGAGAACAAACTTTTAAGTAGATGCTGCTATGTTAATAACATACTCACATAAAGAACTATGTAAATTGATACCTTACTTACAAAAAATGAAATCAAATTTTCAAGAACTAGAGTTCTAAGTTTGAATAAGAAAACAACAAAACTTAAAGAAAATGAAATATGAGACTATTTTCATGGCCTTGAAGTTAAAATGGTAACTTGTTACACATTAGAATAAAGAATTACAGTTTATCAAGTGACACTTGTTAACAGAAATAAAAGACTAGAACATGGGTTTCACTTTAGTACTAAGCAAGTCTTAATGAATTTTTAAAAATTGAAATCACACCAAACATACTCTCAGACCATTCATGGATATTATATAACTGGCTCCTGCGTAACTCCTGGGAGAACACCAAAATTAAAGCAGAAGTTTGTCCCTATTAAAAAAACAGTGACAAAACTTACCAAAATCTCTGGGATGCAGCTAGCACAGTGTTAAGAGGAAAGTTTATTGCACCAAATGCCTTCATCAAGAATTTAGAATGACCTCAGATTAACAATCTAACTTTTCACCTAAAGGAACTAGAAAAAGAAAGAAGAAGCCAGTCCCCAAGCTAGTAGAAAAAAACAAATAACTAAAATTAGAGAAAAATGAATGAAATTGAGATG
Organism: Hylobates moloch; assembly: GCF_009828535.3. Taxonomy (NCBI): domain Eukaryota; kingdom Metazoa; phylum Chordata; class Mammalia; order Primates; family Hylobatidae; genus Hylobates; species Hylobates moloch. Next base: position 117,618,838 of record NW_026652279.1, read on the forward strand.
CAAGAACTCATACAAAGAATCAATGAAACTGAGACTTGTTTTTTTTTTTTGAAAACATAAACAAGATTAATAGACTGCTAGCTAGGTAAAAACAAAACAAAACAAAAACTGAGAAGATCCAAAGAAGTACAATCATAAATGACAAAGGTGATATTACAACTGATCCCACAGAAATATAAAAGTTCCACAGAGAATACTATGAAGAACACCATGTACACAAATTAGAAAATGTAGAGAAAATGGATAAAATGCTGTAAACAAATAATATCCCAAGAATGAATCAGGAAGAGATTCAAACCCTAAATAGACCAATATCGAGCTCAGAAATTGAATTAAAAAAAAAACTAACAACCACAAAAATAACAATGGACTAGATGAATTCACAGCTCTATTTCACCAGACATACAAAGAAGAGCTGATGCCAATGTATTGAAATTATTCCAATAAATTGAGGAGGAGGGTTCCTTCGTAACCCATTATATGAAGCCAGTATCAGCTTAATACCAACTTGTGGCACAGACACGATGAAGAAATAAAACTTCAGGCAAATATCCACAAAAACCCTCAACAGAATACTAGCAAACTGAATTTAGTAGCACATCAAAAAGTTAATACACCACAATCAAGTAGGCTTTATTCCTGGCATACCAGGCTGTTTCAACATACACAAATCAATAAATGTGATTCACCATATAAACAGAATACAAAAGCAAATCCACATGATTATCTCAATAGAAAGAAAAAACTTTCAATAAAATCCAACATCCCTTCATGATAAAATCCTTTAACAGACCAGGCATTGAACAATCATATCTCAAAATAATGAGAGCCACCTATGACAAAATCAGAGCCAACAGTATACTGAAAAGGCAAAAACTAGAAATGTTCCCCTTGAGAACTGGAAAAAGACAAGATGCCCACTCTCACCACTCCTATTTAACATATTACTTGGAAGTCCTAACAAGAGCAATCAGGGAAGATAAAGAAATAAAAGGCATACAAACAGGAAAAGAAGTCAACTTATTTCTCTTCACTGATGATAAGATTCTATATCTAGAAAACCCTAAAGACTCTACCAAAATGCAACTAGAACTGACAAACTATTTTAGTAAGGTTTCAGAAAACAAAGTCGATGTACAAAACTCAGTACCAATTCTATATACCAATAATTTCCAGGCTGAGAGTTAAATTGAGAACACAATCTGCAACAGCCATAAAGGAAATGAAATATCCAAGAATACAGCTAACCAAGGAGGTAAGAGATCTCTATAAAGACAGCTACATTACACAGTTGAAATAAATTAGCAACAACAGAAAAAAAATAAATAAAAATCATGCTTTTGAAAAAGAAGAATTAATATTGGTAAAATGGCCAAAAGCACAAAGAAATTTACAGATTCAATGCTATTCCTGTCAAACTACAAAAGTCGCTCTTTACAGAATTAGAAAAAAAAAAAAACTATTCTAAAATCCATGTGTAACTAAAAAAGAGCTGAATAGCCAAAGCAACTGGAAGCAAAAAGAACAAAGCTGGAGGCATCATACTACCCAACTTGAAACTACATTATAAGGCCATGGTAACCAAAACAGCATAATACTCATAGGATAACAGACACATATACCAACGCAACAAAATAGAAAACTCAGGAATAAATCTATATCAATGCAACCGTCTAATTTTCTATAAGACTGATAAAAACAAGCAGTTTAGAAATGACTCCCTATTCAGTAATTTTTGCTGGGATAACTGCCTTGCTGAATGTAGAAGAATGAAACTGGACCTTTATATTTCACCATGTACAAAAATTAACTGAAGGTGGATTAAGGTTTTAAATGTAAGACTATAAAAAACTTTAAAAAACTATAAAAACTCTATAAAAATTATAAGAAATAGCCTTCTTGACATCAACCTTGGCAAAGAATTTTTGACTAAGTCCCCAAAAGTAATTGTAACAAAAAAAATTGACAAGTGGAACCTAATTAAACTAAATGGCTCTACACAGTGAAATAAGCTACCAAGAGAGTAAACAGACAACATACAAAAAGGGTGAAAATATTCACAAACTATGCATCCAAGAAAGGCTTTATATCTATAAACTATTAGAAACTTATGTAAATGAGCAAAAAAAGCCCAAATAATTTTATTTAAAATGGGCAAAGGACATTAACAGACACTTCTCAAACAAAGACATAAAAGCAGTCAAGAAACATGAAAAAATTATCATCATCACTAATTGTAAGAGAAATGCAAATTTAAACCACAATGAGATATCATTTCACACCATTCAGAATGCCTGTTATTAAAAAGTTAAAAAACAGCATGCTAGTGAGGGTGTGAAGAAAAGGGAACAAATAAATATACACTGTTTGTGATAACGTCAATTTCTTCAGCCACTATGGAAATCAGCTTGGAGATTTCTCAAACAACTTAAAACAGAATTACCATGCAATCCAACAATTCCATTACTGGGTATATACCCAAAGGGAAATAGATCATTATACCAAAAAGATACATCCACTCATAGGTTCATCACTGCACTATTCATAATAGAAAAGACATGGAATCAACCTAGATGCCCATCAGTAATGGATTAGATAAAGAAAATGTGGTACTTATACACCATGTAATATTACACAGTCATAATAAAGAGAAAATCGTGTCTTTTGCAGCAACATAGATGGAGCTGGAGGCCATAATCCTAAATGAATTAACACAGGACCAGAACACAAAATACCACATGTTCACACCTATGAGTGTGAGCTAAACATTGGGCAAACAAATATGGGGAAAATACACACTAACACTACAGACTAGAAGAGAGTGGAGGGGAGTGGGTTAAAAAACTATCTATTGGTACTACACTTATTACCTGTGTGAAATATACTCATGTAACAAACATGCACATGTATCCCCTGTATCTAAAATAAAAGTTTTTTCTTTTTAAAAAAACGTTCTTTTTATCTTTGTTACTTTATTATTTCAGTTTGTTTTAGTTTTGTTGTAGTTGTTATTATCATTTATCATCTCAAATTCCTTGGGATTTTTGGATCTGTGGTGTTAACATCCTTCATTAATTTTTAGAAACTGTCATCCATAATTTTCTGAAATACTCTTTTACCACATTCTTTCTCTGGACTTCTGGAATTTTGATTACATATGCATTAGTCCATTGAAAATTATCCCACAGTTCTTGGATGCTGTCTTCTGTATTTTTTGTATCTTTTTTCTCCTTTTTTATATTTTTGTGTTTTTCAGCTATTTTTAATTTGTATGATTTCTACTGACAATCTTGAAGTTCACTGATCATTTCCTCAGTTATAAACAATCTAATAAATCTAAAAAACGTTCGTTATCTTTGTTATAGAATTGAAGGATTATATATAAAAAATGAAAACTACATAGAATTTACTTTTATATAACACATGCATTCCTTATTTAACCAAATGTGAAAACTTCCTTCTGGTTTTAGGAAACAGACCAGCCTTAAGTAAAATAATGCTAATCAAGAATTTCAGTAGGCTGGAAAGGTAGGCTGAAAGCTTCTGCAATGAAGAGCAAAGCCTCCTCCATTATACAATGTTGAGAAAAGAAACAAAACAAAACAAAACAAAAATGCCTTTCTGAAATAGGGCCTCAGACAAAACAATTGCTGATCTTTCAATAGGTATTTAACAGACTTAAGGTGAGGGGAGTGGTAGGTTGAAGGAGCAAGGACATTCTGGAAATAATGACTATAACTTCAGAAGTCTTTCAGAACTGAGAAGACAAATAATTTTCTGACATCTTTTCAAAAGTTGATGAGGGCCATACCAATAAACAAGGAAAAACCAGAGATGGTTTGAGTCTTACTGAAACTGAAACATTGCCTTGAGCTGGTCTAATACCTATTGATAGAATGGATTAATTATTTACTCTATCTGTTTTAATTGTATTTTTTCACAATACTAAAGGAAATGAAACATTTGGCCCTTGAATGGCATGAAGCAGCACTGACCCCAAACACAATAAAAAATCCACCTATAACTTTTAATTCCTCAAAAGCTTAACTACTAATAACTACTCTTGACCAGAAGCCTTACTGATAACATAAACAGTTGATTAACACACTTATTTTGTATGTTATATGTATTATATACTTTATTCTTACAATAAAGTAAGGTAGAGAAAAGAAATGTTATTAAGAAAATCATAAGGAAGAGAGAATATATTAAGTAGAAGTGGATCATGATAAGGTCTCCATCCTCATTGTCTTCACGTTGAATGAGTTGAAGAGGACAAAGAAGAGGGGTTGGTCTTGCTGTCTCAGAGATGGCAGAGACACAAGAGGTGGGAGAGGTAGAAGGGAAGGTAGGAGAAGGAGGCACACTCATTATAACTTTTACTGAATGAAACTGCATAGAAGTGAATTTGCATAGTCAAACCCATGTTGTTCAAGGGACAGTTGTACTAACAACCATTTAAAAAAAAAGTTTTCCTGAAAAAGAGAAATGTGAACACTTCTAAATTGTTTTATGAAGCCAGCATTAATTTGATATGTACCTTAGAGCATTTTATGAAAGAAAAATTATAGGCCCTTTGGATATAAAAGTGAATAATCTTAAACAAAATAGCCAGTCAAATAAGTGAATATACCATGCCTAAATAATTAAATGAGATTTTTGCCAAAATGAAAGATTAATTTAACATTTGAAAATCAAAAACTGTAATTCAAAACACAAACAGAATAAAGTAGCAGCATTCATTCTAATAGGTACAAAAAATGTATCTGAAAAATTAAAATATTTATAAGAATTCTCAATAAATTATAAAAAGAGAAACTCTTAATATAATAAAGGGTATAAGGAAGAATCATTGTATATGTTTCATATAATTTAAATTTTACATAGATACATATATAAAATATATAAGATTATATACTAAGGTTGTTAAAAGTAAATCCTCAAGAAAATACAAAGAAAAGCTTTAAATTGAAGAAGATATTTACTGTAGATATCCTAAAAGAAATCACATTCAGAATATATTTTAAACACTTTAAAAATCAACAATAAAAAGATTTAAAATAATAGAAAATAAATAGAAAAAAATTCACAAAATACCCAAATTGCCAATACATTTACACGAAGGTGATCAACTTCATTAGTAATCATAACTCAGTGATGCTCCACAGTCATCACATGGATAAAGTGAAAAAGACAGAAAACAGAAAGTTTTAGCAATGATGTGGACCCACTGAAATTTTTATTTACTGCTGATGGAGTCTTGATTGTTACAACTATTTGGATAAATTCTCTGGCATTATTTTTCTAACTTGAATTTGTTTATACCATATGATCTATTAATTACATTCCAAAGAGTGCAATACAAATATTATATGTGTGTGTTAATCAAAAGACATGCACTAAATTGTTGTTTGCAATAATAATTAGTAAAAACCAATAATTGCAGATATCCAAATACCCATTAGCAGAGGAATGAATAAATAAATAGTCTTATATTCAGAGAAGTAGACATATAGCATTGACAATATCAAAAGACATGCACTAAATTGTTGTTTGCAATAATATTAGTAAAAATCAATAATTGCAAATATGCAAATACCCATTAGCAGAGGAATGAATAAATAAATGGTCTTACATTCACAAAAGTAGATGTATAGCATTGACAATTAGCAATATACAACTACAAGAATAAGATAGATAATGAGAGACAAACTTGATGATCCCAGAACTTCATTTCTTTTTTTGTTCACTTAGACAGCTGACCCAGCTGAACTAATGTCAGCATTCTTGTCTGGTAGGACTGTTGCCAGGACCTTGCTATGAATTCCCTGACGCCCAGTATGCATACTACCAAAGCACTGTTTTTGAGCCAGAGAACCTGTGCTACACGTTTTGTTTCTAGGTGTTGTCTAAGCCTTTATTAGCCCGCTAACTTATAAATATGTACTGTAGTGTCTGGGTGAGGCTAGCTCTTGTTCTTAGAATATTTATTGCCCCTTTCAGCCAGGATGTTGGCCATGATAGCATGGACTACTCTACCAAACCAATGCTGTGGAATGATCAGAGTTCAGGGAGATACAGACACTCTACTACTTCTCTGTTCTTTAGCTCCCCATCCCTATCTGCTGTATCAACCCTCCAAAATCTGTTATATCTCTAGTGTGTGCTGACTTCATTGAGGAAATGGTTAGCTATTAGAGTGCTGGACAAAGTTGAAATTAAAAATTTGCAACTGCTCTGAGCACTTATAAATTTGTTTGTTAAATATTCTAATATTTGTTAGTTGGGAAAATGGGTAGATTTACTAATTCAGTACATATTAATAGAATATCTGGGCTCTCTTGAATACAAGCTTCCAACAGAGACTTGCACAGCTCAGTGGGCATCTGCCTATCTATTTCAGGCTGTCTCTAAGATGCATGTTGAGCTTGAAAGAAGTAGCTTTCTCATCATGTGGAGAAAAGTTTGTGTTGTTCTTTGTCAATTATTTACTGTGCCACCTTATGTTAGTGTTTTCCTCTTTTTTTTTGCACCAGATTATCTAATTTTTGAATTAATAGTACTTGGTTTAAAATAGTGCTAAAGAAATTAAATCGGCCGGGCGCAGTGGCTCACACCTGTAATCCTAGCACTTTGGGAGGCCAAGGAGAGTGAATCACTTGAGGTCAGGAGTTTGAGACCACCCTGCCCAACATGGTGAAGTCCTGTCTCTACTAAAAATACAAAAATTAGCTAGGTGTGGTGGTGTACGCCTGTAATCCCGGCTACTCTGAAGGCTGAGGCAGGAGAATCACTTGAACTCGGAAGGTGGAAGTTGCAGTGAGCCAAGATTGTGTCACTGCACTCCAGCCTGGGTGACAGAGGGAGACTCCATCTCAAAAAACAAACGAACAAAAAATTAAATCAACTATTATTTATAAGACATGAATTATTTCCAGTGCTCCGAAAGTGCTTCAAAATGATAAATGTTTGCAAGAGGATCGACAAATTGAGAGTACTGCACATTACATGCTGTACCCGTTATATCTAAGATATTAAAATATGTATTTTTAAATAACCTTTATGTTAGCTTGGAAACTACTAAAGGCACTTACTATATTAATACTGGATATGACTCAAGCAATTTTGATAGCAATATGTCTGTGAAAGGGAATTATGCATTAACTACTATAAGCAATGGTTTAAAGGTAAAAACAACAGTCACTACTTTATAGAAATATAATATTCATAACTTTTTGAGGGGAATAAAAATATTCTATTATAATCTTTGTTTAAAAATGAGTCCGTGTGAATGCTCAATATACAATTTAGTTTTCATCTACCTTTAAAATATTGACAATTGCATCGAATTAATTGCCATATAATAGTCTTTGCTGGGCAAACTTCATTCACCTTGAATAACTTAAATATATATTTTAAAACAAAAGTTTGAAGTTCTAGTATTGCTAATATTTAGAAAAATAAAACATGAAAAAAATGAGATTAGCCTAAAAAACCTAAGCATGTAGCTGAAATTAAATATGCAAATTAGTTAATTTAAGAAGAATGTAGTCTTGTGTCAGGCTGTTGTATGAAATCTGTAAGTATTCACAGAACAAAAAAATAGTTTTCTTGTTAGCAAAGTTTTAGTCAAAGATGGCCACAGATGAGAAATAAATAAGCAACATTTAGTAAATAAAAGAAAGATGTTTCATAATTTACAAAATCTACTGCTGTGTAATTATACCCTTTTCACTTATAAAATTGATTTATTAACTATAGAATAGATTATAAATAACACTTTTATTATTCTCAGTTAATATATGTAGAGTATAAATTCAAAATTTTAACATTTTGTTTGATCTATTTTAATAATAAAAGCATGGCAGCAAGATTATAAATTTGATTAGTATAAATTAATCATAAAAACAATATAGAATAAATAATCGAATACAACAAAAAGTCAGTTATTATTGTGGAATATAAACAAGCAGAAGTTCTTATTTACTCTTCAATGAGACAATTATAATATTTTTATATACCTATGCATTGGGTGCTTTACTACCAAGAGGTTTGCTTAGTAATTTTACCCCTAATTTGTTTATTGAAATCCACGTAGTGTTTTACTAGCAAAATTTGTTCAAATTATAAGTTGTAAAATACACAGATAATCAGCAATGTGTTCATTTTCATGAATGTTATCTCAATCGTTTTTTCTGTCACATTTCAGTACAGAAATAATTAAAAGCTTACTTCATCATAAATTAAAGATAAAACCTCTAGAGGAATAGAGGAAGGACAGTGATTGAAGGATATTCTTAATTCTAAAAATTTTTTAATCCTCTGTATCCTTAAATTTTTTTACCTTCAAGGCAAGACATAAAAACTCATTTGTTTATTCAAATGTTTACTTGAAAGTGGTAATTTAAAACAAATGTTTTTCTGTAGTTATATGAAGATTGGTTAGAAGATTTTATTAGGAAATTTGACATTATGAATGAGATTGGTACCAAAATTTAAGGCAGTCTTCATTGTATGATGATTTTAATATTTTAATTAGGTTGAAATTAATGATCAATGGAAATGTATTAAATTAATAAAAGCTAAATATTGATTTGTGCATTATTACAGCATTGAGGTTATATTAAATTAAATATTTGAATTATGATTGCTTAGATACAATGTTCAGACAAGGACATCATAACTCATTTATTTAATAACTTAAACACTGCTTATATGTCATAATTTCTATCATTTTTACTTGCAATAAAGACATTAAACATATATAATGAAAATAATATATTTTTTCAAATGTATAAGTTTATCTATTTAAATAAAATAGACCAATCTTTAATAATAGTAAACATACAGAAAGACATTTTGAAAATGTGTAAGAAAATAATTTGAATCACCTCTTTTTATTTAAATACTGGAATTATTTAAATTGACAAAGTATCACAGATAACATCTATTTCAACCACATGAATTTAGAGTTGAATTTAAATATGCATATAAATAATCTAATATGAAGCATCACTCAACTCACAACTTATTTATTGAATCCCAACACTCTTTCCAAAACTATGCTAGATGTAGTATCTGTCCTGACAAATAAGAACAATGTGTATTATTAAAAGATATACATGTTTAAAATAGTGACTTTTGATTCTGACTGAAGCTGATAGAAAAGTTTTCACAGAAAAGTTCAGATTTGAGCTGGGCCTATAAAGATGTGAAATACATGTGATGAATGTAAAAAGTGAAATGTAAACCAGACCTTAGGAATAGTACAAGCAAATGTAGGGAAATAGAAAAAGTCTAGATTATGTGTGCAAAATAAGTAGTAGTTCATGAGAAGATTAAGGTATGTGTATAGACTGGGAGGAGAAGAGAAGGCAAATACTAGGCAGTGAAAGGATCACAGTAAACACTGACTGTGAAGCTAACAGTTTTAAAAACTTTGTTCTACATTGAATGAGAATCCAGTGGATATTTTTGACAATGGTGCATTGGTATCATTCATCTCACAGCACTAAATAGCAAACAATAAAGTTGAGGGGAATTTTTATAACGCTCTTTAAAAATGCAAATAAATGGTATCTTAAAAGATTCTAATCTTTGTTGACAGTAACAAAAATGGAAGTTAAATTAGGGGCCAAAGACTTATTTCTCAGAAAGAATTAAAAATATGATGCTTAAATACAAGGGGCTGATCAGAGGCTAATGTCAATATTGTAATATGTTAATGCATGGTAGTATTACTGTTAAAAAGGAATCGAGAACGCAGGAGAAGAAAACATTTATCTGGAGGAAATAAATAGAGGATGTTTAGAAAGTAGTCGAATGGGCAGATGGTTCTATGTAACTGAGACTCTTCAAGAGACCTTGACCTGGAAATGTAGTATTTTGTGTTCAGATATTTGCATTAGTTTGCTTGAGATGCTATAATAAAACCACAAACTGGGTATCATAAAAAACAGAAACCTATTTTCTCACAGTGCTGAAGGCCAGAACTCCAAGAGCAAAGTGCACTCAGATTCAATTTCTGGCCGAGGCTCTCTTCCCAGCTTGCAGATTGCTGCCCTTGCTCTATTCTCACGTGGTCTTTTCTCTGTGCAACATCAGAGAGAGGAAGATTTCTAGTGTCTCTCCCTCTTCTTAAAAGGATATCAGTCTTATCAAATTAGACCCTCACCCTTATGATCTAATTTTACTTGATTACCTCCTTAAGGAATCTACTACCCAAATAAAGTCACAATAGGACTTCAACATATGAATTTTGGGGGGCCCACAGTTGAGTCCATAATGGTTTTATTTAAAACCATGGAAAGAAATAAAATAATTTGTAGAATTGTGGGTAAATAAGAGGAAAAAAAGGTAGATGATTGTAGAGTATGAAGTTGAAATACCTCACAAAACATACTAGGAAAAAAAAAAAGAATTTTTTTTTTTTCTAAGGTCAGGAGCAGGACAATAATGTCTGTTTTCTCCTCTTCATTGCAGCATTGTACTGGGAGTTCTTGATAGTGTATTAATGCAGAAAAAAATAAAGGAAAATAGATTGGAAAGGAAGAATGAAAAATATTCACAGAGAGCATGATCAGGAAACAAGATTCTAAAATTACATATAATTTTTTAAAAGATATTTAAAGGAAGAAGGGTGCTATATTCTGAATGTTTATGTCCCATCAATATTCACATGTTGAAGTCCTACTCCCCAGTATGATGGTACCAGGATGTGGGGCCTTTTGGGAGATAATTAGGTCTTGAAAGCTCTGCCCTCATGAACAAAATTCAGCAGAAATCCTGTCAGTAAACTAGGAAAATACGTATACCTCTTCAATCTGACAGAGATAGCTATGAAAATATCACATAGTACTTAATCGTGAAAAGCCAAATGCTTTCCTTCTAGGGTCTGGAATGAGACAACAATGATTTTTTTTTCAGTCTTTCATTTAAGCAATGAAGTGGGAGTCTTAGTGTATTAATGTAGAAAATGAAATTTTAAAAATATTTAAAGTGTATTCCACATAATAATACTATTGAATGGTGGCTCCTATTCCTACCACAAAGAAACTAGTGTGCCTCGAATGCAAATTTGATACTTCACAGCTAAGTATTCAGTTCCTTTATCTGGCTCTGAAATCCAGCCCTCCATGATATTTGTGGGATGGCCTACAATGAATATTGGACTGAAAACTTGTCACCAACATTGTATCCATCAGTTTTCCCCTGTTAACATTGCTCCAGTGGTTGTTGGTGTATAGGCTTCTTGCTTAATTCCTTTATTGACATTAGAAATAGAATGTTCAAAACTATAAAATAACTGATATAGAAGTAATCTCATCCAGAAAGGAAAATGTTTTTTAAAAATTAATCAAGTCTATTCAAATTAATATGAAATTCTGGTTAAATTGAATACTTTTTGTAAAATCAAATTCTCAAAAATAACATTAGAAGAGAGATTTAGAGCAATTTCTTTAGCTGGAATTAAGAAAGGTGTCAGAGTTTTCATACCTCTTCTTTAAAAAAATAGTATTAGATGGTGTTACAAGGTAATTGCACCTAAATGTCTGAGACAAATGATACCAGTGATAAACACTTCCAAAAAATTGGGCTGATGAAATAATCTGTACAACAAACCCCATGACACAAGTTTACCTATGTTAACAAACCTGCACTTGTACCCCTGAACTTAAAAGTTAAAAAAATTGTACAATAACTGGAAAATGTATTAAACAAAATGAATTGTATAATCAAATGTTTAATGAACACTAGATAAACATCCTAAAGAAAATACTAATGAAAATAAATCAGCAGCATATTGACATAATTAGACATCAATACTAAGTAAGCTTTATTTAAGAGATGCAAGAATGCTTCTATATTAGGAAAACTACCAAAATAGGTAATCATTTAATATAACATGAGAGAAGAGTAATGATTATTCCCACGGATACTTAAAGATATTTGGAAGAAAAACTGTGATTAAAACAAAAAACAAAAACAGATAGGTACTTCTGTTGCAGCTTTTTCACTTCCATAGCTTTGTGAGTGGGAGGGAGGCTTACAGCTCTTTTACTCCTCTCACCCACATCTCAGCAAGCAGGAGCATTACTGCTCTTTTGCTCCTTAGTTTGGTGAGTTTCGGGTCCTTGTCACATGACCAAGAGCAATGAAGTTACGTGGACACTGGAGAGTGAGTAAGGCAGACTATAATTCTATTGAGCAACAGAAAGTACGCTCTCAGCTGTGAGAGTGGACCTGAAAGTGGGTTGCCATCTGTGAGAGTCAGCCTGGGGTTTTTATGAGCTTAGAATGGGGGAATGTGTGCTGATTGGTCCGTGGGAGAGCTTGGAAAAATCACCATTCAATTGGTTAAAAAGCATTATTTAGAAAGAACCAATTGAGAGAGAGTGGATAAGAAAGAGATAGAAATTCTCACTCCAATCCATGGATACTATTTGAAACTGGTAGCTTGGTTTTCAGGCTTTAGCCTTTCCTTTGCCTGAAGGTCAAGTTTCACCAGGGACCCATCTTGTCTGCCCAGGAATTTGTCTGTCTCCTGTCTCTATCACTTCCTTAATATAATCAGATATATCTATCTCATAGCAAACACTAGCATCATGTATCACATCGAAGGGTCTTTCTCTGTATTAGGGATAAAGAGTTCCTAGAAAATAGTAAGAGATAAAGAGCAACATACCAACACAAAAGGACCTAAAGAATAAGGATAAATAATTCATAGAATGGGATGAATAGATGGTGATAATCCATTCAAGTTATAGAGATAACTCCAACTCAAACATAGATGCATTATGTGATTAGCCAAAACAAAAAAGGGGATAAAATAATGGATATATATTTAATCTTGTACCAAATCATCATCTCTTATTTCAATACTTTCTTCCTCCTTAGCCTATTGTATTTTTTCCCACAGCCTGTATAATTTTCAGACATACTGTATAATGTTATATTTATAAAATTTCTAATATGTCTTCCCTCATTAGAATGTAAACTCCTTGTTAGCAAGTCTTCTTTTGTTCACTGATGCAATCCAGTTGTTCAGTAAATGTTTGTAGATGACTGAACAATAAGTAGGATATAAACAAAAATCTTATGATAGTGAGGCCATTTTCATTAAGGCAAAGGAACTTCTCATTAAACCAATGATAGATATTTTACAAAATTCTATGTTTATTTCATAAGAAACAATTACAGTCTTTTCTGTAAGATGCAAATAGATGAGCTAACAATAATAACTTTATGTTTAAATTTTTTTATGTGAGTTTCTCAAAAGGCATTTCAAAAATAAAATAGATTAATTGCCTACTGCTAGGATAAAATTATGTCATAGATTTTCTCCTGAGAGAATTCTCCACTGAATTGAATTCCTCCATATAGGGAGATAACGAAGGCATCATTTTTGCTGGTTCAAACCTTCACATTGTGGATATTCTATTTTGATCCTCGCCTTCACCACTAATCAGTCAAGAGTGCAGCCTTATTCATCTTCGAACATATATTTTGTATAATATTTTATGCTTCTACAACTGGAATAATTAATACATTTTATTATTTCATACTTTGATTTATATTATAGTTTTCATCTACTTTCATTCTTTGTATAGTTTTATTTTCATAAAATTAAAAAATGCATTCTTGCTAGCAAAAATAAAAATGTTATTTTCCTTTGTATCATCATATGCAACTATTAAATAAAAATGCTCCTCTTCTTGATGAGATTTACAGATAAATTGCCTTTTTTTCTATATTAATGTCTATGGAAAAAGTATGTTTTCTTCCCTTAGTATAGCTTACAGAAATTTAGAAATTTTATTAGTGAGAAAATGCTGGTAGTTTAATTTTTCTGCTCATCTCTACACGTTTATAAAAAAGTGATTGATCTTTCTGATAATTTCCTGTATATCTTTATTCAAAAATTTAAAAAAAGTACTCCAGTATACTGCCAGTTGTATCTACAATGTATTAAATAACAACTCATACTAATAGTCCTCTTTAGAAAAAAACTATAATGTACTGTTTATTCAAAATTAAGATATGCTTTTATTTTGAACAAAAATAAACGAATACCTTAATATTTTCTGACAAAGTAGAATTACATTAGTTTTTTATCAGAATGATAAAAGACATTGATATATTAAATATTTGTAAATAGAAAGTAGTTATATAAAGCCATTAAATTTAAATTTTATTTTGACTGTGCATAGGTACAATCAAATTAAAACAGGTAATAATTTGAGATTAAATATTTAGTAACCAGTTTCTGTACATCAAATGTCTCATAATATTCACAACATTTAAAAGCAGAAAAAATTAAAAAATAATTATGATTGTAGAGAATGATGAGTATCAGTTAATTCATCCATTTAAGTTCCTTTATTCTGTATTCTGTGTGAGTCCCAATAGAAGACTACAATACCATTTTACAAAATGTTTGGAAAAATCCACATGAGGGATTACCAATGAAAACATCAATATTTAATATTAGAACATAGGACAATCAATCTCTAATAAAAAACCTGACAAGACAGAAAAAAGGGAATGTTATTGATACTTTTGAATGGCAAATATAGATGAAATGTTGACTCTTTTTTTCTGTATACTGCTTTTCAATATTTAAGCTTGACTTGATTACTTAAATAAAATCAGTTACTTGGGCCAAGTATGTAAAGCAATATGTGTCAACTCCTCGGTATATTTAAATTTTATAAGTATTTATATCAAATGCTGAAATATATTTTCTGCTGATTATTTTTCTGAGAAATAAGTAAATTTGGTATGATTCACTCCCCTCTCTACCTACTTTTATCAAATACATTGCTATAATTAATTACTTGTTTTTTAAAAGATATCTACATTCTAAGAAATACCAATATAAACCTATTGGAGAGATCTGAAATAAATATTAAGGCAAATGAATTATGATCCAGGATTTTCCTGGTATACCATAGAGATTCACTCTTGAGATCACTTTGATTTCATCCTGACCTGTAACCAGTTCAGGTATTGTACCTCAATGAATGGCTTATCATACACCCACCTGTGCCATTTTGCATTAATTCTCCAAGGCACAGATGAAAATAGCTTTACAGAAAGTATGTCATCATTATCATCACCGTCACTTAAATGTGTTAACATAAATAAGAATTTGGGTATTAAAGTGTAATGGGACACTATATATAAAAACGTTATAACAACAAAAAAAATGCGTTTTCCTCTGTCTTAAAAAATACAACATTAAAGAAAAATAAAAGCATCTACTTAGCTATTATCATCAGACTAAAATACCCAAAATATAATATAACCAGCCTACTAAATGTATGAAATTTGATGTGTTAAATAGAACACAGACCAAGAAACCTCAAGGTATATTAGCATAAATATGACAGAAATTTATTTCTCTTTTTTTAATTATTTGAAGTAAGCAAGTTGTTCTGGTTGGTGGTACATCTTAGCTCCATTTTATCTTTCAAAGGACTAGAAATTTCTCTATCTTTATCATCACCAGGATAAACAACACTAGCTTTGCATGGCAAAGCTAGGCTAGCTACAGGGATGATGAAATCATATAAATATCCTGGAAGTCAAATTTTAAAAACTAAAAGACCTCAGTGTTTGTGTTCAATAGCAAATTAGAAACAGCTCAAGAGGGCCAGGCTCAGTGACTCATGCTTGCAATCCCTGCACTTAGGGAGGCTGTGGTGGGTGGATCACCTGAGGTCAGGAGTTTGAGATCAGCCTGGCCAACATGGTGAAACCTCGTCTCTAACAAAAAAAAATACAAAAATTAGCCAGGCGTGGTGGTGGGCGCCTTGGGAGGCTAAGGCAGGAGCAACCACTTGACCCTGGGAAGCAGAGGATGTAGTGAGCTGAGATCCCACCATTGCACTCAAGCCTGTGTGACAAGAGCAAGACACTGTCTCAAAAACAAAAAGTTAGTAAGCTGAACAATAGATTAGTGGAAAATAGATTGATACATGGAGCAAAAGAAGGAGTGAAAATAGAAAATTGCATATCAGAGCTAACAAAACAGTAAAAGATCCAGTGTATTGTAACTAGAGTTCTAGTATGAGAGGGCAAAGATAATAAAATGCAAGCAATATTTGAAAAGTTAATAGATAAGAAATGTCCAAAACTGCTAAAAGGATCTATAACACAAATTCAGAATAATCATAAAGACCAGACTAAGCACATCATACTAAAAGTACTAAAAATCAAAAGTAAATAAAACATTTTAAAATTAATTAGTGGAAGGACATTTTTAGCTGTAAAACAGAAATACCTAACAGAAATGATAGCATCTAAGATACGATAATAATAATTATTATTATTATTATTTTGAGATGGAGTCTCGCTCTGTCACCCAGGCTGAAGTACAGTAGCGTGATCTCGGCTCACTGCAGCCTCCACCTCCCAGGTTCAAGCAATTCTGTTGTCTCAGGCTCCCAAGTAGCTGGGACTACAGGCACGTGCCACTAAGCCCAGCTAATTTTTTGTATTTTTAGTAGAGACGGAGTTTCACTGTGTTAGCGAGGATGGTCTCAATCCCCTGACCTGGTGATCTGCCCGCCTCAGCCTCTCAAAGTGCTGGGATTACAGGTGTGAGACACCGTGCCTGGCCAAGATATGATATATTAAACAAACTGAAAGGTTTTATATATATCCAGTATATACCTATCTGTTATCTATCTGTCTATCCTATCTATCTATCTATCTATCTATCTATCTATCTATCTATCTATCTATCTATCTATCTATCTATCTATCTATCTATCTATCTATCTATCTATCTATCTATCATCTATCTATCTATCTATCTATCATCTGTCTATCTGGGATTCTAAACCTGCTAGAGTTTGGATATAGATTATTTACCCCGCCAAATGTCGTGTTGAAATTTGGTACCCAATATTGGAAGTGGGTCCTAGTAGTGTTTGGGACATGGAAGAAGGTTTCTCATAGATAGATTAATGTCCTCCTTGGAAGGAGATTAGTGAGTTCTTATTCTATTAGTTCGCATGAGAGCTGGCTTTTAAGAAGAGTCTAGTACCTTCCCCCTCTCTTTTACTTCCTCTCTTGCCATGTGATCTCTGCCCACACCAGTTCCCCTTTGCCTTCCATCACCAGTGGAAGTAGCCTGTGACCCTCTCCTGTTGCAGATGCTCAATTGTGAACCTTCTAACATCAAAATAATGAGCCAAATATACTTTTACTCTTTATAAAATACCCAGCTTTAGATATTTCTTTATGGCAACACAAATAGACTAAGACAATATCCAATGTCTTATTCTGTTCCTAGTGCTTTATCAAAATAATGAGTCAGATAATTTATAAAGACAGACATTTATTCATCATAGTTCTGGGGAATGAAAGTCTCAGATCAAAATATTATCATATTCAGTGACTGGTGATGGCCTGTTCCTTCTAGATGGTGGCTGCTAAGCGTCCTCCCTTACATGGCAGAAGGGGCCAAAGGAACAATTGCTGGATCGTCATATGGCAGAAGAGAGAGAAAAGACCAGGAACTTCCTGGAAGCCTCTTGTATAAGGGCATTTATCCCATTTCTGAGAATGTAGCCCCTATGGACTAATTATCTCTCCAGTGTCTTACCACTTACATCATCACCTTGGGGTTTAAATTCCAAAATAAAAAGTTGGTGGGGGTTTTATGTGAATTTTTTATCTCATAAGTTTTTTTGTTGTTGTTTTGATTCTTGTGGGTACATAGTAGATGTATATATTTGTAGATACATGAGGTGTTTTTCTACAGGCATGCAATGTGTAATTATCATATCATAGAGAATGGGGCATCCATCTCCTCAAGCATTTGTCCTTTGTATTACAAACAATCCAATTGTACACTTTTAGTTATTTTAAAATGTACAATTAATTATTATTGGCAATATTCACTTTGTTGTGCTATCAAATAATCAGTTTTATGCATTTTTCCTAATGTTTTGTATGCATTAACCATCTCACATGTTCCACTTCCCCACTATCTTTACTAGCCTCTTGTAACCATCCTTCTACTCTGTACTTCCATTAGTTTAAATGCTTTGATTTTTAGATCCTGCAAATAAGTGAGAACATGTGATGTTTATATTTCTGTGCCTGGCATATTTCACTTAACATAATGTCTTCCAATTCCATCCATGTTGTCACAAATGACAGGAGCTCATTCTTTTTTATGGCTGAATAGTACTCCATTCAATATATGCACCGTGCTGCTTGTATCCATTCATTTGTCAATGTACACTTAAGTTGCTTCCAAGTCTTGGGTATTGTAAGCAGTGCTACAACAAACTTGGGAGTATGGATATCACTATTACATAGATATCTTTTCTTTGGGACATATATCAAGCAGTGGAATTGCTGCATTATATGGTGGCTCAATTTTTAGTTTTTGGGGTTTTTTTTTTGTTTTTTAGTTTTAGTTTCCATTTTTTATAGTTTTTTAGCTTTAGTTTCAATTTTTAGTTTTGTCGTGTTTGTTTGTTTGTTTGTTTGTTTTGAGATGGTGTCTCATTCTGTCACCTAGGCTGGAATGCAGTGGCATTATCTCAGTTTACTGCAACCTCTGCCTCCCAGGTTCAAACAATTCTCCTGCCTCAGCCTCTCAAGTAGCTGGGACTACAGAGGTATGCCATCATGTATGACAAATTTTTGTATTTTTAGTAGAGACGGAGTTTCACCATGTTGGCCAGGCAGGCTAGTCTCGAACTCCTAACCTCAAGTGATCCACCCGCCATGGCCTCCCAAAGTACTGGGATTACAGGCATGAGCCCTGCTCCCAGCAGCAATTTTTAGTTTTTTGATGAACCTCCATAGTGTTCTTTATAGCGGTTGTACTCATTTACATTCTCACCAAGTATATGAGGGTTCCCTTTTCTCCACATTGTCACCAGCATTTGTTATTGCCTGTCTTTTGGATATAAGCCATTGTAACTGGGGTGAGATATCTCATTACAGTTTTGATTTACATTTCTCTGATGATAAATAATATTGAGCCCCTTTTCATATGCCTGTTTGCCATCTATATGTCTTCTTTTGAGAAATGCCTATTCAGACCTTTGGCTGAATTTTTAAATCAGATTTTTATATTTTTTCCTATAGAGTTGTTTGTGCTCCTATTATGCTTATTAATCATTTGTCAGATGAGTAGTTTGCAAATATTTTCTCCCATTCTGTGGATGATATCTTCACTTTTTGATGGTTTCCTTTGCCGTGCGGGGGCTTTTTAACTTTACATAATCCAATTTGTACAGTTTTTGTTGGGTTGCCTGTCCCTGAGGGATATTGCTTACTAATTTTTTGCCCAGACCAATGTCCTAGAAATTTTCCCAAATGTTTTATTATAGTAGTTTTATAGTATGGGATCTTAGATTTAATTCTTTAATACACTTTAATTTAATTTTTGCATATGGTGAGAGATAGGGATCTACTTTCCTTCTTTTGAATGTGAATATCCAGTTTTCCCAGCACCATTCATTGAAGAGACTCTCTTTTCCCCAGTGTATGTTCTTGGCAACTTTGTCAAAAATGAGTTCACGGTAGGTGCATAGATATATTTCTGGGTTCTCTATTCTGTTCCATTGTTTCTATATTTCGATTTTTATGCCAGTGCAGTGCCATTTAGGTTACTACAGCTCTGTAACATTAATACAACTTGAAGTCAGGTATTGGGATTCCTCCAGTTATGTTATTTTTGCTCACAATATCTTTGGCTATTCTGGGTCTTTTGTCATTCCACATCAATTTTAGAATTGTTTTTTTCTATTTATGTGAAGAATGTCATTGGTATTTTCATAGGGATTACAGAAAATCTGTAGATTGCTTTGGGTAATAAACAATAATTTTAACAATATTGATTTTTCTATCAACATGGACTACCTTTCCATTTTTTGCTGCCCTCTTCAAATTCTTTTATCAATGTTTCATACTTTTCATTGTAGATATTTCACTTCTTTTGTTAATTCCTAGGTATTTAATTTTATCTGTGGCTAATGTAATGGGCTTGCTTTTTTATTTAAGATTGTTCACACTTACCATATAGAAATGCTACTGCTTTTTGTATGTTGATTTTGTATTCAGCAACTTTACTAAATTTGTTTACTAGTTTTAACAGTATTTTTGTGGAGTATTTAGGATTTTCCAAATATAGGATTATATCGTCTACAAACAAGGATATTTTGGAGTCTTCCTTTCCAATTCGGATGACCTTAATTTCTTTCTCATATCTGATTGCTTTAGCTAGGACTTCCAGTACCTTGTTGAATAACAGTGGTGATAGTGGGCCTCCTTGTCATGTTCCAGATTTTAGAAGAAAGGCTTTCAGTATTTCCTCATTATGTATGAATCTAACAGTGGGACTGTCATTATGGCTTTTATTATCCTGAGGTATGTTCCTTCTGTACATAGTTTCTGAGGGTTTTTATCATGGATGGATGTTAAATTTTATCAAATGCTTTTTTAGCATCAATTGAAATTATCATATAATTTTTGTCCTTCATTCTGTTGCTGTGATGTAACACATTAATTGATTCATTTATGTTGAATGGTCCTCGCATCCCTAAGATAAGTGCACTTGGTCATGAATGTGATCTTTTTAATGTATTGTTGAATTCAGTTTGCCAATATTTTGTTAAGGATATTTGCATCAATATTCCTGTGTCTTTGTCTGGTTTGGGTATCACAGTAATACTAGACTTGTGGAATGAGCCTGTAAGTATTCCTACCCCCTCTGTTTTTCTGAATAGTTTGAGTAGTACTGGTATTAATTCTTCTTTAAATGTTTGGCAGAATTCAGCAGTGAAGCCATCAGATCCTAGGCTTTTGTTGCTTGGAGACTTTTCATTTTGGCATTGATCTCATTACTTTTTATTGGCCTTTTTATTTGGATTTCTTTATAGTTCAATCGTGGTAGGTTATATGTGTCTAAGAATTAATCCATTCTCGGTAGATTTTCCAATTTTTTGGTGTATAATTGCTCATAGTGGTCATTAATTATCCTTTGAACTTCTGCACTATCCACTGTAATGTCTCCTTTACAACCTCTGATCATGTTTATCTTGGTCTTCTCAGTTTTTTCATCCTTACTCTAGCTAAAGTTTTGTCAGTCTTGTTTATCTTTTCAAAAAACCAACTTTTTATTTCATTTACCTTTTGTATTGCTTTTTCATTTCAAGTTTCTTTCTGTTCTGATCTTATTATTTCTTTTATTAATTTCAGTTTTAATTTTCTCTTGCTTTTCTATTGCTTAAGATGCATCATTGGGTTATTTATTTGAAGTTTTTCTTCTTTTTCATGTGAAAACTTGCAGCTATAAATTTTCTTCTTAGTACTGCATTTATTGTAACCTATAGGTTTTAGTATGTTGTTTTTCTATGATTATTTGTTTCAATAAACTTTTAAATAATTTTCTTCCTAATTTTTTCATTGACTACTGGTTTTTCAGGAGTATATTGCTTAATTCCCATGTGTTTGTATAGTTTTCAAAATTCATCTTGTTATTGATTTATAGTTTTATTTTATTATGGTCAGAGAAGGTGTCTGATGTTTCAATTTTTGAATGTTTTAAGACTTGCTTTGTGACCTAATATATGGTCTGTCCTTGAGAATGATCCATGTACTAAGGAGAAGAATGTGTGTTTTGCAGCCATTGGATGAAAGGTTCTGTAAATATCCATTAGATCCATTTATTCTACAGTGCAAATTAAGTTCTATGTTTCTTTGTTGACTTTTTTTTTTTTTTTTTTGTCTAGGAGATCTGTTCAATGCTGAAAACGAGGTGTTGAAGTCTCCAGCTGTTTTTGTGTTAGAATCTATATCTCACTTTAGCTCTAATAATTCTTCCTTTATATATCTGGGTGCTCCAGTATTGGGGGCATATATTTACAACAGTTATATCCTCCTGATGAATTGACGTTTTTATCATTATATAATGACTGTCTTTGTCTCTTCTTGTAGTTTTTATCTTGCAATCTCGTTTGTCTGATAGAAGTAAAGCTACTCATGCTCTTTTTTCATTTCCATTCATATGAAATATATTTTATCTCTTGTTTATTTCCAGTCTCTGTCAGTCTTTACAGATGAAGTCTGTTTCTTATAGGTATGAGGTAATTGTGTCTTTTTTTTTTTTTTCCATTGAACCTCTCTACATCTATTTATTGAAGAGTTTATTCTATCGATATTTGATGTTATTATTAGTAAGTATGGACTTACTTCTGGAATGTTATTTGTTTTCTGGTTGTTTTGTGGTCTTCTTCTTCCTTCTTGTTGTCCTGATTCGTTTTAGTGAAGGTGGTTGTCTCTGATGGAATGATTTGATTTATTTCTTTATATGTGTATCCATTGTTAAGTTTTTTGATTTGAGGTTGCCATGAAACTTGTAAATACTATCTTATAATCCATTATTTTAAACTGTTACAACTTAACACTGCATAAACAGATATACAAAAAGAAAACAAGATATTCTATTCTACTGCATCTAAGCTGGAACTCAAGCCACAGAAAGTCCTTTCTACCATTCCCTCCCCTTTCCACAGATAAAGTCCTTTCTACTCTTCCCTCCCCTTTCCTCTATGTGAGGTTCAGCTCTTCAGTCAGCTTGTAGTAAATGCTTCCAGCCAGGCACTCACCTTTCGGGTCTCTAAGGTCCTCTCTGGCCCAAGGCAGGTCCAGAACTGCTGTCCTAGAGCCTAGACCTGGATTTGGGGATCCCAATTGCCTGCTTGTTGCTCTACCCCACCATATCTAAGCTCGTGACTAAGGCGCAAGACAAAGTCCCCTTTATTTTTCCCTCTTCTTTTCTCAAGCACATGAAATCTTTCACCACAGACACCACAGCTGGAAATGTGCTGGGTCACACCTGAAGCCAGCATGTCTCATAGCATGAGGGCTCTTTATTCAGTGGGTGATAAATCTTGCCAGGGCTAGGTCTTTCCTTTCAAGGTAGGGGTTTTTGTTTTGATTGAGGGTGTGTCTAGAAATGTCATCCAAGAGCTAGGACCTGGAATAGGGGCCTCATGACTCTGACTGGTGCCCTATCCTACTGTGGCTGAGCTGGTATCCAAAAAGCAAGACAAATTCCTCTTTACTCTCCTCTCTTTAAGCAGAAAGAAGGAGTCACTTTTGTTGCTGCAAGCTGTGCTGCCTGGGGCTGGGGGACGGGTATAGCAGCACTCCCTCAGCTTCCCGGCTGATATACCCTTAGGTCTCATGCAAGCCTAGTCCACTGACTCTAAGCCAAGCCCAGCTCAGCACTCTGAGTTGTCCAGTAATTGCAGTCCTTGTGTCCCAGACTGCCTTTCAAGTTTATCTAAAACCACAGAGCTCTTTGGTCTATGGTGGAGAAACTTGCTGAGAAATTCACTCAACTTGCAACCACTGGCATGGGTGATTCTTCTCTGGCTAGGTCTGGTCTGGATGTTCCCTCTATACAGACTTCTCTTGATTATCAGGCAGAGACTGTTCTGTTTCCTTATTTTCTGCCAAACAAGAGAGTCGTCTCTCTGTGCTGACCTGCCTAGAGCTAGGGATGTGGTTATACAAGCACCCCTTGTGGCCACCACCACTGGGGCTGTGCTGGGTCAGACCTTAAGCTAGCATAGCACTGGGTCTTGTCCAAGGCCTGCTGTAATCACTACTTGCTGCCACCTATGTTCACTTCAGGACCTTGAGCTCCATGATCAGCAGTTGGTGAACCAGGTAGGTTTGTGTTCTCCCCCTCAGAGCCGCAAATGTCCCTAGGCTCTGGGTGGATCCTTAAATGCCATCTGGGAACCATAGATTGGAGTTAAAAATGTTAGAAAATGTCCTGATATACTATTTTACTGTGGCTAAGCTTGCATTTAAGCCACAAGACAAAATCCTTTCCACTTTTCTCTCCTTTTTCCAGTTTGGCTGTGAATCTGTTTGGTCCTGGGATTTTTCTTGTTGATTTTTTTTTATTACTAATTCTTACTCATCAACTCATTATTAGTCTGTTCAGAATTTTTATTTCTTCCTGGTTCGATCTTGGGAGATTGTACATTTCCAGGGATGTATTCATTTCCTCTAGGTTTTTTAATTGTGCGCATAGAGATGTTCAAAGCATCCTCTGATGATCTTTTGTATTTTTGTGGTATCAGTTGTAATGTCACCTTTATCATTTCTGATTATGTTTATTTGAATCTTCTCTCTTGTTTTCATCATTAGTCTAGCTAATAGTCCGTGAATTTTGTTTATTCTTTCAAATAACCAACTTTTTGTTTCATTGATCTTTCTTTTCTGGGGGATCTCAATCTAATTTAGTTCTCTGAATTTTTATTTCTTTTCTACTGCTAGCTTTGAGTTTGGTTTGTTCTTGTTTTTCTAGTTTCTTGAGGTGTGATGTTAGGTTGTTAATTTGAGATCGTTCCATCTTTTTGATGTAGACATGTAATTGTTTTTCTAGTTTCATGAGGTGTGATGTTAGGTTGTTAATTTGAGATCATTCCATCTTGTTGATGTAGACATGTAATTGTTTTTCTAGTTTCTTGAGGTGTGATGTTAGGTTGTTAATTTGAGATCGTTCCATCTTGTTGATGTAGACATGTAAACTTTTTTCTCAGTACTGCTTTTGCTATATCCTAGAAGTTCTGGTATCTTGTGTCTATTTTCATTTGTTTCAAAGATCTTCTTTTTTAAATTTCTGCCTTTATTTAATTGTATATCCAAATTCATTAAGGAGCAAGTTTTTTAGTTTCCATGTATTTGTGTAGTTTTGAGAGTTTTGAGTTTTTTCGTTGTATTGACCTCTAATTTTACTCCTCTGTCATCCAGATAGCAAGAAGATATATCTATCCTAAATATATATGCACCCATATCAGAGTACTCAGATTCATAAATCAAATACTAGCAGACCTAAGAAAACAGACTGATATTGATGCAATAATGGTGGGAAACTTCAACACTTCACTGACATCACTAGAAAGATCATTAAGGCCAAAAATCTACAAAGAATATCTTGGCTTAAACTGGAAAATAGACGCAACAGTCCTAAAAGACATTTACCAAACAGTCTATCCAACAAGCATAGAATATACATTCTTCTCATCTGTGCATGGAACATTCTCCAAAATTGACCATATGCTCAGCCATAAAGCAAATCACAATAAGATAAAAAAAAATAGAAATCACATCAACTGTCTTCTAGGACCAGATGGTAAAATTTTATAATAAAAGCCTCACTATACCCCAAAGTGTTACTGAAGATGTAGAGCAACAGAAACTATAACATGTTGCTCATAGGAGTGTGAATTGAACAGTCTTAAAAAAACACAGACACATGGATGTATCCTCTAAACTTAAAAATATGCCTCTCCTATGATTCAGCAATTGTTTGCCTACTTATATACTGAATAGAAATGAATATATATGTATAAGAATAACAATAACAGCTTTGTCAAGATAGCCCCAACTAGAAACAACTCAAATGTCAATCAACACTTAAAAAATGAGTAATATTATGTAGGTTCATATTTTGAAATTCTACAAAGTAATAATTAAAATTGAACTACTTTTGCATAAAACCACATGACATTGAAAGACCCAGTTCAAAATATCTCAACCTATAAAAATATGTTTATAGGAATTTCAATTAAAAAAAAAGGCAAAGCAACTTTCATGGTTACAGAAGCCTGAAGAGAGACTATTCCATGGTGAGGGCAATCAGTAGGGAGTGATAGGAGGGAATATTCTGAGATGCTGACATTGTCCTATGTCAACATATGTAACTATATGTGCTTATATATAATACTCATATAAATATCAATAAAATAGAAAGCTAAACAAAAATATTTTCTAAGAAACCAAAAAATGTAAGAATCTTTCCTAATGGTATTTCTTTTGCTACAAGAATAATCCCCAATGGAAGTATGTAAATATAGAAAAAAAATAGATTTCCCAAATTTTCCATTTTTATAGAAATATAAAAGACTATAAATACAAATATAAATCTAAATGAGTATTGATGTAATAAAATAATACTAATAGTTACTTGTTACATGTAAAATATATTTAAACTCAAGATATGTGACTATTAAAAATTAGTGAAGACAGAAAATATTCATAAAGTGTTCTAATGCATTATACAAGCAGTGGTAAAATTACTGATCTATATCAATCTTTAAGGTCAAGTATACTAATATAAATTAGAATTTCCACTAAAATTGTAGTAAACAATTATGTGATTATTGAAGTTATAGAGGGATTAATGGAATAACAAAATGTATCACATATGAAACAAATAGTAAACCAATAGTAAGAGTATGTTTAAAATCAATTATATCACCAATCACATTAAATGTAAATGGAATAAATATTCCAGTTCAATGCAGATTGTCAAATTGGATTAAAAAGTCTGATACATTTTACAAGAAACGGTTTCCTTTAATATAAGGATATAGAAAATACAGGTAAATCTATCACAGAGATCCCGTAATTTAACATAAAACCATTGGCGCCTTTTCTCAATAAGATTTAGTATCAGATTTCCATATCATATTGTCAATCTCAAAGCTAGAAGACAAAAAAAAATTCATTTAGTGATAGCAGTAATGAATTATTAATTTTTTTGGTTCAATTTACCTTTGAAAAATATTTCTTTACACTGTGTTGCAGCATTTGAATTTTTACTTTTTTTAAGTGACCTCAGTGATATACCACTAAGTGCTTTCCCTGATGAATGAAGAATATAACAAAACAATAACAGTGCCCAAGTATTAATTATAAAAAAACTTTGATGTTATAATTACTTTCTGAGTAGCCCCTACATGCATGCCTCTAAATGACAAAAGCTGAGACATAATTGTCTCCTTAATGTCCAATTAGATTAAAACCCTTTTAGTGTTCAATCAATACAATTCTACAGACTGGAGGAAATGAAATGAGAACAAGGTGGCTTACGGCCACAACTTTTTCTAAAATTCTATGTATGAAAACAAAATTAATAAAATTTTTAACAGATTAAAATACACTGAGATTTTTTGAAATGGCTATTAAAGTACTAATTTTTAATTCCAAAATGTATGTTTTCTCTCATCCACCACCATCCTCCCTACCCATCCCCAACAAAACCTCCCTGTATTTCCTCTGCAGGAAGGCAAAATAAGTCCATTTGTTTCAATGTTAAGATAACATGTGTCTTATGTGACGTTTATTAGAATATATATCTCTCATTCTCCAGGAGTAAAGCAGTTAGATACATTATAAAACGTGTTGTATAATGAAAAACAAAATTTAAAACTCATACAACCATGTATTCAAATATCAGGGGTGTCATTTATATGTTCTGAATGTTTAGTGATTTCTAACAGCATAATTTCATCATATACATAATGGGTATAACATTTCTTCCTCACATGGCTATTATCAAATTAAATAGTGGAATGCATCTATGAAGGACTTAGCCCAAAATAGGTATGTTTTCAATAAACACTACTTCCTCTACTACTCCCTTGTATTTTCTCTCTTTACTCTAACACAGCTTTTTTTTTGTATAGGTTTCTTACTTTAAAAGAAGAAACAAAAAGAGTCTTTTCATTGCCTCATATAAAATGTGAATTCTTCCTTTTTTAAAATCATCTCTCCTTTTGATATAGTTCTACAGTTACATGGGTATTTGTGACCAAAAATTTTGTTCCCTGCTTCTCTCAGGACTAACCAGTGAGCCTAAAATTATACATAAATTTCTGAAAACAAGGTAATTGATATAAGTTCTTTATATTATTATTCCTATGCCTGTACTAAACTGAGATTATTCATTAAAAGTAAAAACTGAAGACATTGGCATTTGACAGGATACAGCTAATTTTCAAATTCATTATTATTAAAACAAAACAGAAAGTTATAGTGGTGAAAAGAGACTATAATTGTTACTTGCTTAGGCACTTGAAAATATCATTAAGGGAATAACATAAATTATAATTCATGTTAGAATAAAATAATCATGCTGAACTAAATCTACCATTTTTATTTGTTTTTAATGAAAAATCCAAATGTTCTGGGTTGTAGCGTTTTAATCATACACATATTTCTTGAGTTCAATTATCTCTTTTTTTCTGAAATGGATTACAATGAAAGACGATCTTTTCAGGGAACTAGCAAATTCCTGGAAAAGTAGGACATTGTGAACTTTCAATGTTCTCAATTGCAAGATTAAATCAGAAAACAATAGATGATTGATGAATTGCATTTCTAAAGCATCTTTTAAATCACTCATATTATTAAGCTATGTCTGCTTAATACTTTGGAAGAGGAGAGATTTTTGCCCTTTTACAAAAATCTTAAATTTTTGGAAAACCAAATTGCATTCATTCATCTACATATTCATCTCTTTAGGCCTTTAGCAATTACATTTATCTGAGGCATACATTATGCTTCTGTAATACAAATATTCGTTTTTCTGATTCAAAATCTCCCTGATTCCTAATACTATAGTTTGTTTATATGGTGGTTCAATAATTGGAGCTGGAATCTCATTATCAATCAGCTTGTCCTTCTAAGTAATAGTTTGTTAAGTTTGTTACTTCCTAAATAGTTAGAACTTCTGCTTTTTATTTCAGAGCAATGAAGCAATACATACTCAGACTACTGGATACAAAGCAGGTCTTCAATTCCATGTATTACTTTTTTTTTTTTTTTTTTCTAGAGACAGCTCTGTTTCCCAGGCTGGAGTCTCGCTCTGTTGCCCAACAGAGTCTCGCTCTGTTGCCCAGTGGTGCTATCTTGGCTCACTGCAACCTCCACCTCCCGAGTTCAAGCAATTCTCCTGTCTCAGCCTCCTGAGTAGCTGAGACTACAGGCATACATCTGCAGCTTTTGTATTTTTATGTGTTTTAGTAGAAACGGGGTTTCACCGTGTTGCCCAGGCTGGTCTTGAACTCCTGACCTCAGGGAATCCACCAGCCTCTGCGTCCCAAAGTGCTAGGATTACAGGATGTGTGGCATGTTTCTATGTGCTATGATTCCTTTGCATTCCATTGAACATGACACATAGCAGTCTCTAGGTTTAATAACATTTAAGTGAGCTAGCTTTTGAAATAGTAGAGAAGTATACATTATTATCTACATAATAAAATGAACAATATGATTAAAATGGTAAAATGATGCAATTTTGAACTAATCCTTTACTGGTAAAATAATATATTAGGTAAAGATATAATCTTTGACAAATATTGTACTGAAATAATAAATATCGACATTTCCAAAGCAGAAATACTAAGATCTGGGCTATGTAAATTGTGATAATTACTGATGTAGATTATTATTTGCTTTTGTTTATTTTAATGTGAAAATGTAGACTTTTTGCTAGAACAATTTAAAAAGCTACCATAATAATTCTGTTTAAATAATTGAACTGCTAGTTGAAGCAAACATTTGTGAGTATAGAGAAAATTGAAAACTTTTGATGGCTCAGTATGGTAAAACTTGACTTGTATTTTGTAGTAAGAACTTAAAGACACTCTTGCCTGTGGCAAAGTGTAAATAATAAGCAGGACTGTTTTAAAATACATTTCTAATTTATTTTAATACATTTGGAAATATCTCATTAGGTTAAAAGTATGACAAATTATATAATATACCATATAATATTACATAATATGGTATGCTGTATTATATATTATCCAATCATGTAATGATTGCTTTAATACTAGTCATACTACCAATGTAATATTATATATCACCAACTTTTCTACAGGTTTTTTTTTCAGGACACATGTCATAATGAAAAATTAGAAAAATAAATAACAGCTATGATTTAAATTATTTTAAACACCTTAGCTTTGGGGGCACATTCCTGATTACTGGGAATGCAGCAAACAAAGAAGGAAGTAGAGACATCTCTATTTATTCTTATTCATACTTTCATTATTCAATTTTTTGCATTCTTACTGTATGATATGTGGCAACTAGATGCTGGAGATTCATTAGTGAATGTAATAGACTGCATCCTTAATGATGTAGAATCTAGAGGCTAGCAAACAAAACGAAGTAGTAAAAAGATATTTACCAAAGTGACTAATTTGGCTTTTATTTCTAAGATTTTATGGTTACAAAGTACATTTTGAAAGTTTATTGTCAGTACAAAATATAGAAAATTTGAGAAAATTACGTCTAGAACAAAACGTTATTGTTTTGAAGACTGTCAATCATAAATTCTGACTCTTGTCACAGAGTGGACTCTTAACATAAGGTGATCTAATCAGAGTTCACCGTTATAAGGGCAATAATGAATAGTTCAGTAATGGGCGTGAGACCTTATGCTTTGTTTGTAATCTTGTATTATAAAAATCCCTGCCTTATAAATACTACTTCCCCAAAAGCAGTAGTTAGGAATTCACTTATCCAGATTTACTTGTGTTAAATCAAAGGAATACATTTAAAGGTTTGCCAGTCAAACACGGTATGAAACATGTCAATTAGAAATAAACACTATGAGAACTCTGTTGCCACAGAGAAGCCATATTCTAGCCTTAGGTATAGCACAGCAGTGTGGCTTTCAAGTACAGGTATGCCAGAAGTTCTGATCTCTCTGCTTTGTATCAACTGCCACCTCTGGTGCAGATCTATAGACATCAGTGGAAAAATGTGGCCTTGATTGGCCAGTGCCTGGCCACAAGCTTCCAAGCCTGACTCAAGAGCTCTTATGGAGATTAATTGGATCTACTTTTAATACTTTATTGCCAAACAGGCCAAAGTCAATTTTTCAGTTTGCTCCTTTAACTTTTATTCGTACAAGTATTTAAACATGAGAATCTAGGGCAACAGCCATCCAAGTAACTCCCCATATGCAGAAACTGGTTTAGTTTAAGAAAACTAAGCAAATATGTGGAAGATATTAACAACAGGAAAATCAGAGATGTGAGAACCTCTATAGCAACTAATTATGTGTACCATTATTTTCCTTTCTTAATTTTGTTTTATATTTTTAGATGTGAGTTGCATTCATGAATCACAGATTATAACAGAATTCCTTTATGAAAATATTTCCAAAATTCATAATTTTCCATATACTTTTCTGTACTACTAATAAGTAAGCATTTCAAATATACTTTGTAATCATAAATTCTTCAAATGGGAGCCAAATTGGCCACTGAGATTTTACCACAGGCATAACTCATATTTTGATTCACTTTATTGTGCTGCTCAGATATTATATATCTTACAAATTGAAGGTTTCTGGCAACTTTACCCCTATGTTCAGCAAGTCTATGGGCACCGTTTTTCTGATAGCAATTTTTCAACAGTGCTCACTTTGTGTCTCCGTGTCGCATTTTGGAAATTCTCCATTTTTCATTATTATTATATCTGTTATGGTGATCTGTAAGCATTGATCTTTTATGTTACTATTGTAATTATTTTGGTGTTCTATGAACCCTGCTTATATGAGACAGCAAGCTTAATCTATAAATGTTGTTTGTGTTCTGACAGCTCTACTGACTTGCCATTCACCCGTCTTTCTCCCAATCCTCAGGCCTTCCTTGACCCTGAAACACAATAATATTGCCACTAAGCCAGTGAAAACTATACAAGAGTCTTTCATGTTCAAGCGAAAGGAAAAATTTCACATCTCTCATTTTAAAATAAATGTTAAAAATAATTATGCTTAGTGATATGGTTTGGCTGTGTACCCACCCAAATCTCACCTTGAATTGTAATAATCCCCACATGTTAAGGGTGGGGCCAGGTGGAGATAATTGAATCACGGGGACAGTTTTCCCCATACTATTCTCGTGGTAGTGAATAAGTCTAACGAGATATGATGGTTTTATAAACAGGAGTTACTCTGCACAAGCTCTTTTGCCTGCCACTTCATTCGCCTTCTGCCATGATTGTGAGGCCTCCCCAGCCATACTGAACTGCAAGTTCATTAAACGTTTTTTGTTTATAAATTACCCAGTCTTGGGTATTTCTTATTAGCAGAGTGAGAACCCTGACTAATACACCTAGTGATAAAGGCATGTTGAAAGCTGAAACAGTCCAAAAGTCACATAAAGGAAAAGTTTTTAAAGGAAATTAACAGTGCTACCCCAGTGAACATGCAAATGATAAGAAAGCAAAATAGCCTTATTGCAGATATAATGAAGTTTTAGTGGTCTGAATAGAAAATCAAACTAAACACAACATTCCCTTAATCCAAAGTCTAATTCACAGCAAGGAACTAACTCTTTAATTCTATAAAGGCTCAGAGAGATGAGGAAGCTGTAGAAAAAAAAATAATTTGAAGCTAGCAGAGACAGATTCATGATGTTTAAGGAAAAAATCCATCTCCATAACGTAAAAGTACAAGGTGAATCAGCAAGTGCTGATAGAGAAGCTGCAGCAAGTCATTCAGAAGATCTAGATAAGGTGATTGAGAAAAGAGGCTGCACTAAAAAACTAATTTTTAATGTGATTGAAACAGCCTCATATTGGAAGATATTATTGAGGACTTTCATAGCTAATGAGAAAAATCAATGCCTTGCTTCAGAGCTTCAAAGGACAGGATAACTCTCTCATTATGGACTAATGCAGCTGATGACTGTAAGTTGAAGCCAGTGATCATTTACAATTCAGAAAATCCTAGATTCCTTATGAATTATGCTAAACATACCTTGCCTGTACTCCATAATGGAATAACAAAGATTGGATGACAGCACATTAGTTTACAATATGGTTTCCTGAATATTTTAAGCCCACTGTTGAGACCTACTGCTATAAACAGTCTTTTGAAATATTATAATCATTGGCAATGCACCTAATCACCCTAGAGCTCTGATGGAGATGTACAAGGAGATTAGTATTGCTTTCATGTTTACTAACACAATATTCGTTCTGTAGACTGTGGATCAAAGATTAATTTCAAATTTCAGGTGTCATTAAGACTTACATTTTTCAATATTTTAGCTGCTGTAAATAATGATTCTTGTGATAGATGTGAGCAAAGAAAATGTACAACCTCTGGAAAGAATTAACTTATTGGCTAGATGACATTAAAACATTTGTGACTCATAGGAGCAGGTAAAAAGATCAATATCAACAGAAGTTTAGAAGAAGTTGATTCCAACCCTCATGGATGACTTTGAGGGGTTCAAGACTTCAGTGGAGGGAAGAAATGCAGATGTCGTGGGAATAGTAAGATATTGGAGTCTAAAGATGTGACTGAATTTCTACAATCTTGTGATAAACTTGAATGGATGTAGATTTGCTCTTTGTGGGTGACTAAAGAAGATGGTTTCTTAAGATCAAATTTGCTCCAGGTGTGGATGCTGTAAACATTGTTGAGATGACAACAAAGGATTTAGAATATTCCATAAAGTAGCAACAGGTTTTGAGAGGATTGACTCCCATTTTGAAAGATGTTTTATAGTGAATAAAATCCTATCAAACAGCATCACATTCTGCAGAAATATTTTTGTAAAAGTGTCAATTGATGTCTTAAATTTTATTGTTGGCTCATTTTAAAAATTCCCATAGCCATTCAACCTTCAGCAACCACCACCTTAAGAGTTAGCACCCCTCAATTAGAGCCTCCCCCAGCAAAAAGATTACAACTCTTCAAAGACTCAGAGGTTTGTTAACGTTTTTTAGAAATAAAGTATTTTTAAATTAAGGAACGTGCTCTTTTATAGACATAATGCAATTGCATACCTAACTGACTACAATGTAGTATAAACATACTTTTGTATGTATGTATTGGGAAACTAAAAAAATTGTGTGACTCATTTTATTGTTACATTCATTTTATTACGGTGATCTGGAACCAAACCTGCAGTATCTCTGAGGTATACCTGTATTTCAAACATCCTTAAGTAATACTATCTCTGTAGCAGGCAGAATTATGCATCAAGAAAACTATGATAAACTCACTAAGCTGTGGAAAAGTTTAACAGACTGACCAAAGCCTGATGAACTCCCCATCATCAAAGTTCCTCAGGTGTCAGCTGGATGATCACTTGGTGGGCGTGAGGGGGGGGTGCTGTGGATAAAAGGTAAATATTGGTTGGTGAGGCCCAGATCCTTTTAATCTTAGACTGGCAAAATTTAACTACCTCATGGAGACGTTGTGAACGCTCCTTGAAAAAGGACACATTAATTTACAAATGTTACTGCTCTGATGATGCACAATTCTAGGCAAAGTATTGGTGGCATAATGCGCTTACAGACTTCGTGCAGATTCCAAGGTGTATATATTTCTTTTATCAATAGCTATTACCCAGATATAAATGGTAACACCTAGGCAATTACAGCGACTGAAATGTCAACTTTGTCTTTTGCCTTCTGAATCTAGACCTTTGACAACAACAACAACAAAAAACTCTGAAACACAAATGAATACCCTAAATATGCAAAGTATTAAGCTTAATATTATGCTTTCCAAATATATTGAAATTACTAAATGAGAGTAAAATCTTTTGAAGATGTATTTTCAGTAGATTATGGGTAGTTTTCTTAAATAAAATGAGTGTTAAAGATGTAAATTTATTTAATACCTTGGTATTTTATTTCTACATTTTCATGTTAGCAAAAAATTCAAAATAGCATGAAAATGAAAAATAATTAATAAAAACATTAATCATATTTTTACTGAACCTTAATATAGTCCCATTTATGTTCAGTTTGAAAATGAACAAAAGTGTAAAAGAGTTATTTTATCAAGAATACATATTTTTGAATACTTTATTCAAAAATGGTCCCATTACTGGAATTAAAATAAGTGTAAATACAGGTAATTTTGAGAGCAGGGATTAGCTTACAGGGATAGAAATTTCAATTTTTGGTAAAGAGTGAACAATAAAATCTTAGGGATGAATGCAAAGATAGTTTAAGGAGTACAGAATTAATAATATAGAAAGGAGCTTAAATTTGGCCAAATATAAAACCACGAGACAGAAACTGACACTGTAAAGTGAAAAAAAGAAATGTCAGAAATCAGAAAAGCCACAAAGAAAGTAATAATAAATTTTTAAAGGAGAACAGAGAACAGAGCCACTCAGTTATCACTTGTTTATGCTGCTAGAAAAAAGGTATCAACAAGAATGAATAAAATACCCTCTTTTTATTTTTATAGGTATGTATTTAGATTTTTAATACCCTCTTTTCAGAAAAGTATTTTCAATACCTTTAATATAATTTGCTAAATACAAGTTAATATAGCACATTCACTTATTCAAAGTATACATCAATTTTATTAAAAAGCAATTGCTATACAACTTCTTATAGGAATAAGTTTCTCCCCACATACAGAACTCCAAAACATTAACTTATTGAACTTTGAATATGTCTCTACTCATGGCGTTTAAGAAGGGACAAAATTTAATTGACCTCTATTCCATTTATTTGCATTGTACTTACCGGCAGGATTATAAATGAATATTTTGTCTCCATCAGAAGAAAAACAATACTGTTATATCTCTCCAATAGCAAATCATGCCAAAGCCAGAGCAAGTTAATAAAAATGCTGATGGTTAAAATGCCCCCTGATGAAAACAGAAGGAAAAATATTCTTATGGGTTCAGTCCCCACATTTTCTTCCAATCTCCTTGCAGAACTCTATAAATGAATCATTGTGGACAAAATAATTTTGTACTCCACTTCAAACAAACTTCTTAAGCACAGAAAATTCTTACATTCTGATAGACAATAGAGACTTTGGGGTGAGGGGGAAGTGGATGATAAATTACTTAATGTGTACAATGTACATTAGTCCAGTGATGCATACATTAAAAGCCCTGATTTTGTCACTATGCAATATGTCGATGTAGCAAAATTACCCTTGTATCCCATAAGTTCATACAAATAAAAATATTCTATAGTAAAAACAAAACAAACCATTGTTTTAACGCAGGGAAGGGCCATTGATTTCATTTGAAACAATTCTCCAACAGGACATGGCATCTCAGATAGCTCCTTGGCCCTTGGTCATTGTGTGCAGGTTTTTCACGTGAGTGCCAGGCAGAATGCAAGGTACTGAGATCCAGTGAGCACTGGGCATACCCTGGAGACTGGCTCAGGGCACAAGGTGCTTGTGGCACCAAGCCCTGTAGCATTCCCTGCATCCCAGAAATTAGACTCCTTCACACATGCCTCCCTCTATTCCCCCGCCAACTTCATTTCCAGGCTCCAGTATTTAGTATAGTAGAAATTGAGTTTTCCTTCTTGTTATTTCTGTTAATATAAAAACCAACCACAATCCCATGAGAGAAATTAACCTGCAGTGAGCAAAAGGGAAGAAAGGAAGAATGAGGAGGACTGTCTGATAATATAAGCAAACAGGATGGGCTTTTACCAACACAGCCTGAAACAAACATGTGAACACTGATAGAGCTGAATAAAAGCTTATCAGTAAAAATCAGTGCATATACACATATTTAATCCAAGTTTCTAAGAATAAAATGGTAACAACTCAAATGTTCATGAATCGATGAGTAGATGAAGTATGGTATATTCATTAAAAACTGAAACATTTTACATTCTACTCTTTACAACCTTTAAAAGAGAATCATTAGCAAGGAATGTAAATTATTTGAAAATGCAGCAAACACTACATTTTAGAAAATCCTCCTCTACCACCAATCTTACAAGCCGTGACACTTTTACTATGATAATAGGATTGCATAGATTTCGAAAAAAAATTGAAAATAACATTTTAATATTTGTATAAGTAAGGCTTTATAATTTATCTGTAAGTGTAAGCAGTCTTTAGGATGGAGGACAAGCATATGGGGGCATTTTTATTGTCATTTATTCCCTAAAGCCAATTATAACTAATATCTTCTTACATTCACACCAGCTCCTCCACCCACCTTCTCACTCATCCCTCCAAACACACATACCACTTCTTTATTTTGCCTTTTTCTAACTTAATCACATTCCAGTGGAATACAGGAACAAGGTAACATAATAAACTGTGAGGGCTTAACCTTCTGTCAGTTTAACAAGTAAATCTTACTTCTGATATAGCTGAGTAGTTTCTACATGATTAGCAGTTCTACAGATAACTAAAATATTTCCATGTAAATAAAAATAAAATAAGTAGAATACTAATAAAATACTCAATTAATCCAAATGAGTTCAAAAAGGAGGAACAAGAGAACAAAATAACAAAAAGGGATTAAAGGCAAAGCAATCAAATATATTAATAATTACATAAAACATTTATGGAATAAACACTAAAATCTCCAGAAAAATCAATTAGATATAAATAAATTTTAATCTCAATTTTTTTAGAGATTCAAAACAATAATTTATTAAAAGCTTTTGTGTTTACATTTATTTCACCTATTGTCAGGAATTATCTTTTTTCTTTTTTTCTGCAGAAGCAAGTTCTTAATTATAATCATGTTACTTCTGCCATGATACCTTCTTTTAAGTTTTTTGTAACCTAGGTCTACTGGTAATGAATTTTCTCATTTTTGAAGGAGAAAAATATATTTTTCATTCATGTTTGAAATATATTTTCTTGGCGGGGTGCGGTGGCTCATGCCTGTAATCTCAGCACTTTGGGAGGCTGAGTCGGGCTGATCACGAGTTCAGGAGATCGAGACCATCCTGGCTAACGCGGTGAAACCCCGTCTGTGCTAAAAATACAAAAAAGTTATCCGGGCAGGTGGCAGGTGCCTGTAGTCCCAGCTACTCGAGAGGCTGAGGCAGGAGAATGGTGTGAACCTAGGTGGCAGAGCTGGCAGTGAGCCAAGATTGCGCCACTGCACTCCAGCCTGGGTGACAGAGCAAGACTCCGTCTCAAATTAAAAAAAAAATATATATATATATATATATTTTTTTCTCTTGGGTTAGCAGAGTTTTTTTGCTATTGTGTTGTTTGCTTTATTTTATATATTCCAATACCCTGTCTTCCAGTACTTTTAAAGTAAGAAATTTGCTGTACTTCTTATATTTATTTGTATATATAATCTGCTGTTTCCCATCTTTATTTCTTTTTTATTGCTTGCAATAGATTTAATTTATCTTGAATTTTCAACATTTAGAATGTTATGTCTCTTGATACATTTTGTTGAAAGTACTTATTCTGCTTGAGTTTTTTTTTATGATTTTCATTATTCTTAAAAAATGGCCTTTGTTTCTTCAAATATTTACTCTATATGTTTTTTGTGTTTTTCTGGGATTCCCATTGTGTATATCTTAGACCATTTAATATTGCCGCACATCTCTTGGATGCTCTGGGGTTTTTTATTATTCTCATTTCTTTTTGTCTTTCAATTTGGCTATTTTTTATTGTTTTTGTTTGTTTTTATTTTTGAGGCAGGGTCTCACTCTGTTGCTCAGGCTGGAGTGCAGTGGCATGTTCTCGGCTCACTGCAACCTCCACCTTCTAGGTTCAAGCAATTCTCCTGCCTCAGCCTCCCGAGTAACTGGGGTTACAGGCATGTGCCACCATGCCCAGCTAATTTTTGTATTTTTAGTAGAGACAGGGTTTCACCATGTTGGTCAGGCTGGTCTTGAACTCTTGAAGTCAAGTGATCCACCGGCTTTGCCCTCCCAAAGTGCTGGGATACAGGTGTGAGCCACCGTGCCTGGCCCTTTTATTGTTTTTTAAATTAACTTTTCACTTACTCTTTCCACAACTCTGTCAAGTCTACTGATGAGCCTGTTAAAATAAATCTTTGTTTCTGTTACCAGGTTGCTTTTGCTGTTGTTTTAAGCTTAACTTTTGACACTTTTGTATAGTTCATTTTCTGAAATTCCCTACCTATTGTTTGTTGTACATCTTTTCCACTAGAGCCTTTTGTATATTACAGTATTTTAAATTCCCAGCCTGATAATTTCAATATTTGAGTAACTTTGGAGTCTGGTTCAGTTAATTGCTGTTAAATGTATCATAATTCTTAACTGATTTTGACACATTTTATATAGAACAAGAGAGACAGAAGTGAATACTTTCTGGATTTTAGTGGTTACTTATCTTTGACTACTAGGTCATTGGCACGGGTGTTTGATTCAATGTAATCCAGAGTAGATCTGTCTTTAGGTTTTCTTGTTGCAAGCTTCAGTGGAACATTCGATGTTATTCCTCTAGTGTTACCTCGGGCTTAGGATACACACTGGTTTGCCAGAGGGTCTTCATCACTGCTCTTCTTCAATCTAAGTTTTAAAACTGCACCTTAGAAAGCACCTCTCTAAATACTCTTCATACCCTTGCTCCTTCGTCTAATAACAGGCTGCTATTTCCAGTTCCCAGGTGTTGCAATTGCAGTTTTTGGGGTAGAAGTGTTCTCTCTTCTCTTGGTTTGCCCCGCCTCAGGCAGGCTTTATGACCCCAAGTCTTAGGTTGTGGCCTTCTCTCACTGTTAAAAATTGTGGTTTGGGCCCAGGAAATGTTTCTGCTACATTCCCAGGGGTGGAGGGACATTTTCCTCACTTTGCCTGTTCCTTCCCCCATTGCAGACCTTCATTTGTGTCATCTTACCTTCATTTGTGTCATCAGGATAAAAGAGTTTGCTGTTCTTCTCCAGTGGCTCATGACTTTTGTTCCTGAGAGGACAAGGGCACAGGTAGAACTATATATTTTTCAAGCATCTGTAGCCACTCCACTCCTCCTGGCCAAAACTTCCGGTCTCCCTCCCTTCTCCCAGTTTTTATCATATATACCTGGTCAGGTCCAGGGAACTTGTAGGCTGCAAGTGATTGTGAGTTCCCCTTATGTCTGCAGCTTTTAAGGGTTCTATTCAGTCTTTACAAATTTGTTAAACATTTTAATGGGATTCTTCTCACCTACTTGAAGTAAGACTTCTGTTGTGTTTTACTGCCACAAATGAGCCACTGCTTATGCTCTATCTTGAATTCCCTTAGATTTCAGGCTAGTGTACTGCCTTGGAATCTTGACACTCCAGTGAGTTCAAGAAAACTTATGGCTTTATAGATTATCCAGCTTTTTCATGTTAGGATATGAAAATGTTTCTTTGTAGCTTTCTACTTCCTGAGGTGAAGCCAGACATCTGATTATCTAAATAATTTAACGTGCATTTTAACTTGATAATGTTTAAATGTAATCATCACTTCTACCTCCTCTCAAATATTACAAGAACCTAATTATATTGACTTATGATATTTATTTTTGTTCATGAGAAACATATTTTTAGGGTTTAAGAAATATTATTTATCTTTTTAACTTTTTTATGATTTCTGTATTCTTTGCTCTTCTAACGTTTTATTATGATGTGTTGTAGTTTTGATTGTAACGCTATATACATGTAAATCAATTACATGGCTTGAATCTTAGAATCTACACCTTTCATTCAATTACCATCCACTTAAGCCACTTGTGACTACCAGGTTGAAAACATGATCGCTGGGCATGATGCTCAAGCCTACTTTTCTATTTTATATTTTCCTCTTCATATTTTATCTTCCATTTTTTTCATTTTTTTTCAATTTTTCTCCTTTAGATCTTTCTTCTAGAGCATTAATTCTACATATACTTATGTCAAATGTGCTATGTGACCTATACATTGACCTTTAATCATAATAACTATATTTTCTATAAACTTTGTTTTATTATTTTTAAAATTTCTCTGTATTTTTATTACTAGCACAAATATGTATTTAATTTTTATTATATTTTAATCTTCATTCATTGAAGTACTTCCATTGTTTACTATGTTTTCTGACATTAATAATCAATTGTGTCATTGTTGGGTTTTAGTGGCACTAAATATATTGATATCCTAGCAATGGGAAATTGGAATTAAAAATTAAAATCACAATATTATTTATATTAGCATCTCCAAAGTAAAATATTTAGGTAAAACATCCCCAAAATGCATACAAAATTTATATTAGAAAATCTACTAAAATCTAATGAGAACAAAACTGAAGAAGATCTGAATATAAGGGCTAGCCTATGTTCATGAATAAGCAATCTCAATATTGTCACGATGTCAGTTTTTTCTAATTTTATCTACATATTCAATTTAATTCCAATCAAAATCACAGAATGTTGTTTGCGGATATCAATAAACTGATAATACAGTTTATAGAAAGATGCAAAAATCCTGGAATAGTAAACACGATATTGAACTGGTCAAATAAAATTGAATAATTTACACTACCTGATTTCAAGTCTTCTTTTAAAGCTATAGTATTAAAGATAGTGTGATATTGGCTAATGAATAGACAAATAGGCCAGGTGTGGTGGCTCCCACCTGTAATCCCAGAACTTTGGGAGGCCAAGGCAGGCAGATCACCTGGGGTCAGGAGTTTGAAACCAGCTTGGCCAACATGGTAAAACCTCATCTCTACTAAGAATAACAAAAATTAGCCAGGCCAAGATGGTGAAACCATGTCTGTACTAAAAATACAAAAATTAGCTGAGCGTGGTGGCATGTTCCTGTAGTTCCAGCTACTTGGGAGGCTGAGGCAGGGGAAATGCTTGAACCCAGGAGGTAGAGGTTGCCATGAGCTGAGATCACACCATTGCACTCCAGCCTTGGTGACACAGCAAGACTCCACCTAAAAAAAAAAAGACGAATAGATCATCAATGGAACAGAATAGAAAGCCAAGAAATAGAGTCACAAAAATGTAGACAATTGATCTTGGACAAAAAAGAGTGAAAGCAATACATTGGGGGAAAAATATTATTTTCACAAAATGATGCTAGAATAAAGACATCCACATGCAAAAAAATAAAAAAATGAATCTAGACACAGACCTTATTCTGCCTACAAAATGGGTCATAAACCAAAATGTAAAAGGCAAAACTTTAAAATTCTGGAAGATGACATAGGAGAAACCCAGATAAACTTGGATTTGGCATTTCATTTTTTAAACTTTGATGACAAAACCAAAGTCATGATCTATGAAAAAACAATTGATAAGGTAGACTTCATTAAAATTAAAAACTTCTGCTCTGTTAAAGACATTATTAAAAGAGATAAGACAACTACAGACTGGGATAAAATATTTCAAAACACATCTGATAAATAACTGTTATCCAAAATATATACAGAACTCTTAAAACTCAATAAGAAGAAAACAAACAACCTGACTAAGAAATGAGCAAACAATCTGAACAGACACTTTATCAAAAAAAATGCAGATGGCATATAAGTATACAAAAGATATTCAATATTATTTGCCATTAGGGAGTTGCAAATTAAAACAGCGGGATACCGGTACACATCTATTTTAATGGCTAAAATCCAATATGCTGAAAACAGCAACAAATGCTAAGGAGGATGTGGAGCAACAGAATCTCTAATTCTTTGCTGGTGGGAATGCAAAATGATACAGGCACTTTAAAAACAGTTGGAAGAATTCACACAAAATTTAAATAAGCTCTTACCAAATGAACCAGCAATTCTGCTCCTTGGTTTTTACCCACAGGAGTTATAAACTTATGTCCACATAATAACCTGCACAAATATGTTTAGATTAATAGCTGCTTAGTCATAATTGCCCAAACTAGGAAGCAACCAAGATACCCTTCATTAAGTAAAATGGATAGACTATGGCACATCCAGAGAATTTAATATTATTCAGTGCCAAAAATAAATGAGCTATCAAGCCATAAAAAGACATAGAGGAATCTTAAATGCATGTTACTAAGTGAAATAAGTCAACACAGAAAGACTATACACTATGTAATTCCAATTACACGGCATTCTGAAAATGACAAGACTATGGAGACAATGAAAAGATCAATGGTTTCCAGGAGCTGGGAAGAAAGAGGGATGAATGGGCAGAGAAGAGGATTTTTAGGACAAAGAAATTATTCCATATAATACTATAATAGTGGTTATGTCTCGAGAAATTTGTCAAGAGCTGTAGAATGTAAAATTTCAAGTATAAATTTCAATAAAAACTATGAACTTTGGGTACTAATAAGTTGTCAATGTGGGTTCATCAATTTTAATAAATGCAGGGCTCGTGCAGGTGGTTGATAGTTGTAGCAGCTGTGCATGTGTAGACATAGGAGGTATATGGGAACTCTGTACTATCCCCTCAAGTTTTCTGTGAACCTAAAACTTCTCTAAAAAGTAAATTCTATGTTTTTAAATGAACACAGCTAAAGCTTACTTAATTGGGTCCTGGGTTGTAGAAATGCCAGTACTTAGTTGTATAAATTGATTCTAATCAACATTCTAGGAATACTTCTTATCTGGGATCATTTTAGCATTATCTTTCAGCTTGAGTTATTCAAGAACATACAAATATGTAATTCATAGCCACCACTGAATATCACCTTTTATCTAAGTCCTGTATGTAGGACACAGCACAACTTATTGTAATTTTCTGGACGGTTGGACAGGCGTTTTTTAGTGTCCTTTCACTGATGTAGAGATATTTTAGGGTCAAAAATTTTAGTTTACTACCTTTATACATAAATGGAGATGATAAAAATGCCCTGCTTATGTTAGCCCAAAAGCCAAAGACTATCCCTCATGGATATTAATAGTCCAACTTAGAGCTCTTAAAAGGCTAATTGAGCCTTTTACTTAATTTCGTATTTCAATTCTGGCTTAGAGAAAATTCAAGTGTTTTTGTGCCCACTATGTATTGAAATTATTTAATACCAATATTATAAATTTTATTTTTTTAAAGCAGAGTAGGTCTGCCTTTTCAATCAAATAAGGTCCCTCAATGGTAATCACTTGTAATAAATCACTAATTACATGTAATTGTAACTTTGATTACTACTTTTCCAAACATTATCTTTGAGAAAATATATTTGTATATTTTTTATATTTGGTATTTAAAAGTATTTTAATTATAATTTTTTTTTATTGTTTTCTAGAAAAAGTGCAGCTTTTACAATTTTCACATTGAGATTTTCATGGGAAATATAGTTGTAGATAACATTTGAAAAAT
The DNA here is from genome assembly GCF_009828535.3 of Hylobates moloch. Classification (NCBI taxonomy): domain Eukaryota; kingdom Metazoa; phylum Chordata; class Mammalia; order Primates; family Hylobatidae; genus Hylobates; species Hylobates moloch. The sequence continues at coordinate 117,662,669 of NW_026652279.1, forward strand.
AATTTTAGTTATTAAAAAGCAATGTATACTCTTCAGGGACATAGTTGCTACCACAGTGTAAATTATTAAGATAAAGAACTCTGCTTTGAGGTTTCTGGAGTAAATTCTTGCTTTACAAATTTATGCCATATAATCATTTGGTTAGCTACACTATGCCTTAGTTTTGGGGTATTAACTTTGTATTGGTTTTTATTGTTGCCATAACAAATTACCATAAATTTCACAAATTAAAGCAGCACAAACATATTATCTTACAATTCTCTAGGTCAGAAGTCTGACATTGCCTAAGATCAAAATGTTGGTAGAGCTGCTTTCCTTTCTAGAGACTCTAGATATGAAGTCATTTCTTCATGCATTTAAGGTTGCTGGTAGAATTCAGTTCCTGGTCACTGTAGGACCAAGTTTCCCATTTTCTTCTTGGTTGTAAACTCAGGAAATATTCTCTAGTTTCTAGAGGCATCTGCCTACCTTGGTTTATTGCCTCCTTTCTCCATCTTCAGTGCCAGCAAGCATGGGTCAAGTCCTTATAACGTAGCATCTCTTTAAACCTTTGTCTGTCATTACATCTCCTCTGAGCATGGTTGGCAAAGGTTTTCTAGTTTTAAAGACTTAGGTCATTAGACTGTAACTACCATGATAATCTAGGATATTTTCATCATTTCAACTTCTGTATCCATTATCAAATCTACAAAGTTTCTTTTGCCATAACAGGTAACTAGTCCCAGGTTCCAGGAAGTACAATGTGAACATCTTTGGGATGTCATTATTCTGCCTAGTATGATCTTTTTGTATACTGACTCTCCTTATTTGTAAAAATTGACTTCTTTAGAAACTCATGTTAGGTGTATATTGGATCTTCCATTCTACCTCACAGTCTTTAAAGTCTTCATATTTCTAGGTTTATATCTTTAGGCAGCATCTGCACCACAGCATGCTCTCTGATTCCTGAAGACCTCAGTATACGATTTTCTCCAACTTCCTCTCAGAAACAATCATTTAACTTGATGCATTTTCAGGTCCACGTTTTTGTAAAGGAATCAACTCAAGCACTACATTATAAAAAGGAATTACTTTTGCACTTTAATATATGCTTATATATGTGTCATTGTGTACGTGTATCACAATATATTTGATTAATTTTTTCTGTATATCACTTATTCATTCTAGTGAAATGTAGGTTTTGAAAGTCAGAAAAACTGCCCTATAGATCCCATTTTTTAGAACAATGCAAGGACCATCATATGCACTCAAGAAAAACTTGATGGTTCAATCAATAAATGTATTGGGCAAATGAATGAATAAATCGCCATGCTCAGATACATTTGATTTTAGTAAGACAGCATGATAGAAAAAAATGACTACTAAGTTATGGCTAAAGTATTCTCAATTAGTTTGGTTTTTAGCTAGTTGGTTCCAATCTTTGGATTTTCCTTGGTACCCAGATTTCAAAAACAAGAAGGTCATATGGTATGATGATTTCACTGAAACAGATTTAACAAAAAAATTCCATGAATTTCCACGAGCACCCAATAGCAATTTAAAATCATGTTATAGATGATCCTGAATTTTCTTTGCCTTTATAAATCCCCAGTTCAGAATTGGGGAATAAACAATAAAAAGCTATCTTAAAAATTAATAGGATTATGGAAAATATCAACTTTTAAATTAGCTAGACAGAGGAAACCACTTCAGGCATATTTATACATTTGTTAAGTGCATCAATAAGATTTATCCTTTAATGTAGTAATTCATACCTTTCATATTAATTAGACATATAAATGATAAATATATTTTGATAGAATTTCAGAATAAAAATCCTTCCATTCAAGTATGGCTCTGCCAATATGCAGATGAATTGTCTAATCAGGCCGCACAGTCTCACTGAGTCGGTTCCCTCATCCATATACTAAGAGGCTTCTATTAGATATCATGTATAACCTCTATGGTTCTGAAATTATTTAATTTCTGTGTGAAGTGTCTTTTATTCCCTACATCATCTTTTATTCAAATGGCATCTGGGTTACTCAAATTATAAAATACTTTCTTTGATGTATGAGGAACAAAAGTGTGATTCTTGCTTAGAGTAATATGTCAAATTATGATATTTCTAGTTAATAAAAGTGAAACGCTATTCTCTCTCATATCCTGTTTGTTGTGATTATATATCACCAAATAATAAGTATATATAACTATACTATACATACAATTTATCTAGATAATAAATAAAATATTTTTATATATCTATGTAAAGTACATAATTCAATAATTAGGAAAATTTGTCCAACCATTAATCAGAGAAAATTTACTTTATTGGGCATGCCCTATTGCGATTTCAGTATGACACAGAGTATATTTATATTACATATTATTTTCGCTGACCAAAATTATGATTTTCTGCCATACAATGTTTGTTTAATTTACTTGTTATGTGTTATTATGAATGATATGCTGTTTTCTAATATGGGCTTTTGTGGAATGGCTATGCATTTATAATTAGTAATCCTTCACTATTACCTTGCTCAGAGAATCATGAATTCTCTCTTGCCTTTCTGTTTTTTTCTTTCTGTTTTAGAAATCCTAAAAACGTGACTGGGATGGGTGGCTCACGCCTGTAATCCCAGCACTTCGGGAGGCCAAGGCCATCGGATCATGAGGTCAGAAGTTTGAGACCAGCCTGGCCAACATGGTGAAACCCTGTCTCTACTAAAAATACAAAAATCAGCTGGGTGTGGTAGCATGCACCTGTAATCCCAGCTACTGGAAGGCTGAGGCAGGAGAATCCCTTGAACCCAGGAGGTGGAGCTTGCAGTGAGCCGAGGACACACCATTGCACTCCAGCCTGGGACAGAGCAAGACTCCGTCTCAAAAAAAATAGAAATCCTAAAAACATTGTGCCTTATATACTGAAATAAAACAAAAGCATAAACACTAAGTCATCTTAATTATCATTTAAAAATTTTGACTTGAAATATGCCTAAACCGAGTTAATGTATGTAATTCAATCTGTGTTTCTCTTCATCAAGATGATTCCAAATTAAATCCTTTAAGAAAATATGCCATTATGAATAGAAAATATAAAACATCAACAGACTTCCTTGGATTCTACTTATATTACACAATGAAAGCATGTTGGAGGCAGCACAAATGTTTCTTGTGATTAGGCACATCTGAAGCCTGTCAGTAACAACATGAACCTGTGATCAATTAAGCAGCTGACTAATTGTTACCTCCCCCTCCTTGCTCTTATTACCCAATAAATAAGAATGGCTGTAGAAGCTCAAGGGGGTTGCTGCCTTTGTTCACTAGAAGCAGAGAGCTCTCTTATTCCCCCTGCTAGCCTTTCCTTTAAACTGTTTCTTTTGCCTTTTTGTTATTTCTGTGTTTGTCCCTTTATTCAGTCATAATGACGGTCTCAAGCAGTAACAGTAGTAACTGCTATGATGGTCTCAAGCAGTAACCATGGCAGTCAGCCACAAGTGGTGCCCAACAGGGACGAATAGGGACAGACAGGGACACACAGAGATAAAGACTAGCAAAGACTAGCAATATAAGGTCAGTGCCCTAAAGATGTACAAAAGTAGAGACTAGCAAAGACTAGCAGAAACTTGAAGGGACTATCAGGGACAGAGACCTGAAGGGACCTGAAGATGCCTGCAGGGACAATAAGAAATAAGTAGAGATAAGGAAGTAGAGATAGGTAGGAGCAGACAGGGACTTGCAGGAACTTGCATAAACTAACAGGTACCATGGGGACAGATCAAGAAAACGACACAAGAAGCTGAGAAACCGCTGGAGTGCCAGGATTTCACCTTTTGCTGGAAATCAGAGGTACTATCAATGCTTAACGGAATGATGCTTTCTGACTGAGCTCCTCTCTATGCTGAATACAAGAGACCCTAATAGGCAAGAATATCATCGCCCCCATTCAGCATGAAGAAGTTGCAGGAGACAGACCTTCATCCTTCTGCAACCCTTAGGATTAAGGGTGCTCTTGTAAAAGGGAAGGGGGAAATATGTAAGAAGCATTCAAACCAGAGTGACTCCATTTTGAATAAGGGCTAAGAAAAATGAGGCTGGATCACCAACTGGCAATTAAGGGCTGCACAGCCTGCAATTGCCTTGCTCAATCAATTTAGAAACAAAATGGAGATGTTGGAGGCCACACAAATGTTTGTTGTGATTAGGTGCATCTGAAGCCTGTCAATAATGAACCTGTGATCATTTAAGCAGCTGACTAATCGTTACCTCCTCCTCCTTGCTCTTTTTTTTTTATTTATTATACTTTAGGTTTTAGGGTACATGTGCACAATGTGCAGGTTTTTTACATATGTATCCATGTGCCATGTTGTTTTGCTGCACCCATTAACTCGTCATTTAGCATTAGGTATATCTCCTAATGCTGTCCCTCCCCCCTCCCCCCACCCCACAACAGTCCCTGGACTGTGATGCTCCCCTTCCTGTGTCCATGAGTTCTCATTGTTCAATTCCCACCTATGAGTGAGAACATGCTGTGTTTGGTTTTTTGTCCTTGCGATAGTTTACTGAGAATGATGTTTTCCAGTTTCATCCATGTCCCTACAAAGGACATGAACTCATCCTTTTTTATGGCTGCATAGTATTCCATGGTGTATATGTGCCACATTTTCTTAATCCAGTCTATCGTTGTTGGACATCTGGGTTGGTTCCAACTCTTTGCTATTGTGAATAGTGCTGCAATAAGCATACGTGTGCGTGTGTCTTTATAGCAGCATGATTTATAGTCCTTTGGGTATATACCCAGTAATGGGATGGCTGGGTCAAATGGTATTTCTAGTTCTAGATCCCTGAGGAATCGCCACACTGACTTCCACAATGGTTGAACTAGTTTACAGTCCCACCAACAGTGTAAAAGTGTTCCTATTTCTCCACATCCTCTCCAGCACCTGTTGTTTCCTGACTTTTTAATGATGGCCATTCTAACTGGTATTACCCAATAAGTAGGAAGGGCTGTGGAAGCTCAAGGGGGGCTGCCTTTACTCACTAGAAGCAGGGAGCTCTCTTCTTCTTCCCCATGCTAGCCTTTCCTTAAAACAGTTTTTCTTGTTTCTTTGTTATCATTTCTGCATTCCTCCCTTCATTCAGTCATAATACAGTCTCAAGCAGTAACAATAGTAACTGCTGTAATGACGGTCTCAGGCAGTAACAGTAGTAACTGCTATAGTGACAGTCTCAATTAGTAACTGTGGCAGTCAGCCACAAAAGCAAACTTATGAATATTCAGGGCTTGTAAGTACATTTGAACCTTGAACAACATGGATTTGAATTGCATGGGCCCACTGAAATGTGGATTTTTTTTCAACAAAAGATGGATGGAAAATAGAGTATTCAGGGAATGCATGTCTTCTTTTGAAAAGTGTCTGTTCGTGTCCCTTGCCCCCTGTTTAAAGAGTTGTTTGATTTTTTTCTTGTGTCTTATAGATGCTAGATATTAGACCTTTCTCAGATGCATAGTTTGCAAAAATTTTCTCCCATTCTGTAAGTTATTTATTCTATTTATAGTTTATTTTGCTGTACAGAAGCTCTTTGATTTAATTCGATACCATTTGTCAATTTTTGCTTTTGTTGAGATTGCTTTTTGCATCATGAAATCTTTGCCCATGAGGGTCATCTTTTCTTATATGTGGGTTCTACAGAGCTGACTGCAGAACTTGTGTATGCATGTATTTTGATATATTCCAGAAGTGCTGGAACCAACTGCCTGAATATACAAAAAGCCAACTGTAACATGCTTTCATTTAAGCCAGTAGTTTATCTAATATTTTATTCCAAATATATTTCATTATATTATTTATTTAATATAAAGTTGTCACTAAGCAAACAAACGGCATTTTATCAGATAGTTATTGTGTTGGTTGGGTGTTCAAGCTATCTTGTTTAAGTTCAATCTCAATCACACCATAACTTTCTAACTTTAGACTTCTCACTTAACCTCGCTGAAACTTAGGCATGGACTCTGAAATTAAACAAATATAAGATCTTATATGTATATTATACGTATGATTTAGTTTAAAGTCCCAGTGTAAGTTGCAGAGTAGAAGAAAATAAATCAGTAAAACAAAATTAAAGGTCATATGAACAGGACCCCAGAGAGCAGTGTTGTCACCCTGTTTCAAAGTCTGAAAGTCAGTCTCAGTCAGTTGGCTATTGAGAATATCCCAGGCTGGTCAATGGAATTTGTTGTGAATTATATTTGCCGTATTTAAGGTTATTATTTGAGGTGAGAACTAACACTGAGCAGGCAATAAATTCTTAGAGGTTTTGTGAGATTTTTCCTCTAATTTATCTTTCTGAGAAAAGTAGACTTGATTATTTCTTTATGATTCGCATGCAACTTAGGGACACAGAGATTATATCTGATAAGCAAACCCTTGGCTGGACAAATAATTTATCATGTTTAAACTACTACTCCCAGAGACTGTGCTTCTAACAGGAAAAATACAAGAAAGGACATATTGAAAGAACTATGTTTTAGTATATTTCTTTTTTCTTTCTTTCTTCTTTTTTTTTGAGATGCGTCACTCTTCTTGCCCAGACTGGAGTGCAATGGTGTGATCTTGGCTCACTGCAAACTCTGGCTCCAGGGTTCAAGCGATTCTTTTGCCTCAGCCTCCCGAGTAGCTGGGATTACAGGCTTGCACCACCACGTCAGGCTAATTTTGTATTTTTAGTAGAGACAGAGTTTCACCATGTTGGTCAGGTTGGTCTCGAACTCCTGACCTCAGGTGATCCACCAGGCTTGGCCTCCCAAAGTGCTGAGATTACAGGCGTCAGCCACCATGCCCTTTCTCTCTCTTTTTTTTTTTTTGTTTGAGACAGAGTTTTTGCTCCTGTTGCCCAGACTGGAGTGCAGCGGCGCGATCTCGGCTCACTGCAACCTCCGCCTCCCTAGTTCAAGAGACTCTCCAGCCTCAGCCTCCTGAGTAGCTGGGATTAGAGGCATGCACCACCACGCCTGGCTAATTTTTTTGTATTCTTTTAGTAGAGATGGGGTTTCACCATGTTAGCCAGGCTGGTCTTGAACCCCTGACCTCAGGTGATCCACCATCCTTGGCCTCCCAAAGTGCTGGGATTACTGTTTTAGTATATTTTTCCAGGATGTGAGAACAGTAGTAAAGTTTATCTAAAACTTCAAAGTCTGAAAAAAATCAAAAATAAGTGCATACTCATCAAGAAGACTTGGGTGCAATGTTGCCTCCTTAATATTACTAAACATTATCTTTCAAAGCATGACAGAGCAATTAAGCAAATGAAATATAGGCCCAGCTGCTAAAGAACATGTTTATTTGCTTGTTTTACCATTTATGACAATGAGATGTGAACCCTTGGTTTGAATATAATAATCATGACAGAAATGGAACTGTTAAAAACACATTCCACGTGAAAGTAGGGTGACAGACCTAAGTGATTTCAGGTTAGGACACGGGCCTGGCATTGAGGAAACCTCCACATTTCTTGTTAGGTGCTTGAAAATGTACCTTGACATCTCCAGACTTCTGAGCTTCTTCTCAATTAATTTACTTTCCTTCCCCTTTTCTTTTTTAGTAAGAGAAAGACTGCTTTTACTTCTGACATCTCAGAGATTTCTTGAATTTTTTTGAATGTTTATCTGTGAGTGTTGAAATATTGCAATGTAGTGTTTGTTAGTAGCGTTCGTTATAGGATTAGTGTATGTGTTGTCAAAGTATTCTTTGCAAAAAGTTAAGAACATAACTCACAAATATGTCATGTGTTGAAGATTTATCTCTTTAATGAGGAAATCAACAAGATAACAAAAGCTAGTTCCAAGGAGAATACAGAGACTGATTTATATACCCAGTGAAAAAAGAAAGAAAGGAAAAAGCTAAACATAAGATTTCTAAGTTAGATACTAAATTGCTTAATTTCCTACAGGACAGCATTTGGTGATATCTTTTGAATTTCTAAAAATCTTTTAGACTTTATATTTTAATGCTCAAGAATAACTTTAAAGGACACAAAGTAATTTTTTGCCAAATTTTTATATTTTAAATAATTATCTTAATTTTGTACTTCACCCCCATAGTCCCAGCTAGGATATTTGCAAGTCCTTCTGAGATTTAAGAAGAAATAGTTTATACCTGCACTTCACACACTAAAATAACTCAGTTTTTCTCAATCTTTTGGTATTTTTGGAGAGGTGTTGTCTAAGATGCTAGCACTTGGCCGGGCGCAGCGGCTCATGCCTGTAATCCCAGCATTTTGGGAGGCCGAGGCAGGTGGATCATGAAGTCAGGAGTACGAGACCAGCCTGGAAAAGATGGTGAAACTCCATCTCTACTAAAAATTCAAAACTTAACTGGGCATTGTGGCAGGTGCCTGTAATCCCAGCTATTCGGGAGACTGAAGCAGAGAATTTCTTGAACCCGGGAGGCAGAGGTTGCAGTGAGCTGAGATCGTGCCATTGCATTCCAGCCTGGGCGACAGAGTGAGACTCCGTCTGAAAAAAAAAAAAAGAAAAAAAGGATGCTAGCACTTAGGCTCCTTTGGCTGATATTCCCTATCGGTTGATATCTCTGTTCCCCATACCAGGTAACCAGATATTAACTTCTTTAAGTTCAATATCCTCCTCTTCAAACGTCACACCAAGGAACTCAATATATGGTGTTTTTAGTTGAAAATTTTGAAGTTTCAAGTTTAATTAAAAACTTAGAAGGAACAAAACACTGGAAACAACTTCTATTTCAGTGTTGGTAATACATGATACACTGTACTTGTCCTCGAAGAGATGTATTGTTCATTGCTGTCCCCAAAATTTGATACTGGCCTTGACCCTACTTCCTGTTCTAAGCGTGGAGGCATATCTCACCCACAGTTTTTTAAACTTTCAGTTTAAAAAGATTTTTTCTCTCTTCTATGTAGGCCAAGTATTATACCAAATATTTGAAAGAAACAAATGAGTCAGAGTTCATTTCTTCCAAGGATGCTAGCCACTCAGGTTGGACACGTTGCAAACCCTAAATAAGCAAAATTCAGCCACACTGAACTCTATGGAACAATTCACATTATTTTGGAATTTTTACACATATGAAATAAATGCACAAAATATGTTGGTATCAACTGATATATTTATTGTACTGGATCAAATAAAATATTCAGATTGGAATTTTGTTGGACTGTGAGAGACCCTTTCAGTGGCAGTTTTTCTCCATTGTTGTTTGTTCTTGATGAAGATTTTAAGTGAATTAAGGTAGTAAAGGGTCCCAGTGGAAATGGTATGATATTGGACTCTGAAATCAGAATGCCTGAGTTTGAATCTGGGCTATGAAACACGAACGGCAATTGTGCCTCTCTTAGAGTTGTTGTGACGATTAAGTTAGTTCACATGGTTTAAGCACTTAGGAAATGTGTGTAGCATAAAAGTTACTATGTGTTTGTTGTTTTTATTTGTTGTTTTTATTATAATTATTAAACATAACCATGACATGTTAAGAAGCCCCACTCTTGTTCTAAAAAGATTATATAAAAACATTTTAAATGATTATAATATTTAAACTTAGAAATAAAGATCATGTCCGGTATTGTCACAGAAAATATGAATCTTAGCTGGGCGTGGTGGCTCACGCCTGTGATCTCAGCACTTTGGGAGGCCAAGGCAGGCAGATCACTTGATGTCAGGAGTTCAAGACCAGCCTGGCCAACATGGTGAAACCATGTCTCTACTAAAAATACAAAAATTAGCTGGGTGTGGTGGCGAGCGCCTGTATCCCAGCTACCCAGGAGGCTGAGGCACGACAATCACTTGAACCCAGGAAGCGCAGGTTACCGTGAGACATGATTGTGCCCTGCACGCTGGCCTGGGTGACAGAGGGAGACTCAGAGAAAGAAAAAGAAAGAAGGAAGGAAGGAAGGAAGGAAGGAAGGAAGGAAGGAAGGAAGGAAGAAGGAAGGAAGGAAGGAAGGAAGGAAGGAAGGAAGGAAGGAAGGAAGGAAGGGAGGAAGGAAAGAAGGAAAGAAGGAAGGAAGAATCTCAATAGGTGAAACTTATTTTAGTGAAGACAGTGAAAGGAAAAAGCATGTTTCTTAAAATGTAGGCATGCAATGGATTGACATAAGGACTTGACAGTATGGAAAGACAATATATGGAGGATAGGGCAGAAAAAGTATGAAGAGTTGAATTAGAGAAGATTTAATTTAGAAAAGATAAGGACTGTCACAAAGCAAAATGATGTTTGTTCCTTATTTTATATATCATAGTATAATTTAAAGCTTCGTTTAAGTCTGGATAAAAGATCGAGTTTTTAAGAAAATCCTTTACATGTGTTTTTATGAAGTATTATATACAATACACTAATCTGAATAGATTAGTTATGAATAGAAACATTATGTCCTTTTTCTTGCTTACTTTTCTAGCCCAAGGACTCAGAATCACAATGACTCAAAGCTTTACTGAAGAAACCCCATCACCATTTTTTGATGCTTGAGATACCGCATCTTGTATAAAGATTCCATTTTAGGGGTCTGATTTGGAATTCAGATAAATGAGCACAGAGCATTACATCTGCAATTGGAGATTTACAAGATAGCAGGGAATGCATGCTTGGCTATCTGAATTCAAAATCTAAAACTTCCAGATAATAGCCATCTTAATCACCTCACTTTGGTTCATAGTATTTTCTGTTTTTTTTTTTTTTCCTGTACATAAAAATCTCTGAATCTCTGTATATCTTCCTATCACAGATTTTTAGTGAATATTTAAATGTTTTCTTTAAATTATGCCTTAAGCTAGAGGAGATTGTTTTATTTCAGTTAGAAAGCAAAAAGTTAACATCCATTTGATGCTAGTGTGTTTAGACACTATGTATTTAGACTACAATTTTTATTCATAACCTGTTTTGACTCAGAAGGTACTAACACAAGACATTTTGCAAACTTAAATAAATTTGTAATAATTGAGATTGCCCCCCCTTTTTTCAAAACATGAGGTGAAGATTTATGAGTACTAAGTGTATACTTTTCTATCTTTTCTATGAAAACACAGAAAGATAATGTTATTACTGTTTACTAAATAGTTTATAGAAGAAACCAAAGAATTGTGATCTCCAAAAACAGAAATTTTATCTGTTAATAATTGTACTTTCAGCACATAGGCGATATTAACTAAAGAGTCAACGAAAAACAAAATAACTGAGCAATTGTGAGCTTGGGGATATCATATTGCTCATCTTCAAATGAATTTTTTAACTATCTTAAAGCACTGCTATGAGTATTAAATGAGTTAGAATTGAGCCAGGAACACTCTATTGAAAGTACATTATTGTGTTACATGGTTATGAGAATTATTAGTGGCAGTTTTATTGTAGGATTCCAGATGAGGCTACTTACTCTTTGAATGCATCCATGCTTTCAAGATGAATCAAAAGATTATTTTATAATACATGAATTTTAGCAAAATGATGCATATAAATCTCTCATATTTAAAAATTGAGTTTTCTAAATTTAATCATACTTTATGACATCAATCTGTTAAAAATTTCTCTTTATAATGAACTTTTCTTATATTTCTTATGTTAAGAATGAATATCTCAATGGGCACTTGAAAGATATATACATGCAAAATAATGTAAAATTATGCCCACATAAGGACAAATATCTTGGATGCAAGGTAACAAATGCATTTACTTTAGATGAACTTAAACTGTGTTATCTTAATAGCCCTGTGAAACTTTTCAAGTGTATCTGAGATACTGCACTGAGTGAATGTTCCCCTGGTGTGGAAGGATTCTGGCTGATTAAAACAGTCAATATGATATACTAAGTTTCAGTGCTCTCAGGCATCTGTGTCTGACATACGATTGGTTTATGGCTCTTGCTGAGGGGCAAATAACAGCTAGGCAATGGTCCTCTCTCTCTTTTTTTTTTTTTTTCATTTTTTCGCCCTCTAACTGTATTTTTTTTCTGATTTTCTTCTGCCTTGCTTTAAATTTGCAATTGAAAGCTAAAGAGTTTATCTTTTTAAGTTTTATGGATTTAAGTCTAAGATTTTGGAACCCTGAGAGAAATCAGGGAGAATTCTAGAATCCTATTCGTATGGGCTATCACAATGACATTTAGATTTAGCAAAAGATTTTAACTGTAAGAATCATTGCAAAGCCGGTGTCAGTATGTGTTATTAATATTGAACACTCGACAGTGTAAGGTATTAGAGATTTTTAGTTGAATGTGAAATTTTGTGCTTAAGTATATTACTTTGGAAAGCCATTATAGAAAAATGATGATATTTCTCTAGAATCTATTGCTATAATTTTGAGACAAGATAAAGTGCAGTTGTAACAAGTAACTCTTTAGCATGCTATAACTTATGTGGTCTAACATAACAATGAGAGGTAGAATTGAAAGATAGCCAACATAATATTTGGATTTGTGAATTAATTAATTTTACACACACGTATCTCTCTTAGCTTATTAAGGATGAGGCACTATGCTGGGATAACATAGAAGTGTAATGAATAAGCACCTGGACCAAAAGCCAAAGGCCCAAAGGATAAAAATCAGTTTGCATCTGAAGCCCAAATTCATCATCATGGAGTGATACATGCATAAATCTGACATTTTATTTTAGATATATTTTGAAATGAATAAAATTAGGTAGAAATATTTAAAATTTTGAGATACAATACAGGAACAATAATTTCTCACAAATATTAGATATTAGCTTTGTCCTATAGTTACTGAAGCTTATTATTATGGTACCATACAGTTTCAATCTTAAGTGAATGCTCTCATTCCATTGTGACCTATCCTACAGCAAGGTATTTTTTGATCAGCTCTACAATAAAACAGAAAAGTAAGGACTTTTATGGTAAGACTAATAATCTAAGTAGAGTTACATTGCTAAATATAAATTTTAAATATTGTGTTATGTTCAGTGTTATAAGTGCCAATGCATTAAACAATTCCATATGGATTAAAATTGTTATATAAATAATCTCTAGTATTCTGCTTATAATTTGATTTACTTTTTTAAACATTTGTTTTTTTCAAAATAAATGTGATAGCCTTCCTAAAATTATTTATCTAATACACTCACTCTAAATACTTGAATTAACTGTAAATGCATATTCCCATATTTGTTTGAAAGATATTAATTTTTTTGTTTATAAATTTGACAATTTTTACAATCTGTATTATTATTGTAGTGTCTTTCTTTTTTATTATAAACATACTATTATAATTAAACTGACATTCAATTTTAACATATGAAAGTATAAGGGATGATTTTCATTACAGATTATATAAAAATTTAATTATATTTAAATGTGAATTTCAGATATAAAAGGTAAGGCGGAAAGACAGGTCTTATTCATGTTGCTAATATTTCTATGTTGACATTTCTTGTTAGTGTACCTGCTGGTATGATCACTGGTCTTGGACAAGTTCGTGGATGCCAGGAGATGCTGTATGAGCAGAAGCAAATTTGTGAGGGATGATTGTTTCAATTTTGAGATGTTTACCTTGTGAGGTGTCTTATATACAAAGGCAATGAACAATTTCAGACTGTCACTCAAGATATATAAAAGCTTAAAGATTCGTTTTGGCATGTTAGTAAGAAATAAAGGAAGATACACGTATGTGGTCATCCAGTATAAGCGTAGAGAGCTAACAGAGATGAGAACCTTGAACAAAGTGCAAGAAGAGCTTGAAATAATGACCGAAACAGAATAATCACAGACATAGGAGGAAAAGTTGCATTGTTTCCTGTAGGTCAGGGAAAGCAAGAGCTTTAAGCCTTGAGTAACTGCGTTATCAGATGCTATTAAGTGACCACATATCATAACAATGAACAAAATAGAGAGGAGAATGAATAAAATGTTGAGGGACATGAGATTAATATAAAGATATTTACTGATTTAAATCTCTTTAAGCAAGAAATGTCTTAGTGTTAAAACATTTTTCATGTTTTGTGAGGTGATAATCCAGATGCAAGAGCCTGAATGATTGTCAGCTGGATTCCTAGATTTGAGGAAGCAAGTGAAGGTGTTCACCTTGAAGCATTCTGGTAGATTATATTTTGACTCTGGAGAAGGAGGGAAATTGAGAAAGCAAACATTGGGCAAAAATTGGAATACTAATGATAGAGGAACAGAAAACAAAAGCACAGTTAGTTGATCATGTCTTTAGTTAAGAAGGCCTTTGGAGAACACAAACATCCAACAATACTTAGTGGTCAATCTGGACTTTGCATTTTTTTTTTTACTGCCTATTATAGTTATTGTGCAAAAGCATTCTTACAAAGGCTGATTATTTTTCATAGAGAAATGATCATAATAATCTGCATCCCAATTGTGAGGTCTATCATAACTTCTTTTCCTCAGAAAGTACTTATGGCAATGTGTAAATTAGTGGTTCCAATCCCAGGATAAAGAAGGGGCAGCAGAATGGACATACTACACGTGGCAGCAATTCCAATGTCTCTCGGTCATCATGACATTATCTCAGCTAGTAGAATACTTTTTTGCTTGCTTTCCACTGGCCTAAGTAGACCATAGTGGACAGATGATGCTCACTTCCAGGATCTCCAATGAGGAAGAGGCTAAGATTGTATGGACTAGACACATATATTTTCAAATGTTTCACTGTGAGGGATGGTAAGAGATGCCTTTCTTCCTTTTACCCTTTGTTTCCTGGATCCATATATTCTAGCTGATGGAGCTACTATATCATTTATCACATCCTGGAAAACGTTACCCCAATCTTACACGTTGCTGACCTTGAGCAAGAGTCTTACTTGAATCTTAAACAGATTGTTCCCAAATTTAATCAGGCTGATTTTTAGTAAAAGGGGTTGTATGCTGCACAATGTATAAATCCCAAGATCGTGAGCCAATTGCTCTCATTTTGCAGACATAAAATAAATCCTCTGGTCTAAAACAATGTTATAGGCAATACCATGAGTATTAAAAAGGCTTTCTGTAGGTCTTTAGATCATAGTGTTGGCTGGGGTGCTGTGGATAAGAAAGCAAACTCATTTATGGAATATATAGATACCTGAAGATCGAAGGTTCAAGTATAATTCCTTTGCCAAAGTGGGACCAACCGTTATTCCCAAGCAATGATGCTGACATCTAATTGTTGATGTATGGTGCCGGAAAATTGCTCACACAGGAGTGGAAATAGCAAGAAAAGCTGTGGTAAAGGCTAGCCCATGCAGTTGGGCCAATAAACAACCTTCATCCTTGTCACTATAGACTATACATGGGACTACACAAGCACTGAAGGTGTCTGGAGATATACTAAATTATACTCACTTATCTACCTGCTTGTTGAGAGACATCCTTTTGATGAATAATCACCAGTAAAAATTAACATGAGATGCAAATATGTATTCTAATTACCTGTGTCCATTGGTCTGTCTGTATACTTCATCTTCAGGTCTCCTTGTCACTGAATTTTTTGTCTTATTCCAGTCTGGACTAAGACAAACTGGCCCGGGCATTTGCCACTTCCAAGGTATTAGGGAATAACCACAGTTGAGACAAATTATTTCTTCATATGGAGTAGAAAACTAAACGTATTGCTTGTAGTTCTGTCCACTGGGAGAATTTCTCTTTATCACTTTGGGATAAAAGTTGTAATGCACCAACAATTTATTTCCGGCTAATATCTCAGTAGGCTAGCATTCCCTCCCCAAGGAACTGATTTATAGCTCTGTGAGAGTTCTTTTTAGAATTTATGAGGCTCTAGAAACACTTAGACAATGTTTCTTTTATGAAATCTGGATTCCCTTCTTCAAGGGCCTGAACTATCAGTAATAACCTGGCGTCAACCACTCATTAGAGATTTGTGTCAAAGCTCAACAAGGACCGCTCCTCCACATTGTTTAATACAATTAAAGGTAACATCTTAATTTTGTTCCCCTGCTCTGAATGTGGTAGCTACTTCTACACGTTCTCTTCTGTGTCTCAGTGTTTTGTTCTGGCCTTTCAATCTTCTAACACTTGTTTAGCATGTTTAAAAGTTCTTTCAATAGTTTTTTTCTGAGTTAGAAATATTGGTAAGACCTATCTTTTGACAGGGGCCTCGCCAGTATGTTAATTAATACCGTAAGTAGGCTCAGAAAACAGACCCTCAATGAAGAATTTTCAGTTGAGTTTAAACATCTTGCCAATGGCAAATAGAAGGCTCATTATCCTTGATATACAGAAGCGTCATCATTAATCAAATTATTACCTATTTTTGACTATGATTAAGTACTTATGAAGCAAATACCTTGGAAGATCAAGTTTCTATTCAGTTATATGAAGAAAAAATAATTACAAAGTTTATCAAATGAGTAAATGTTTTAAAATTCCCTGACATACAAATAAAATGACAAGCTCAGATTTTTAATTTCTTAACTCTAATTGTGGTATAAAATAAGAGATATTCTAAGATGACCTTAAAAGCATCTCTTATATACTATAGAAACAAATGAAACTTGATGAAAATCAGACATAAAATATAATCATACTGTTTTCAGAAATACAATGTCACTTAACAACCATGTACAATTTTCTTTTTTTAATTTTATTTTATTATTATTATACTTTAAGGGTACATGTGCACAACGTGTAGGTTTGTTATGTATGTATACATGTGCCATGTTGGTGTGCAGCATCCATTAACTCGTCATTTAGAATTAGGTATATCTCCTAATGCTATCCCTCCCCCATCCTGTGTACAATTTTCAGTGTAAAATTTAGGATATTTGAGAAAGAGTGAAATTCTGAAATTTGGAATGGGGGTATTCATGTGGACCCAGAAAATGATGGAAAGGGGCCTTTGCTACCCATTGGTGATACTGAGACTAAATCTGGTTGTAGTTTGAGAGGCAATGAAGGTGGATAGAAGGGATATGTCTTGCAGAGTCCAATCTTCATTTTGAAATAAATTTTAGGTCATTGTTGTTTTATTTTAAAAACAGGTCAAATTGGTGCTTCTGCTAGGTCTGAAGTTTCAAAAAAAATTTATTCATTTTTGAACTTTATATTATTTTTTCAGTTTGTATTTCCTACTTTTTCTAACTTTTTTTTAGGTTCAGGGGATACACATGCAGGTTTGTTACATGGGTAAATTGCATGTAGCAGCATTTGCTATATAGATTATTTTTTCACCTAGGTAATGAACGTAGTACCCAATGAGTGGTTTTTTGATCCTAACCCTCCTCCCACCCTCAACTCTCAAGAAAGCCCCCATGTCTATAGTTCCCAATCCTGGGATTGCTGTGTCAAATGACAGTTTCATTTAAATTCTTTGAGAAATCTTCAAACTATTTTCCACAGTGCCTAAATTAATTTATATTCCCACCCACAGTGTATATGTTCCCTTTTCTTCACAACCTCACTCATACCTTTTTTTTTTTTGACATTTTAATGATAGCCCTTCTGACTGGTGTGAGATGGTATCTTTGTGTGGTTTTAATTTGCATTTCTCTAATGAATTGTGATGTGGAGCATTTTTTTAAATATGTTTCTTGGCCACATGTATGTCTTTTTTTGAAAAGTGACCATGTCCTTTACAAATTTTTAAATGTGGTTGTTTCGTTTTTTGCTTGTTAATTTGTTTAAGTTCCTTATAGATTCTGGATATAAGATCTTCGTCAGATGCGTAATTTGCAAATATTTTCTACCATTCTGTAGGTTGTCTGCTTACTCTGTTGATAATTTATCTCACTGTGCAGAAGCTCCTTAATTTCATTAGGTCTGATTTGTCATTTTTTTGTTTCTGTTGCAGTTGCTTTTCTTTGACATTAAATCATTGCCAGGGCCAATATCCAGAATGGTATTTTGTAAGTTTTCTTCTAGAGTTTTTTTTTTATAGTTTTGGGTTTTACATTTAAGTCTTTGATTCATTTCATGTTGATTTTTGTATATGATGAAAGGCAGGAGTCTAGTTTCAATCTTTTGCATATGGCTAGCTAGTTATCCCAGTACCATTTATTGAATAAGGAGGCCTTTACCCATTTCTTGTTATTGTTAACTTTGTCAAAGATCAGATGGTTGTATGGGCAAGACTTTAGTTCTGGGTTCTCTAACCTGTTCCATTGGTCTATGTGTCTGTTTTTGTACCACTACCATACTGTTTTGGTTACTATAGCCCTGTAGTATTGTTTGAAGTTGGGTAGTAAGATGCCTCTGACTTTGTTTGTTTTGTTTTGGACTGCAATGGCTATTTGGAGTCTTTTTTGGTTCTGTATGAATATTAGAATAGTTTTTTTTTCTAATTCTGTGAAAAATGTTATTGGCAATTTGATAAGAATAACATTGAATCTGTAGATTGCTTTGAGCAGTATGGGCATTTTAATGATACTGATTCTTCCTATACATGAGCATGGATTTTTTTTTCATTTGTTTGTATTATCTCTGGTTTCTTTGAGCAGTGTTTTGTAATTCTTAGTGCGGGGATCCTTCACCTCTCTGGTTTGCTGTGCTCCTAGGTATTTAATTCCTTCATGGCTATTGTGAATGGGGTAGCACTCATGATCTGGCACTCAGCTTGGACATTATTGCTATATAGAAATGCTACAGACTTTTAAATAATGATTTTGTATGCTGAAAGTTTGCTGAAGTTGTTTATCAGTTCTAGGGTTCCGAGGGCAGAGACTCTGGGGTTTTCTAGGTATAGAATCATATTGAATATGAAAATAGATGGTTTGACTTCTCTTCCTATTTGCATATCTTTTCTTTCTTTCTTACCTCATTGTTCTGGCTAGAACTTCCCGTATGATGTTAAATAGAATTGTGAAAGTGGGCATCCTTGTCATGTTCCAGTTCTCAAGGAGAGTGCTTTCAGCTACTGCCTGTTCAGTATGATGCTGGCTGTGGGTTTGTCATAGATGGCTCTTATTATTTTGAGGTATGTTTGTTTGATGCCAAGTTTGTTGAGATTTTTCAACATGAAGGGGTGTTGAATTTTATCAGAACTTTTTCTACATCTATTGAGATGATACTATGGTTTTTGTTTTTAGTGATGTTTATTTGATGAATCACATTTATGATTTTCTTATGTTAAACCCACCTTGCATCTCAGGAACAAAGCCCACTTGATTGTGGTGCCTTAGCATTTTGATTTGCTGCTAGATTTGATTTGCTAGTATTTTGCTGAGGAGTTTTCCATCTATGTTCATCTGGGATATTGTGCTGAACTTTTCTTTTTGCATCATGCCTCTGTCAGGTCTCAGTGTCAGAATGGTTCTGGCCTTATAGAAGGAGTTAGGGAGGAGTCTCTCTTCCTCAGTTTTTTGGAATATTTAAGGTAGGATTGATACCAGCTCTTGTTTTATACATCTGGTTCAATTTGGCTATGAATCCATCTGGTCCAGGGCTTTTTCTGGTTGGTAGGCTTTTTACTACTGAATCATTTTTGGAACCCATTATTTATCTGTTCAGGATTTCAAACTCTTCCTGGTTCAATCTTGGGAGGTGGTATGTTTCCAGGAATTTATCCATTCCTTCCAAGTTTTCTAGTG
Organism: Hylobates moloch; assembly: GCF_009828535.3. Taxonomy (NCBI): domain Eukaryota; kingdom Metazoa; phylum Chordata; class Mammalia; order Primates; family Hylobatidae; genus Hylobates; species Hylobates moloch. The sequence goes on from NW_026652279.1 coordinate 117,682,170, forward strand.
TGTGTGCATAGAATTGTTTGTAATAATCTTTGGTTTCTGTTTTTGTTTTTGTTTTTTTGTACTTTTATGTGACGAGTGATAATGTACCCTTTGTCATTTCCTATTGTGTTTATTTGGATCTTGTCTTTTTTTAAATTAATCTAGCTAGCTGTTTAGCAATCTTATTTACTCTTTCAAATAACCAACTTTTATTTTGCTGTTCTTTTGTATGTTTTGTTGCATCTCAGTTTCATTCAGTTTGGCTCTCATTTGGGTTATTTCTTTTCTGCTGCTAGCTTTGGAATTGGTTTTCTCTTGTTTTTCCAGTTCCTGTAGATGTGATGTTAGATTGTTAAGTTGAGATCTTTCTAACTTTTTGATGTGGGCATTTAGCATGGTAAACTTTTTCTAACACTGCCTTAGCTGTTTCCCAGAGATGCTGGTATATTGTATCGTTGTTTTTATTAGCTTTAAATAATTTATTGATTTCTGCCTTAATTTCATTATTTACCCAAATGTCATTCAAAAACAGGTTGTTCAATATCCATGTAACTGTATGACTTTGAGAGACCTTCTTTGTTTTGACTCTGTTTTTATTATGCCATGGTCTGAGATTGTGGTTGGTATAATTTCAGTTTTTCTGAGTTTTTTTGGGAATTCCTTTATGCCTGAGCATGTTGTCTATTTTAGAGTATGTGCTATATGGGGATAAAAAATGTATATTCTGTTTTGGTTGGATGAAGTGTTCTGTAGTTCCATTTTGTCAAGGGTTGAGTTTAGGTCACAAATATCTTCATTAGTTTTCTGCCTCAATGATCTACTACTGTCAGTGAAGTGTAATGTCTCTCACTCTTATTATGTGACCATTTGTGTCTCTTTACATTTGCCTAAGAACTTGTTTTTTGAACTGGGCTGTTCCCATGTTGGGTGCATCTATATTTAAGATAGTTAAGTTTTGTTGAACCAAACTCTTTATCATTGTGTAATGCTCTTCTTTGTCCTTTTTGATCATTGTTGGTTTAAAGTCTGTTTTGTCAGAAATAAAAATATCAGCCCTGCTCTTTTTTTCACTTTTCCTTTGCTTCATAAATTTTTCTTCATCCCTTCATAAATTTTTTGTCATCCCTTTACTTACTTTGAGCATATAGGTCTCACTGAATGTGAGCTGGGTCTCTTGTAGACAGCATATAGTTGGGTCTTGCTTCTTTAACTAACTTGCTGCTCTGTGCCTTTTAAATGGGAACATTAAGCCCATTTACATTCAAGGTTAATACTGATATGTGGGATGTGATCCAATCATCATGTTGTTAGATGATTGTTATGTAGACCTGATTGTGTAGTTGCTTTATAATGTCAATGGTTTATGTATTAACTGTGCTGTCTTGGCAGCTGGTAATTGTCTTTCTTTTCCATGTTTAGCACTCCCTTAAAGAACTCTTACAAGGTAGGTCTGGTGGTAACAAATTCCCTTAGCATTTGCTTGTCTGAAAGTGATTTTATTTCTCATTTGCTTACAAGCTTAATTTGGTTGAAGATGAAATTCTTAATTGGAATTTCTTTTCTTTAAAGACGCTGAATATAGGCCCCCAGTATCTTGTGGCTTGTCAGGTTTATGCTGAAAGACCCACTGTTAGCCTGATGGGGTTTCCTTTGCTGGTGACCACTCCTTCTCACTAACTGCCTTTAATATATATTTTTTTCTTTTTCTTTGACTTCGGATAATCTGATGACTATGTGTCTTGGGGATGATTGTCTTACATAGTATCTTGCAGGAATTCTCTGAATTTCCTAAATTTTAATGTTGACCTTTCTAGTGTGGTTGGGGAAATTTTTATGGACAATATCCTCAAATGTGTTTTCCAAGTTGCTTGCTCTCTCTCTCCCTCTTTCCAGGATACCAATGAATCATAGGTTTTGTCCCTTTTTATAATCCCATAATCTATTTACAAAACTTGCAGATTTTGTTCATTCTTTTATATTCTTTCTTCTTAATTTTCTCCTTCCTCTTCTTCTTTGTCATCATTGTCATCTAAGTTGATTTGGAGAATTACTGTTTGAGTGCTGAGATTCTTTCTTTAGCTTGGTATATTGTGCTGTTAACACTTTCAATTGTATTATAAAATTATTGTAGTGAGTTTTACAGCTCTATCAGGTCAGGTTGGTTGTTTCTTAAAGTTCCTATTTAATTGTTTAGCTCTTGTATCGTTTTACTGGATTCCACAGATTTCTTGTATTGGCTTTCAACTTTTCTCTTGAATTTTCATGATCTTCATTGCCATGTGGATTGTGAATTTTATGTCTGTCATTCCCGCAATTTTGGTCTGATTAAGAGCCATTGCTGGGGAGCTAGTGCAGTCATTTGGCGGTAAGAAGACATTCTGGCTTTCAGAGTTGCCAGAGTTCTTGCGTCAGATGTCTCTCATCTGTGTGGGCTGATATTGCTTTAATGTTTGAGGTTGCTGTCCTTTGGATGGGGATTTTCGCTTTTATATTCTTTAAATCACTTGAGACTTTGACTGTGGTATAAATTGGGGTCAGACAACTGGCCTCATTTCTGGAAGTTTTCACGGAGCCAACACTCAGATCAGTACTCCTAGGCTGCGTGCTCTAACCCTGCGGCGGGCGGTGAGGGCAGTCAGGTAGGGCAAGGGCAGGGTTGAATTTGGGCCCAAGGCTTTCTTCTCTGGTTCCTCAAGATTAAGTGTATCCTGTGCTGGAATGGCTGAGGTATAAACAGACTTTGTTGTCACGGCAACTCTGTAAGAAATCTCAAGTTTCAAGTGTCTGGCCTATCCAGGCAAAGCCATGAGTTGAGCTCAGGAGAAACCTAGACATCAGCTTCAGATTTAGGTCTCATATGGACAGTTTACTTAAGGGAATGATTGTCTTATATAGTATTGTACGTGGATTATTTACAAATAGATTATTTTCCAAGAGGGTGAAAGTTTACATAAAAGAAGATCAAATAGTGAATTAAAATAAATAGTCACAGTTTTAAGAAAGATTAAGGCAGAAGAAACAACTAAGACTAAAATAAGTCACATAGGCAAGGGCAGGGAGAGGTAGCTATCAACATAAGGGAGGAGTTTAGACAAGGAATGGCTAACCACACAGACTGAGCAGTGATCAAATCCCTGAGGATAGTTTGAGTTCACCAACTGAAAAGTCCTTGGCAATCTTAGCGAGCTCTAGATGATTTGGGCATAAGCCAAACTTCAGTGGATGGAGAATTAATAGAAAATGCATAGAGATACTGATTAAGAAACAATTGCTAAAACATGGAAGAAGAAAGAGAAAGGAAGTATTCAAAAAAATTTTATACTTGTCAGCCAGGCACAGGGGCTCGTGCCTGTAATCCCAGCAGCTGGGGAGGCCGAGGTGAGTGGATCACCTGAGGTCGGGAGTTTCAGATCAACCTGACCAACATGGTGAAACCCCATCTCTACTAAAAATACAAAAATTAGCCAGGCGTGGTGCTGCGTACTTGTAATCTCAGCTACTCGGGAGGCTGAGGCATGAGAATTGCTTGAACCCAGGAGGCAGAGGTTGCAGTAGGATGAGATCATGCCATTGCGCTCCAGCCTGGATGACAGAGTGAGACTCTGTCCAAAAAAAAAAAAAAAAAAAAAAATTATACTTGTCTAACCAAATGTCTTCAATCCAGAGACCTAACTTGAAGGGAAGACCTATTAAAGCTGGATATGATGTGTACATTATAGTTTATCATGCTTATAATCAGATGCTGAGGCTGATTTTCAGCATAGTATTTTCTGTCTCTGCTAAGAAAAATGTTATTTTTAAAGATGCCAAAGAGGCCCTGTTTGTTTTTTGAGTGCATGCTTTTATAATTAAATGGGGTATATATAATATTATTATTTATTAAAATATCCCAAATAAGTTTTTCTATACCATGATCTTTATAAATAGTTCCAACCATTTTTTTACTATGCACTACATGCAGTTGAACTCCTATCTCCTTGCCACCCACTGGCACCTCATTAGAATTAACCATACCTTAACTAATTGTGATGCCATCAATGTCAATAATTATTTCCAGCCCACCTACCATAATCTGCTTTATAGAGATACTATTGATATCTACTATCTTGGCTCAGGCTCATTAGAAACACAGCCTGATGGAATATATATGTGCTAATGCTTAATATAATATGATTCCAGTGCAGCAAGAACTATGGAAAAGCACAGTGATGCATAAAGGACAAATTATAAACATGTTGTGTATTGCCAACTACTCACTGTTTCACGAGGTAAGAAGAGACATGTCCCATTGCTTGGTCACGTGAGATGTCTTGGGCAATCTGTACCAAGAGTCCCTGTCCCAGAATTGTCTATTGAAAAGATAAAAGGAAAAAGATTAATCTCCTAGTTCTCTCTTATCTGTTCTTTCCCACTGTTCATAATTTGCCTGACAGCCAACTCTCCACAACTTAAGAATTTTTTGTCCCCTGTTGGAAGTTGCTGGAGAAGCCAGATCAGAAATTTTATAACATAGTGCTTTATCTAATTATAAAATATATGTGAGGAGCTAAATTTTTTTAGTCAATTTTTATTGGTTTAGCCCCAGGAACAATGGGTATTATGGAGAACATGCAAGAGCCATATCAATAGAATCTGTGACAATTCCATTATTATTAACAGATAAGACTTCAGTGGTTCTAGTGGCTTCAACAACAGCGATCATAACCAGATGCCTAAAAAGACAGACAAAATTGAGGTAATATGAGAATGCTAATAATTTATCTTTTAAAAAGTATTTTGTGATATTTTTGATATGAATTAAAATAAATATCTTCAAAACTGAACCATAATCTTATGACTTACACAGGAGGATTCCCTCACTGTGAATAAAAAAATTCAAAACAGAATATAACAAAATTTATGGATGTGGCAATAGCAATGCTTACAGGAAAATGTACAGCTATATGTATACACCTATATTAAAAAACAAAACCAGGAATAAAAGTGATTAGTTGCTAATTTTGATAAAATAAAAGTGATTCTTAAAGAACACTATCAATAATTACATACCAATAAATTATATAACCTAGATGAAGCTGACAAATTATTAGAAAGACACACATGATTGAAACTGACTCAAAGAGAATGAGATAATATGAATAGAACTATAAAAAGTAGAGACTGAGTAGTTAAAAACATTCCACAAAGAGACCAACTGGCTTCACTGGTAAAGTCTGCCAAACCTTCAGAGAAATAATACCACTCTTTCATAAACTGTTTTAGAAATCAATGATGTATAGTCGTTGATGGAAGTGTTCTGGAATTTAAAAATTAGATATCTTTCCTATTTTTAGGCAGGTGCTTATCTATTCTCTCTGGAATAGTAGTAAAGAAAACTCAATGAAATACCATTTACACAGAAAAATAACTAACTTCATATGTAATTTTATATACTTACACTACTGAAATTGGCAATATGATACTTATGTGGAATAGTATAGGACACAATTTAAGCTTTTTTATACATTTTATTATCTTTTCTTTTGAAAACTCACTAAGTTGTAAAGCTGAGACATTCAGGTGACTATAAAATTGCTCAGCTTTCTTACACATCTAAGAATAATCAAAGACTGTGCCTTAAATTAATGTTAGTTTTGTTATATGTGAAGCATGCTGCTTTGCTATAATGCAGATAAATCTTCTGTGATATGGATTTAGCTGATTTATCTCTTCTTTATTCACAATGGGTGGGTTTTCTTTTATTTTCTTAAACTTTTTTCTTATCTTTTGTTTTTTTTTCTCTTTTTGAGACAGAGTCTCATTCTGTTACCCAGGCTGGAGATCTTCTTTTCAATGACAATATAAAAAAATTATGAAATGGTATCCATCCGTATACCCTGATGATGATTCATAATAGTATGCTTTCCCTATGATTATCTCTTTTGATTTAGGGACAGATATAATATTTTACTTACAAATTCTTAAATGACTACAAATATAATTTAAATAGTCCTTAAATTGCCAAAATATACTTAAGCTAAAATATTGAGAGAAAAATTTGGAGAGTTATTCATGAAAAACACATTGTACTATGCCCTTATTGAACACTTTCTAAGGCATATGTATACATATTTTTTTATTTATTTTTTTGAGACAGTCTCACTGTGTTGCCCAGGCTGGAGTGCAGTGCCACTATGTTGACTCACTGTAACCTCAACCCTCTGGTCAAGTGATTCTCGTGCCTCAGCTTCCCAAGTAACTGAGATTACAGGCATACACCACCACACCCAGCTAATTTTTGTATTTTTTAGTAGAGATGGGTTTCACTATGGTGGCCACTCTGGTCTCGACCTCCTGACCTCAGGTGATCCACTCACCTTGGCCTCCCAAATTGCTGAGTTACAGGCATGAGCCACTGCGCCCAGTCTACGGTGATATATTTTAAAATGAATCCTGTTTAACGCATTTTATAGGAAGCAGCATTAGGTGTAAATGATCAGCCTTTTCTGATGCACATTCTTATATTCAGATTTTATCCTAAAATCCACTACAAAATGATAGACTAATATCCCACTCTAATCATGATGAATCCTACATACTTTAAAAATGTACAGGAGGCCGGGCGCGGTGGCTCACGCCTGTAATCCCAGGACTTTGGGAGGCTGAGGCGGGCGGATCACGAGGTCAGGAGACCGAGACCATCCTGGCTAACACAGTGAAACCCCGTCTCTACTAAAAATACAAAAAATTAGACGGGCGAGGTGGCGGGCACCTGTAGTCCCAGCTACTCAGGAGGCTGAGGCAGGAGAATGGCGTGAACCCTGGGGGGCGGAGCCTGCAGTGAGCTGAAATCGCACCACTGCACTCCAGCCTGGGCGACAGCGAGACTCTGTCTCAAAAAAAAAAAAACAAGTACAAAGATACTATTCAATAAATTAAAATATCTTCTTTTAGTCACATGTGCTTTTGTCAGGAAAAACAATAAGAGTTTTGACAATGTCCACATAAGTTACTTTATTTTCAATCCATAGTTAAAATTATTATTTTTCAACATTACCCTAAGCCAGATTTTAAATACACAAAAAAAATCATAAAAAAAGAAACAAAAATATTCCTCAGTCTGTCCTATTCCTGTGCTGTGGCTATGAACTGATGGCTCACTCTATTTCATAATCAATTTCCTAACACAGTATTTTGATTACTTATGTCTTAACCCATTATAGTTTATTGGAATATTAATGCAGTTTCAATAGCTATTTTTCATGATATGATAGCCTAAATATATGATTCCACTTTCTGTTAGATGCTGTTTATCAAAACTTCCAAGCACAGTAATTATGGGCTTTCTATTCAAATAATTGATTATACCAATAAGCTAAAAATGCTAAGATTTGCTGACTTCACTCAAAACATGACAATAATAACTAACACATAGTTATAATAATAGTAACAACTCTTGCTCTGAGGATTAAATGAGGAAACTTATGTGCATTGCCTGAACTAAAATAAACAATAAATATTACTTATTAATTAATAGCTATTAATAAAGCATGTTACTACTCTCTGAATCTTTAGTTTTTAAGATTCATGTAGAAATTTTGGTGCATTTGGCTCATTTTTTTCCAAAGCTAGATATGACTAAACAATTCTATAATCAAAGTAGGAATAGAGCCAGCTTAAGTGCTTTCAATCCTAGACCTGATTGTCAGGTCCCTACACAGTGTAAGAAAAGATCAGTGAAAATTCAGGGAGAAGAAAAGGAGAAATCACATCCGTGTGCTCCATCTTTCACTATTTTGAAAGTGTTACCTCTTAGGAATAAATATAGTTTAAAACAAACTATGCTATGGATTTATTTTAGGTTCTGAAATGTTCTGACTATTCCCCCATGGCCATATAGATGTAGAATAACAAAGTGAATTGTCAGTGGTAATATTTGACTCTAATTGAATATTCCAAGATTGTTCTTTTCTAAACTTAGTTTTTGTGGTTAAGGAATAAAAGTGTCCGCTTGGTAAGTAATACCTTAGATTTAACATTTTACCCGGATTTCTCTCAGTCTTTTAGAAATCTTTAAATGAAACAAAACCTAATTGCCTAGAACCAAAGCCAAGGTCTGTTGGCACAATATAATAAGAAAATCCATACATGATTTCCAATTGCTTTATTTTGAAGAAAAATTGTATTTTCTTCTATCTTTTAGCTTTCTTCTACATAGTGTTACACCTTTACATACCTGAGTCTTATACAAAGTTAATATAGATTATAGGCTGTATTAAATAATTAGAATGCATATAAATTTAGAGCTCAGCTTAGCTCAATCTTACAAAATTATGCCATCCATATTTGTAGTGACAATCATAGAATTTAGTAGAATAAAATATTTTAGTAATAATACCTGTATTGAAAATATTTGTAGGAATGTATATTTGTTTATAAAATGTCAGGAATTATTTTTCAAGTGCGTTGTGTAAAATAGGTGGTAAGTCTATTGGTAACTTTTCGCTCTTGGAAGTATACATTTGGTCAACTGATAGATGACTTATTATATAATGGAAATATAGCCACCACTTACTGATTGCATTATTTATATGTTATGACAGTCATTTTGTTTCTTAGAAAATAAACCCTTCAAAATACTGAAAAAATATCCTGAATTCTCTCAACTCACTCTGAACATTATTTTGCACCTTTTGTAAAGGAGACATTATTTGCTTTAAGAATTGTCTCTTAAATATTGCTGATGAATTATTTCTCATTGTTCATTGCCTGTTAACATACAACTCAATAGCATAAAAATTCTAAATATACTTAAGTTTCAACCCAGGATACAGTATTGTATGTATCAACAACATATTCAGAGTGTCTCTTCACAATTTAACTTTTTTTTTATTTGGCACTGGTTCTATTAGTGCTTGAATTGTCTTTTCTTAATGTCTAGATGTAGTTGGCTATTAGGTTATGTTCACGTTCAGTAAAGTAACTAAAATGCATGGTATTTTCCTGAAGAGTTTGATTTTAGTGTGATCATGCAAACATAGTTCCTAATCTCAGCTTCATTAAGGCATTGTTATGACTATTAAATATGCTCCATTTGGTAAACCAATGTACAAGACTCTAATCATATGGTTATTTCATTCATTTGTGATTTTACTGAATAGAACAGTATTATATAGATAATGATTTTATTGATGTACTTCTCTGTGAGACTACATAAAATAGTAAGAAAAGCTCATGATACAGCACTGTTGTGACTGCTGCTTCAATTCCAGCGTCATGGTTCTCAACTTACGTTCAATTACATTGAGCTTTACTTGTCTATAAGTCATCAATTCAATTGGTGGTGTGTGATCATTTCTTTAGAATTAAAAAATGAACAAATAGATATTTTTGAAGCATACATACTATAATATCTATTTTACACATTACAGATTAATATATTTTAAATTTTTATATAAAAAATCTCTAAATAAAAAATAGCCTGATCTTTAAGAAAATTTAATGTGGAATTATTGCACTAAGTTTTTTTTGACTTAGAATAGGTATATTATTTAACGCAGTTAACCTCGATATCTTTATGAACATTAAAGTTTATTTTAAAAGTAATGGTTAATTATAAAACATTTTCAGAAGAAAAATGAATGAACTTTATTAACAGTGTAAATTTGTATTATTTAATAATTGCCGTTTTTATTATAGATTAAAGAGTACACGTGCAGGTTTGATAATATGGGTAAATTGTGTGCCACTGAGGCTTGGAGTCCCAGTAATCCCATTATCTAGGCAGTAAGCATAGTGCCCAACAGGTGATTCTTCAGCCGATAACCCCTCTCCTTCCCTCCCCTGTCTAGTTGTCCTGTCTGTTGTTCCAATCTTTGTGTTCATGCACATTCAATATTTAGTTCCCACTTATAAGTGAGAACATACAGTGTTTGGTTTTGTGTTCTTGCATTAGTTCACTTAAGATAATGGCCTCCAGCTGCATCCATGTTGCTGTGAAGGACATGACTTCAATCCTTTTTATGGCTGTCTAGTATTTCGTGGTGTATATGTACCCCATTGTCTTTATTCAGTCAACTGTTGATGGGCACATAGGTAGACTCTATGTCTTTGCTATTGTAAATAGTGCTGCAATGAACAAACGAGTGAATGTTTTTGATAAAATATTTTCCTTTGGGTATATACCCAGCTGCGGGATTGCTACGTCAAATGGTAGTTCTACTTGAAGTTCTTTGTGAAATTTCCAAATTATTTTCTACAGTGGCTGAACTAATTTACATTCCCACCAACAGCCTCTCCAGCATCTGTTGCTTATTGGCTTTTTAACAGTTGCCATTATGATTGGTGTGAGAGGATATTTCATTGTATTTCTCTGATGATTAGCGATGTTGAGCATTTTTTTCATATGTTTGTTGTTGATTTGTGCATCTTCTTTTGTGAAGTATCTGTTCATGTCACTTATGAGAAAATATTTATATCTTTATTGACAAATAAACACTTTTTTGAAAAATTTTTTAAGCTCTTTCAATGGATACCGTTATGAACATTTGTGATTTATGGGCAGGGGTCAAAATATCAACATTAACAACAGTTTGAAAGAAGCTGATTCCAACCCTCATGGATGACTTTAAGGGTTTCGAGTCTTCAGTGGAGGAAGGGGCAGAGGAATGGATGAAATCACAAAAGAACTAGAGTTAGAAGTGAAGTCTGAAGAAGTGACTGCATTGCTGCAATCTCAATAAAGCTTAAACGGATGAGGATTTGCTTTTTATAGATGAGCAAAGAAAGTGGTTTCTTAAGATGGAATTTACTCTTGGTAAAGATGCTCTGAATACTGTTGAAATTACAGCAAAGCATTTAGAATATTCCACAAACTTAATTAATAAAACATTCCAGGGTTTGAGAGGATTTGACTCCAATTTTGAAAGAAGTTCTACTATGGGTAAAATGCTGTCAAACAGCATCACATGCTGAAGTTAAATCTTTTGTGAGAGTCAATTGGTACATTAAACTTCAGTGTTGTCTGATTTTAAAAACTGTCACACCTACCCCAAACATCAGCAACCACCAATCAGTCAGCAGACATCAATATCATAAAAGATCTTCCACCAGAAAAAAAAAAAAGACTGCCTGAAGTTTCAGATGATTGTTAACATGTTTTAGCAATAAAGTGTTTTTAAATTAAAATATGTACTTTTTTGTAGACATATGCTATTGCATGTTCAATAGGCTATAGTATCATATACATAGAATTTTTACATGCACTGGGAAGCCAAAAAAATTGTGACTTTTTACTGTAATTATTTCTTTATGCAGTGGTCCAGAACCAGTCCTGCAATATCTCTGAGGTATGCCAATGTGTGTGTGTGTGTGTGTGTGTGTGTGTATACATGCATATACTATATACACATTATCTTTTCATAATGACAAAAGATTCCTTAATTAACATAAATTTTGATTTTAAACTCATACCAGTATAGAAAAAATGCAATTAAAAATAATGTTGCTGATCACATAAAATATATATAAAATATAAATTAATATTTAAAATAAACATTTGTATTAAATTAAACCCAACACATATTTTGTTTGCTTTTCATATTGTTTTCTTTTTTCTGCTTCCCAAGAGCTTACACTCTTCATTTGGTAATCTGTGTTGGAGTAAGTAATCACCTCCCCATTTATGGGTATATAGCACATCATACATGTTGACACTGTCCATAAATTCTATATTTTTAAGTAAGCTAGAAATACTTAGAGGAAAAAGGACTCTCTCCCTTAACTAACATGTGTATGAGTCCTGTAGGCATTTGAGGAAAATAAAGAGCCAGGTTTAGAACTACAACCAAAGAAGACAGGGCAGACCAAGGAATGAAAATCACACCTTGGTGACAATTTGTAGCTACTGGATTAAGTTCCACCAAACACCAAAAAGTTCTTGAGATTTTTCAATTATGAAAGTTAATAATATCAATTTTTTCATACACATAATTAAGTTGGGTTATCTAATAAGTAAAAAAAGATCTAACTGATATACTCTTGTCAAGGGTATAAATAAGAGTATTAGTGTCAATTTTAATTGTTATAACTTCACTAGAGGATGTTCTCTAAAATTTTTCAAAAGTTCTCAGAAAATTACACAAATGTTCCACTTCTAGGATTTATCTCAAAATTTAATTAGATATAAATTCAAAATAATATGTAACAGTTTATTTGTGATAATTTCATTTAAAGAAACAAATGACTGATAATAAGGAATATGTTAAATATTTTTGCATCCTTGAAAAAAGCACAGGTATCAAAAAATCATGTTGTATGCCCCTTTAGAACATGGAAAATATCCACTGTATTTATGTTAAAATATTGATTGCAGTACACAATATAAATATTTTGAGTTATAATCACTAGTGATAAGAGTAACATTTATTTTGTGATTTTAATGTAGTTCATATATTTTCTAAAATAAATATGAATACTTCTCTTGTCATAAAATATGTATATAATTTGTATGTGAATATATATATATAAAGTCTTTGCTGATAATGTTAATCAAGAAGGTTTTCCTTATTAAAATTTGGAAAAGCTATGGATGTATTTCATATTGCGATCTCAATATCTAACATGACGGTATATCAAACTATAGCTGTAGCATCAGGCATAGAACTGGTGTAGCTGTTTCTCAGTTTTGAAATGAATAACAATAATAATAATAAAGCATTATACCTAAACCACAATGTACAAAACTGTTGGACAGTTTTATTGTAATCTAGAATGGCAATAGTATCAAAAGGACCAATATTCTAGGGGGCATAAATGCCCTAATTTCCAGATAGGAAAGTAGAATAGTGAAATAGTTCAGTGGGTAATAGTGTCTAGATTCCAGAAAGTTTTCTCAGTTTATATCGCAGAATTCTAGGAGGACAATGTGGCTCTTCATATAGTTGTTTAAGGTAAAACAATTGTTCAATATCTGAGGCCAACGTAGTTCCAGGAAAAGCCACACTCCTTCTGGGAATTTAGTGTTAAAACTTATAAAAAATATGTGGGATGGAAGACACCTGAGTAAATAAGATCATTCAAGAACAGCTGCCAACTAACTTGAACTGTGGACTAATTTTTATTTAATAATATACATGATTGCCTGCCAGTTTCAACCTTCTTGATTCAGGCATTATATGTGGGTTACCTAGGTTGAATATGTAATTTATCTTACAAAGGAAAATACTTAGGCATGTGAAAGGGTGCTGATCAGACAAGAGGAGAACCTGCATGAATCAGGAAGGTTGCCAACACACTTGAAGGCTGTCACTCAAATGGTAAGATGCCACAAGATTTCTTGCAGTACATATATTTGTAATCAAAAGATATTGCTGCTCAATGAAAGAAGAGGCCTCCTCCTAAAATATTTTGTGTGCTTCTTAGTCATGGGCACAGAAAAGTGTGAGTTCAATAAATATTTGCTAAATCAATTAAGAAATAAATTGCAGAATGAATATTCTTAATTTGTCTCTAAACTTTCCGTTTTCAAAATTACTTTATAAAAATGCTTAAGGGAAACAAGAATTCCAAGGCAAGTATAACACTACAATTATAATTTAAAAGAAACTAGAGAAAAATGAGACAATGCTTTGCAATTTACACTTATATTAATTAGCATTACTAAAAGATTGGGTATTCCATTTTATTCACATAAATAAAAAATAATTTAAATTATTACTAATACTAAGATGAACTTAAAAAGGAAGGAATACTGATTTTAACATACTGTAATATTTTGACATAAAATGTAGTGAAATTACTAATAATTTTCATCTTCATATTATATAAAAATAGAATTTTAAAATATTGTCATAATAGTTCTTAATTCCTTTGAATTAACTGTAAAATTAATCATAGTACTATCATTCTCATTAGTACCATATTTATTATAATTTACAAATACTGTCCCATATTTGTTGAGTATTTTATTAATTGATGTGATATGCCTATATAACTTTGCCCATTATCATACAGCAGAGTGAAATGATACATTATTTGACCAGTCATTATGCAGCACATGACTGTAATCTAATATTTGAATGTGGAATTTTTAAATTTTCACTTGAAATTGAAAAATATAGATACTTTTTCCTTTTGTATATGTTCTACGGCAGTCCTATTTTTAGTTTTTTGAGGAACCTTGATGCTGTTATCCATAGTGGGTGTATTAATTTACATTCCCACCCACAGTATAGGAGGCTTCCCTTTTTAACATATACTCGCCAGCATTTGTTATTGCCTCTCATTTGGATAAAAGCCATTTTAACTGGGGTGATATGATAGCTCATTGTAGTTTTGATTTGCATTTCTCTGGCAATCAATAATGTTGAGCACATTTTCATAAACTGGTTGCCATTCACATTTTCTTTTGGGAAATATCTATTCCGATCTTTCACGCATTTTTATTTGGATTATTAGATAATTTTACTATAGAATTGAGCTCTTTATATATTCTGATTATCAGATGGATAGCTTGCAAACATTTTTTTCTCTATTCTGTGGGTTGTCTCTCCAGTTTCTTGATGTTTCCTTGGCTGTGCAGAAGCTTTTTAACTTGATGTGATCCCGTTTGTCCATTTTTGGTTTGGTTGTCTATGCTTGTGAGGTATTACTCAAGAAATCTCGCTCAGATCAGTAAGCTGGAGAGGTTCCCCAATGTTTTATTTTAGTAGCATGTAAATTCATTTGCATAGCAGTCTTTCCTAAATAGGACTAGTATAAGCAAAAACATTTTTCAAATAGTAATTACGTATTTTAATTTTTTGATTTTAGCTTCTCTCTTATTTTGACTTATAGAGAACATAAATGAAAATGTGCACATGCATTTAAATTACCTCCATTTCTATCATAATTTTAGAGAACCTCTGATTCCAGAGAGATTTTGCATGCGGAAGGAGGTATGGAAATTGAAAAGGGGGAAGTAATAGCCTTAGCTATCCATGATGCAGAAGTATATACTCATCAATTAGAAGACTAATGCCTTAGAAACTTAAGCACAAAATCGGCAAGACCCTGTCAATGATTAACTAGCATGATACTATTCCATCTACCCTCGTATCTTCAGATTTAATGCATGAGTTTAGAGAGAGATAAATGATTTCAGATACCACTAATTTAATTCAAAATGTGCACATAAATTTAAAAATATTTTAACTTTAAGTTATTTTGTTATTTTTCATTTAAATTTTTTGTTTGAGGGCTGGGCGCAGTGGCTCACGCCTGTAATCCCAGCACTTTGGGAGGCCTAGGCGGGCGGATCACGAGGTCAGGAGATTGGGACCATCCTGTCTAACACAGCGAAACCCCGTCTCTACTAAAAATACAGAAAAATTAGCCGAGCGTGGTGGTGGGTGTTGTAGTCCCAGCTACTTGGGAGGCTGAGGCAGGAGAATGGCGTGAACCCGAGAGGTGGAGCTTGCAGTGAGCCGAGATAGCGCCACTGCACTCCAGCCAGGGAGACAGAGCGAGACTCTGCCAGAAAAAAAAAAAAAAAAAAAATTGTTTGAAATAAATCTTAGAACTATTACATTCATTACCTTAAGTAGTATTGCTTATTGTCCTGCCAGTTGGCAAACTCATAATGGAGAATGAAACTCTAATTGAGAGTCATTATGATCAGAGAAAAACAGTTGCTATTGTTTGTTCACAAAAGGGGTGCAGACCAAGCACAGATCACCCATGTCCAATCAGTAGCACCATTTGCTGAAATGACTACCACTTTGTTCACTGTTGCTTTTATTGGGACCATCAGGATTTACTTTTTTTTTTTTTTTCTAACATGCCACCATTGTGTCTGTAAAGTTCATCTTGTTATGTATAGTTGTTCTGATAATGCATGCTGAAGACCTCTAGCCAGAAATCTTTTTGACCCCCAACCAGAAATCTTTTTATCTCAGTTTAGCTTCATTACCAAGGATGTTTGGCCACAAGTGGCAGCTATTTCTGTAAGATCATATAAATTCTGGAATGATAGGATTACTGTTTAGGAAACAGTTTTCAAGTATCATTTATAATCACACGTTTTTCTTTCTGAATGGTTTGGCTAGTCACTAATTGTGTATATGTTGAATAAAACTCTATATTTTAATAGAAATATGTAAGCTATTGGAGTTGGGGAAAACTGGGTACAGATATCCATGCTATTTAGAAGGAAGTTCCTGTAGCATTCCAGTAACACCTCTAGAGCTGTTATGAAGGTTAAGACATTTGCACTAAAATTGAAAGATGTTATAAAAGGCCTGGAAAAATAATAAGCTAAATGAAGGAATTAAGAAGTTTACAATTATTGGCCTGTCTCTCATCCCACTCCTTTGATAACTTGAACTTCAGTCACATCTTCCAATTGTGTTAATAACCCTTCAGGCTGGAATAGCCCTTATCCCAGGGTACAACTGTGAAATCCTACTTTCTATTTAGCACTCTGCTCAATACTCCACCTTGCTAATTTTCAGAGCAGCTGTCAATTGTTCCCCCTCTGATAAATCAGACTATTTTTATCTCTCATAATATGTAGAGATATTTTCTTATTTCAAATCAGTAAACATTGAATAGATTTACCCAGGACTTCCACATAACAGAAAACCATTTAAATTTTGTTTACTAAATACTGAAAAATAATACTGATATTATTATAATAAAATAATAGTTTAAATAGTTGAATAATAATTGGCATTTGTGTATTAATTACTTTATTATGGAAGACATTCTAAACACAATATTTATGTTAGTATACTCAATTATTACAATAACCAGTAGGACATTATTTTCCATATTTTTCAGATGCAGAAAAGCAGAAATAACATTTTAATAATTTTCTGAAGTCACAGAGTTAGTAAGTGCTAGAGGGATGATTAAGACTTATAAACCATAGTCTTAGTTATTATATTACTATTAGATTTGTAATTTTAAATTTTTTATTTTGCTAGCAAATTCTATGAATTTATTTTTGATAAATGAGAGCTAACGTGTTTTAATGCATTTTTTAAACACGGTACCAGCTTATTTGTTTTAAATTGGCCAATATTATTGAGGAAAATATTCTGCTGTTATTGTAAAAACTCCTCAGAATACAAACTCTTGGTTCTGCCTACAGTTGTAAACTGTTTTATAATGATACACTAATTTTCTAATTTTGAGAATCCTAGACTATAATACTCTCTTTTAAATCCAGTCAATTAATTTCTAAAGAAATGAACTACTCTCACGTTTGCTCTGGAACGGATCTAGTAGCATCCAACACCGATGAGTTTCAGAATAGCATTACCAAAGTTTAAATTAAGGGCGTCACCCATCACCCATGTGTCAGGAGCTCAGATGAGCTTGGGGAGAGTTGAGCTGCTGGGTGTCAGAGTAGCTGAACACAACAACAAGCCAAAAATGAGAACGATAAGCTTTTAATCACTTGTTGCTATAGTATAAATAAGAGGCTAAAACCAGAGAAAACAGTCACTCCCCTCCCTGAAAAATCTAACCCCCTGCCATTGTCTTGCCCGGAATGTTGAGTCGTGGAGGACCAGGAGAAGCAGCAGAGACTTGGGGATTATTCCATAGTTTTATGGCCCCTGGGGTTGGAGAATGGTGAGAGAGAAGGACTAAATGGAAAAGCAGTGGATATTGATCCAGGATGGGAGAGATATTTCAAGGTTTCCCCTTTCTTCCCGCAAAAGGAAGTCTCCATCCTGTAAAGGTCTTCCGCATAAGGCTTCAGATAAAGAGACCAAACTAGGAATGAAGATATGAAGTCTAGGGAGCTTAAGTCCTTGACTGCAACTGCCTTTAGAGACTGCAGTGCACTGGCCGAGCACCAAGTCTTGCTGAAGGGAGAAGGCAGCTTTCCCCTTTGTTATTGCTTAACAATCACACATTAAATTTAACCAGGAGCTGGACTCCTGTCCATAGTAATAACAGTAAAAATAACATACACTTATATGTAGATCATTATATTCCAAATATTATTCTAAGACTTTATATTAACTCCTTTTAGTCCTACTGACAAATCTAAAAAAGTGTTATTATTAATTCACCATTATTAATGAGGAAACTGAGAAAGTTGCTGTAAAAAAAGTTACTTGCTCAAGTTCACAAACTGGTAAACAGAGAAGTTTCAAAGATCACACTTGATACTTCAAAACAAGGTTTCCTCTAATAGTAAGCACTCAATAGATTTATTTAAATAAGTTAAAACTTTAATATTGAAAGAAAGCAATTAAAAAAATCAGTCTGTCCTCAGTGAATTATATTTCTTCGAATCTAATCAATTATCCAAAAGTACATTGCAGAAAGACAAATATAGAAAATGTATATGATAAATTTGGAAAAGTGAATTAACAATTTTACAATTTTTATAAATTTTTTTTAGTGAAGTGGTTGCTTCACTATCAAATTTAAAAGTATGAAGTTCAGGCCCTAGGACTCTATACAGATCCTCAAATTTCACAAATGGAAACATTACTAAATCTCTGTCAAACTACTTTTCACCCTTGTTATCAGTAGATTAAATTAATGTGATTTTGTTCAGGAGTCACATATTACAGACGTGAGATAATTTTGCTTACTTTAATTTATGCTAATTAGGAAAACTATAGTTTAAAAAACTTTAAGTTACTACCCAGTGTCACAGCTTTAGGGACCTAAGAAGCCTGGATTGAAACCACAGTCTTTCATTTTTCTATGTCCATTGATTTGCATAACTTGAAGTTAGCTTCATGTAGAAATACTCAACATTTGTTTATTCCTGATACAAGTTCTATTGCTTTTCCATTAAATTTTGGCGATTTAACACATTCAAATTTGGATCATATAGGTTTTTAATAGTCTTTGGATAGGGGAAAACATTAAGCTCTATATTTGGATATGCTATTTGAGCAAGAACTTAACCGAAACAAAAAAAAGGAGTTTTCAAGATAAGATGGGGTATTTTAAAAGAATAATGATTTCAATCCTTGGTATCTAGGAAAGATAATTCTTGGCTTTAGTTTGTGTCTTGGGCAACACTCTATTTTAAAAATATATTTTGTATTGTGAAAATTAGTGTCATTTTTGAACATCTGATGATGTTAACTGAACTCAGTTTTAAGCCAAGAACACAAAATAACCTTTTAACTGAAGCTTAGAGCGGTCATACAGAGACTTTGAATAACTTCAATTTGTCTTTGAACACAACCTCTGCAGAATGAACAGAAAAATGCTCCCAGGCTCCCTTTCTATCTCTTTATCGCGGATGAATGACTTAAAGATCACATCATCACAAGCCTCAGAAGCAGCCTTTAACTGGATGGTGGAAAAAAACACTAAAAATTGCCTGCTCAATTTTTATATGAAGTATGAGGAACTTTCATTGATTTCTGAGAATAAATGCATTATTTAAAAGTTAAGTTTACCAAAAAGGTGCTTGTGAGATGGAGCAGATTCAAATAGGCCACATGGGACTCTTTTTCTTATATCTATGAAAATGTAACCAGGCTTTTTTTTTATTTTTAGATTTTAGTCAACTAAAATTACTATGTAATGAATAGAAATACCATTATTGAAACAGTTTCATAAGTTATATCCAATTAAGCTATAAATAATAGAATCAATGTTTCTTGCGTATAAATATTAAGGTTTATCTAAGTGAAATTTTTTAACTGTAAGTATATATTCTTGTCCATTATAATATTCATCACGGCAATGATTTTGATGCTTTTTATTTGTGGGTTTGTTTGACTGTTTTATTTGCTCACATTTATGAGCCTGTCATTTAAACTGTACTTGGAAAAGAGTAGGTGTTTAGGTCTTATTTATTGAATCATGAAATAGAAAATAAAATATAAAATTAGTGTTTATTTTTATCCACAAAATAAAATATTTGAAAAATATTGATTAGATGTATGCCCAGGCATGGTGGCTCACGCCTGTAATCCCAACATTTTGGGAGGCCGAGGCAGGTGGATCACTTGAGGTCAGGGGTTTGAGACCAGCCTGACCAACGTGACAAAACCCCGTATCTATGGGCGCAGTGGTGCACAACTGTAGTACGAGCTACTCTGGAGGCTGAGGAAGGAGAATCATTTGAATCTGGGAGGCAGAGGTTGCAAGGAGCCGAGATCAAGCCACTCAACTTCAGCCTGGGTGACAGAGCAAGACTCTTCTCTCAAAAATTTTAAAAAATTTAAAAATTTAAAAATTTTAAAAAAATTTAAGTACACCCTTAACCTTTTAATATTTATTTTAGAAATCAATAAAATTTGCCGCTTTGCTAGGTTCTCATAGAAGTGCAACATGAATATTCAACTTAAGGTCAGAATCAAAATACAAGTACTTATTTTCCTCTGTATTAATGTTTTAATGTATTTTCTAGTTAAAAATACATCAAAGTAAATCAAATTAAAATGAAACTAACACATAGTATTCAACTTAAATTTTTACCAAGGAAGTTAAAAGATATAAATATGTGGCAGATCCCATCTTTTTAAAACTGTGGATAGAGAAACTGAAGTTATCAGGAACTATTGCATTTTAAAATACAAAACTTTAGTGATATTTTCAATATTGCTTGCCAATAAGGCATTATAGTTTTAATTTTCTTCTTCCTGTATGTACTTTGCTTTAAAGAATAAACTGTTCTAATATGTCTACTACAGCACTGTACTATTATTTGTATCAATTTAAATTTGTTTTCATTTAATAAATCTATTTTTATTTCTTAATTTTTTTGAGACAGAGTCTCGCTGTCGCCCAGGCTGGAGTGCAGTGGTATGATATCGGCTTACTGCAACCTCCACCTTCTGGGTTCAAGAGATTCTCCTGCCTCAGCCTCCCAAGTAGATGGGATTACAGGTGCCCGCCACCACGACTGGCTAATTTTAGTATTTTTGGTAGAGACAGAGTTTCACCATGTTAGTCAGGCTGGTCTCGAACTCCTGACCTCAGGTGATCCACCGCCCTTGGCCTCCCAAAGTGCTGGGATTACAGGCTTGAGCCACAGTGCCTGGCCTATAAATCTATTTATATATGCAGAATGTTTTTTATTGTGGTGAAGATAATTGATTGCATAGGATGTAGCAGTTTTGTAGTAGCTGAAGAGTTAGGAAACAAAACATTTTAAATTATCTTGGGTTATATTTTCAAGTATAATAAGTATCAAGAAATCTAAACATATGCCTCAAAGCAAATGATTAGAAAAAGTTATCCACTTTCTACAGAATGATATGGGCCATTAATAAACACTTGGATAATTTTCTCAGAAGGAAACTGAGTATAAAAATCTCTGGTCATATGAAACTATTGATCCAAAACTGCCAACATCTGAACTTTTGAATTTTCTAATGATTTATTGTTGTCTTTGTTAAGCTAACTTGACACTTACTTTACCATACGTCCTTCTATTAAAAAGATACACTTCTAAAATAATTTTTTGTTTCGGAAACATAATTGTATCCATTTACAATTTCATTAAAGCTTATGATGAAAAAAGTTGTTATATTCTGTGTTTTTATTGTTTTTAGACTTTTCTAAATTCATTACTTGGATAAAAAACAAGCACTCATTTATATGATTTGAATCTTCTGTTTTCAAAGGGGTTATATTAACCCTTGACATCCATGCATAATTAATAAATATTTTTCTTGTCCTCGTTAAGGTAAACTGCTGGCTCACGTTTTAGAAAAATGTATTATTTTACTTCTATTATTAAGGTACAATATTTGAAGAAATGTATGTGGGTTCATGTTTTGTATGTACATGCATACATATATTTATGCATGTACATTAATATAAATGATTACATAGACATTTATTGATGAAGAGATAAATCACTGATTTCCACACCAACCAGAATAACACATTTGAAAGTCTGTCTCTTATATCACACAAAAGTAATCTTATAGAATTATAATTCTATGGTTACTAAAATTTAATTCCCTGTCCATTTTACTTAAAATTCAACAATGAATATTTTCAACATCATTATATAATATTATGAATATTCTATTTTCTTTGAGAATATGCAATAACTTATTTAGAAAACTGCATTTTTAATGTGCTTCTAGTTATTCAACATTATATCTACAACTAAAACAATTACATTTCAAATTTTTGCATTTTTCAACTTTTATTATGAGATATGCTCTCTAGAAAAGATTGTTTTATTTTCATTGTGATATTTAGTAAGCGCATAGTTTAACATATTTTAACAGCTTGAAGACAAAGAAGATAATAAATATAATAAATGTATGGTTTTTAATAGGCATATACTATATTTACTATATATACTTTTTAAGATTACACATGCTCATCAGGCATATGCAAGTGAAAATATATGTGTATATCTTATTATATTTTTATATATTATATATGCATATATTAATCTTATACCAAAACAGGAAATGCCTCCATTTCAAATGATTATATCATAATTTCAATATAACGTATTTCATATGATAGAAATAATGAGTACCATTCTGTATACCACTGCAGTCAACTGAGACATTAACAACCATTTAAATAAGAAAAAGATACTTGGATATTTTAAAGTTGCCCTTAATAAATAATTTTGGGCTAATAAAGTAACATAAACAATTGTTACAAATGTGAATAGTATCAAAATTATTACAATACAAAATACTAAATTATATAGGATGCAGTCAAAGCTGTGCTTTAAGGTAAATTTGCCATCCCTTTCTGTCTCTTGATAAAACGTATTTATAGTTTATTTATTTTCTTGCAACAACTCTCATTACATTTATACAATATAAATTTTATTCCCTTATTATTGTTTTAATGGATCATATTTCTCCTTTCTTATACTCTACTATTTATTATTTTTAAATTTATAAAGGAAAGACAGTAACTTACTCATTCGATTATTTTTAGAATTTAATTAACAAGGAAAATCCCTGGAATGACTATAACAAATCTTGGAAAATGTTAAGCTGTTAATAAATATCTGCCATCATCAGTCTTGAGGAAAATAAGAGTTACAAGCTATATTTATACAAGCTATATTTATAAATACAAACTATATTCAGCTACTTACAATGCTGATTGTGTCCTTAATAGTTTATTAAGTTTATTGACATAATAGTTTATTGACATAATTGTTTCACATGTATACTCTGTAATCTTATCTATATCCTCCTGTAATTATGAAGGTTTTGCCTTCATGAATTACAACACATTTAAATTAATGCAGAACTAAATAACTATCTTAAATGTTTACCATCACAACTCTGTAGATTATATACTATTGAGTTTATAATATGATTATATATGCTTACTTATTTTAGGGAACCATCTGGGCTTAATCCCATGTAAGTAACTTGATTTTTCTGTTCATATGCTTTTAGTGTTTTAAAATTTATATTTGTATTCACAATCACTGAGATTCTGTTTTGAAATTAGCCTCTTGTAAGAATCATGTCTTTTACAGAGACAAATTTTTGTTCAAACCAGATCTTTTTACAGAATAAGGTAGGTAATGATGACGACAAGGACTATATGTACTTATCTTTTTGCTTTGATCTGTTATTCAGAATCGGTAATTATGTGTAATTTAGTACTTAGTACTCTGACATACATCTTTGTTATTTTCTCCATATCATTTTATTTTATTTCTACTGACCCCATGGTATTAGAAGAGCATCTCATATTTTTCCTAGATATTGCACATTTGAGTTTCCACTGAAACAAATTACTACTTAACATTCTTCAATGGAGATAAAATTTTACTGCAAATGATTGCAATTCTTCTTTATCTTATCCAAATTCCCTATATCCCAAACTTTTATTGTTGTCTTTTATATTTCTTTTTTTGCTATAGAAAACTCAGGTATTATTCCAAATGTATGCTTCAGTGATGTATGCATAAAAAAGAGCTTGTGCATGGACATAATCTTTTTCTTGGCTAGCCAAAGAAGTAGCCAAATAGACATATTTTGTAAAATAATCAAAATTCTATATTTCTCTGTCATAGACAATAAGGTGGTGGCTACTTAGTAATTCAGATGGGCTAAACTGATGTATGCCTTTTTACCTTCTGTTCCCTGATAATAAGTAAAACCTTAACTCCTAATGATATCAATCATGTCTTATGAAGCAATCCAGATTTCACAGCCATTCCTAGACCCGTTTTGTGTAAACTTCTCTCTGTACTTCGTATTTCATAATGAATCTGTATAATCATGAAACATCTTATTATGTGTATATGTAAAGGGTAGTTTTAATTTGATTGTATCACTGGTAAGGCATTCCCTCTTAGAACCATCTCATTATCTTATTTTTAAGAATGATACCCAGCCAATTATTTATCTTTGAGAAGTTTTTTTAGAAAAAAAAATCAGTCCCTTTTAGAGGTGGAGCTATGTAGCCACCTGTTTAAGTCTCCTTAAATGACATTTTTATTTTTAATTTAAAACTTTCCATATATTTTGATTGTTCTCTATTTTCTGCACATTGACAGTGTACAATACACATATAGGGCTATTAGGAAAAAACAAATGTGTAACATCTACACTTATTCATATAGCAATGTATTATAAATTCTGTGCATTACAAAATATTTGAAGTCGTAAGTATTTCATGATATTAACTTTGTACTACTTATTAATGGTGAGCCACATAGCCTTTCTGAACATACAGTTTAATAGTTTGAAGAAAGCTACAATTAATTCATATTATAAAAAAGCCTGAGTTCATGAAAAAGTATCAATTATATCATGTGTATTTTTATGGATCTGTTGAAATAAGAGGAACGTGAAGCAGTAAAGATTTTCATCAGGACTTTTATCTTTCAAATAAAAGGCATTATTTGAGTTATAGACAAGAAAAAATTTTAAAATATACACTTACATGATTTTATGAACATTTTAAAATAAAAATTGCAACAGAAAGATTCTGAACACATTCACTGTGTATTAATAGTCTACTAAAAATTAATTCATAAAATTTAACTTCTCTTAATGTGATTGTGTTTTTAATGGTAGGTAGAACACGTCAACCAACATTGTCATATAAGTTTATTTGAAAGCTCGATTTTCTGCACAGTGACAATGTACAATCATTCAACAATATTTTGGAGAAGTACAAAGGGTACATCAATTCTTTTTTCTCTTGGGAAGTTCAGTTCACATACTCTCCTATATTAGCAGGGAAACCTCCTGGATAAGAGAGATTCAAAATTTTTGTTGGTTATTATTGCTTTGTTTTCTTAAATAAAAACTTGCTGTGATCCTTTGATTAAGTAAGGTTTCCATTCAGCCAAAGGAAAAAAAAATGGTGTCAGGGTGAGAAGAAGATTAAAAATGGAAACCTCAAGACAGCTTTCTCCAGTGCTCTTGTAGAAATATTTTCCAACATATGTTGTCTGCTTATTGATTATCATTTCATCTGGAGCTTGTGTCCAGTTGATTTGTTGCAAAAATTTTCTCCACGTTTTCTTTGTATTGCTTGTTTTTGGACTTGTCTTCTATATTTACCTGCTGAGTTTTCTGCTAGTTTATCTTTGCAACTCTTTAAGATGTTTCTTATGTCCTGGGTTTTCCTGCATTTGGCTTTACTCTGCCTACTAAAATAGTGAATTCCCTGGGAAGACATTTTTGTGTGTGTTCACTGAACCACATATATATTTTTTCCATGTCTAGAGAGAAATAATAGCAGTTTAATATTTGCTGAGCATCATAAGGCAGATATCCTTTTTCACTCTTTTTACAACATTTAAAATGACAGCTGGTATGGAATGTGACATAAAATGTTCTCTTTTTAGAGTTATATTGGTAAAAATTATCTTGTTAGAAGTCAAAGGGTGCTCACAGATTCCTATTTATATACTGTTTCAATTCCCAATCAATTTTCACAGCCATTATTTCATTTCCTCATCATAGTAACTCTGTTAAGTTGGTGAAATTAGGCGTGATGATATTATGTATGTTTTAGAGACGAGAAAATCAAGTCAGGGAACAATAAAAAACAAAAAATCTGCTGAGAGTCTGGGCAAGGTAATGCCAAAGTTTACCTTACAATATATGTGTCTACTTTCTAAGAATACTGGTATGGTTTTAGGCCCCTTTACAAACTCCGTAGTAATAACCAATAAAAGTTTGAACAGTATTTGAAAATGTATATGATTTAAATTTTATTTGGAAGGTAGTTGTGAGCTACTCTATTTGAAATAAATTTCTTCCTTTAAAAACATATTGAAGCAGAAGTAATAAAAAGCAATATTAAAGAAGCAGGTAAATTTTATGCCAAGTTTCCCAGCTATTCGTGCAAAACAATCAGCCACCAAATATATTACTGAATCTACAAGTTTTCCAGCTATTTGTGCAAAACAATCAACTGCCAGATTTATCACTGAATATAATTGATGATAAACTGAATAATTATCAGGGTCATAAGTAAAAGTTTTAATAAATTGTTTTGCGCTGTTTCCCTTTTATTTTTCCAAAAAAAAATGAAGCTTCTTTTTGTTGTTCTTTTGAACAACATAAAGTGTTTCAACTGAAAAACAAGTTTTTTCAAGTGGTGAAGACAAGAATACTCTATTCTGGTCAACTTTTATGTACACAAATACATTTCTGAAATATACTACTACCCCCTTAATTATAGAAAGACAAATTACTTTGAATTTGAATATTTATTACTTTTTTCTACTAACACAATTTGCAATTAAAAATAATAATTATATATTGACCCTCCCAATTACAATGAATAGTACATAGAAAATGCTAATAGATGTTCATGAGTGAACACAAATTGAGGATGGACAAGAATCAAAACAATCAGTAGCATATATGCTTTGTAGATGTGGTAGACTAAATTCATGTTCACAAATGTTCAGTACCCTGTCTGTGCTAAAAGAATGTACTTCTGCCCTTTAAGCTAGCTTTTAGATAAATGACTTGATTTGGCTCAGTTAAGGTGTGCAGAACTGTCATTACTCGATTTTACACCAAAGTTTTGAGATTCTGAGTATAGTTCACCATTGTATCTTTTCTTTACTTTTGTGATCATGAAAACAAATGTAGAGATGGAATCACTATCATCCTCTGTGGCTGAATGACAAAGATAAGCCTCCTCATCAAACTGTGATGGACATGTAACATAAGCAAAAAATACATCTGGTTGTGTTAACAAATACTGTATTTTTTCAGTTTGCCACAACATTATCCAGCCTATAATGAGAGAAACATGAAAAAATCAAAAGCTGCTTGGGGAAAATCTGGTGAAGGGGTATCTGGACACTAAGATATGGCTACTGAGAATTAATGCAGAGTGCCTATTTTTATTAATTAAATGTTTAAAATAGTAATAATATATATTCTTGTACCACTTAGATGATTTAATTTTAGTAATCAAATATGAGCTAAAATGTTTTTATTTACTCATAATTGATTGTGGCCACCTAAATATATTTTTTCTCATAATTGTGTAATTTATTAAATCATGATTATTCTGAAGCTGGAATCTCAGAATTATTATCTCCAGAATAGAGAGAAGATTCTATATCATAGTTTACAACGAAAATACGTTTCTCATTAATCTGTTACTGAGGCTTCATCTGAAAGGTTTTTTTTTATATTTGTTTTGATTCTGGCACTAAGATCACAGAATCTTGACAATCTTCCTCTTGTCTATTGTTCCTTAGACCCTTGTTTCAGCTACTAGAGCTTAAGATGTGAGAGAATTTACTATCCCAAATCTGCAATTAGCAGCGGCAGAACTGCCATAATAAAATCTCCAATTAGGTTCATAACAACTGAGTTTTGTTTTGATGCCATGATGTTTAGTCAATAAAATTTAATTAATTATATATAAATGCCTGTTCCATCTGTGACTGAAATATATAGCCAGGTAGCACACACCCACACCACCTCCCAAGCCCCCTACTCCCCCCACACACACCTCACTTCTACACAAAATCTTCTGACCAGCCCTATGAAGTATTTCAGATGTGTCTTCTCAGAAATCATTTTGTCTGTATACAGAACAGGTAACTTTAAAATATGAGAGAAATCAAGATAACCAACACGCAAAAACACAACTCTGCTTACAATATAGACTATAATGCAGCACAAACCCAGTATATTTAATTTCACATTAAAAAAACAGTATTTCAAAGATATAAGTGTAACAAGCACTCTATCATTAATATCTGAGGAATTACCTGCGAGCCTGCAGAGACACATGCTGAGTAGCCAGGCATTTCCTGTTGTTGTCAAGGTAAAAAGTTATCTTGAATTCCTACTAACAGACTCCTTCTAGATTATACCACAGATAGTAAACCTGCTACCACCCACAACTAATGTGAATGTCTTGATGTTATGCACAGGAGGGCTAATCGATATAGTAGTTCTCTTGAAGTAGAACTAATTATTAGATAACTCAGTAAGGTTGTGTAATTTCAGTAAATGTCTGTGGTCTTAAGGGAAGTTACACGTTCACAGTAGAAATTAAGTAAAAGTCAGTAAGTCATGGAATAAAAATAAAGGAGATAAAAGAGGAGAAATTACATTCTATTTAATAAGCTTTACTTAATAATATTAAAACTTGAAGTAAGGCTTTCTCCTATTTTATTTTATTTGCATATTTATCTCAAATTATTTGAATTGAAAAATTTGTAGAGTCAATGATCTTCAGAGGTCGTATAAAATATTTCATTGGAAAGATGAGGAAACTGAACCTCAGGATGTTAAAATTGAATAGGTCATCAATCCATTTTAAAAGGGTCAAATTCTAAAGCCTTAGCTTTTATATGTCCTACTTAAACGTTCTTTCACGTGTGCAAAACCCATTTCAGTTACTCTGGAAACTGGCAACAAGAAAGAAGAGATATTTTCACAGATGAAGAGAAAGTTTGCACAAAAACATTGATGTTTACATGATAAAATGCAACCGAAAGAATAAGATAAATAAAATTATCATTCCATCCTAAATATGACCTCATTGTCATGGGTCAGTTAAAAACACACTACTTTTTTACCTAAAAATACTACCAGTTATCCTATTTTTTAGGTATTTTAGAAAATAATCTAATCTCCTCCTTAAATTTATTTATTCTATAAAAAGTAAATGTACATTGCTGCTAACTTGAGAGTGCTTTGTACTGAGTGAATCTATGAATCTCAAAAGTAATAATGATGATTTTGATGTTCTTGTATAAAAAGAATCATGCAGTATAATGGTTTCATATCTTTTCAAGATTTAAAAATCTTATGAAAATTTGATATTAGAATTTTATAGGATCAAAGACATTAGATTTTGTAGGTGAGATAAAGAGAAAGATGGAGAAAACTAACATATATTGAGTAACTTCTATATACCAGATACAATGCTAGTCATTTTACATTATGTTGCTATTTAATAGTCACAAATAATAAAAGTTACAAAACAATGTGTGAATCAATAAATATTGAGAAAAGCATGCCAATAGTTAAGATTGAGTAACATTTACCTTGTATAGAAGGATCCTACTTTGAACTAGGAATTTGAATCCTTTCAAGGAAAAAAATAATTTATTAACAACCTCAATTAAAGGGTTATTTCAAGAAACCACTCATACTACTTAAAACATCTTTAATATTGTTATGCCACATTGAAAGGTATTATATAATATGAAATGTAGGTCTTAGTAAACATGAAGAAGAGGTTATGTACAAATAAAAGTTGAGTGACAGATAACAAGATTACACAAGCTGTAAGTTGTACAAAGCTATTTCTAGGAAACAAATACAAAGAGAAGTGGCAAAAAAGAAATGAGCATATCAGATATACCTACAGGAGAGTGAGCATATTGGAAAATAGATTTCAAAAATAATTGCTTTTCTCATATTCAGCAAAATGAAGCCTGAGATTAAAAGTAAGTAAAAGCAATAAGACACGGCTGATTTTCCTTTTTCTTTTAGGATTGCGAAAAAGCAAGTATCTTAAGGAATATACATCTAGTGTCTATAAACTTTCTACCTGTACCCTTCCCACTGGGCAGTCAGGATGTGAGGAAGTGTGACTCACCAGCCAGGGGGTCTACTTCTAATTTTGAATATTAAAAATTTAACCCTCACAAAGATTGCTAATTCTGTTCATTCTGATGATGAATAATCTTGCTAAGTCATGTAAATCCTACCAACAGGCACATGTGTGCCTTTATTATTTTTCCTATGGTTGCTAAATTGATTTTTTTTCATAATTATAAAAGAAGCTGTTTCTTTTTATCTATTTCCTTTGGTGCTTTATTACTTTTTAGTTCACCACTTAACTTTTATTCTTAACGTTTTCAACAAATTTTAGATGTAGGGATCATGAAGTGACAGAGTAATTAGGAAAATAATGAGACGGTTTCATTATCCAAACAAGGGAATAAGTTGGTTGTATTTTATCTCCCACTTAGCTCTGTAGAGATTCTTCTAGTTTCTGCATTGTTCAGTGGATATCCAATTTAGTCTTAGGATAACTCCTTGTTTGTAATAACCTCCTAATAGGAGAGAATGTTTGAATTACCATAGATAAATCAGTGAATTTGGTGAGGGAGGGAAAACAGAACCAGAATCTCTACTCTTATTCCGTGTTAGTAATAGACTATCCATGTCAGGCAACATATTAGCATGATATTGTTGCTTATATCTTGTGAAATTTATTCTTCATGGAAGAAGATGAGGAAGTCGTATCTTCAGCATTTGTATACTGAATTCCTGTGATATAGGGTGAGAAGAGCTTGAAAAGACCTCTTCTCATCCTAGATTAGAATGAGAAGAGCTTCTCACTATTTAGCAATTGCAGCTTAGCATCAGTAGCAGAGTATATTATAGTTATTAATATTAAAGTAAAATTTCCTGATCCCTAAATTGTGCTTACATACCCTGTGCATGGACAAGGACAGGTAATTGTTACGGGCCGTTGGCTAAAAGATGTCAGTAGCTGCTGATTGTAACATAGGCAGAGGTTGGGATTCTCTAATAGTGCTTACAATTTAAATTAAATATTGGTAATAAGACTCTTGGAGTAATTTTGAAAACAGGTCCACAAATTCTTTGATATCATTTCCCTCAAGAGGTGAACTTCAATTCTCTTTTGTGTGCCATCTAAACTTAGTTACTTGGTGTCTATCGAACAGAATATGTAAAAGTATAGGATGGCATTTCCAAGATTAGGTTACCTAAGACTTCAATATTCTCTTGGATATCTCTCTCTCTCTGTCTCTCTCTGTCTCTCTCTCTCCCCCTCCCTCTCTCCCTCTGTCATAATTCTGAGAGAAGCTAGTTGCAGTGTTGTGAGGGCAGTCAGATAGTGTCCACAAGGCCCACATGTCAAGGAACTAAAGTCTGCAGCCAACAGCCAGCAAATGTGTGAGTCAATTCACAAGCAGATGTCCTGAAGCTTGCCAAGAACCATGTAAGTGAACTTAGGAAGGCATCCTCCCTAATTTGAGGTTTGAGATAACTGCATCCCTGTTCCACAGCTTGACTATAATCTTGTGAGAGACCCTGCTCTGGAATCATGCAGCTAAGCTGCTCTTAGATCTCTCATAGAAACTGAAACAATAAATATTTATCGTTTTAAGGAGCAAATTTGGAATAATTTGTTTAGCAGCCACAGATCACTAATGCAACTACCAAAACATTCAAGACAAATGAAATAAGGATCTCTTTTCTAAATATCATAATTTTCTAATTCTAGATTTAGTATGGTTTAAATGGGATATACTGGCTAGGCTTAAAGTTTTCTGAAAACTAGACTAAAAATAAGATTATAACAAAAAATCTCTTAGTTCTCTTCTCACATGTGACATATATTTAGCTCCTCATCCAATTTAATTTAATGAAAGTAAAGCAATATACTTGGACATTATACAGAATTTTATATACCTATATATATTTAAAATTCACTTACATGTTCTCTGATCTTTTAATCACAACAGCAATAAAGATTTTATTCTAACATAAACATGATTCTCTGTAGCTTTCATATCCTTTATTCCAACATCAATCTTTTGTCTATATCTGATGTCTTTAAAATATTTCTATGAAACATTTAAATAATTATTCCCTCTGTACTTTATACTTTTCACTAAACAAATCTGGATATCAGATAGAATACTGATTCAAAATAAATTATACTATTTTATTTTATTCTAGTAAAATGACTAGTTTATTTCTCTTAGGAAATGAATGAGAAGAAAAAAATAATATAATGGAATTACTGATGTGGAGTTTTGGGTGATATTTATAATGTATTTATTGATATTTAACAGGGATTATTCAAGAGAAAAAAAACAGAAATACTATCCTAAATTATGTTTTAAAATAGGTTATTTAAAGAAGAAACAAAATAAAAAAGAACCAAGAAAATCCTCCTTTAAGCTATATGTATAGAGTTGTGTGCAGGGATACTTATTATGCAGAGCAGACAAAACAGGCATGCAATTTGCTTGTCTCAAGATAGATTTGAAAATAGAGAGTTCCATTAAAATGAAAGAACAATGTTTTTGCAGCCAGGGTCCTTGAAGCATTGTGGGTGTTGATTTTCTGTTCGCAAGTCTTTTTTCATCTGTTCTTGTGTGTCTGTGGTTTCTTCCCTCTTTTATGATTTGTCAGTGGTGCTGAATGCTGATGAGACAATACTTGGTATAAATATCCTAAGGCAATCATTTTCAGATGATAAATTTAGGATTTGAAAACTTAAGCTTTACTTTTATGGGTACAATTTGGTTCAGGTTGCCTAATTACATTTGGTTGCCCTGTGATTCTAAGAATAGTTAGGGAAGAAATAACTATGATATGCCAAATTTAATGGGTATACAGGAAAAAATAATAAAAAGGGGACAACGGAAAAATTCAGAAACATTTCAGGTAAATTTTGTAAAATTTTCATATATAAAATAAAGGCTTCAATGAAAGAAAGAATATTTTTCAACATTGATTAGAGTGAATCATACTAGAAAATGAACAATATTAGATAACAGAAGATCAGACTGAAATATCATATTGCCATTTATTAAGTATATGTCTTTGAAATACCACTATTTTTCAAATATCTTCAGCATGAAAATGAGGTTATTGATATCTGCACTTTTTTCAGGTTTTTTTAAATGCCAAATTATGTGATTTATAAACCTTAAAATACTCTAACTTCAAATGACAGTGTTTACACAGATATCCAATAAGGTCATTCACTCCAATAACATTAAATTTTAAAATTATAATTAAAGGTATGTATGAACATAGTTTAAAAATTATACTTAATGAAATCACTTTTGATGACAAAAGGTGGAACTCTAACCTGCTCCTTTCTTTTCCACCCTCACTTATTTTCATACTTCCAAGTAACATGAAATACTGTTATTTTGCCCTTTATCAACTTTAACATTATCTAGTAAGATCCTGATCATAGAGGAAGCTTTACATCTTTTCTGTTAACAATTTTTAAAACAACTTCTGTTTCCATTTTCCTTTTTTTAATGAGATTCATCACAATTGTTAATTAAATATACAATCAATGTGTATCTTTTCATATAATTATAGTTGGCTTCTGAGCTAAAGCATGTCATATATTGTTTCTTTCATGGCATATGTCTTTATTTTTTCCTAAACTTAATATTTTCCTTGCATGTATTAACTTAGTTTATAAAAGTTACATTACTATTTCAGCTGTTTCACCAGATCGGCTAAACACATACCAATATTTTCAAAATGCTTAACTGTGTAAATTATACTTCTTTTTTTGTCTTAGAGTCCTCCCTCTTGAATTCTTATTATTTTCTGCTTAATTTGGACTCTGGCCTGATGCACTGCTAATGCCATGAAACGGTCCTTTCATTTTGGGGACTTCTACTTTGTAAGCTCCTCTGTCAGAACTCTTGTTCACTGGTTACTTGTGATACTAGTTCCTGGTCAATTCATTGTTTGGTAAGGCACAGATTGCATTAGATTCCAAGAAAGAGTGCATGGGAGATCAATTTGCTAGTATTTTACCTTAATTTTATATATTCACCTGGTTAATAGTTGATATGGATAATGGGTTGAATGCCAGCCTCAAAAAGATATGTCTGTGCCTAACCCCCATAATCTGTAAATGTGACATTATTTAAGAAACAAGTCTTTGCATATTTAAATTACATTAAAGATTTCCAGAAGATGTCATCCAGGGTTTAATATGGTTTCTAAATATAATGACCAGTGTTCTTGTGAGAAAAAAACATAGGGAGATTTGAGATTCATACATAAATGGGATAAGGTCATGGATAAGGTCATGTGGAGATGAAGGGTAAAGATTAGAGTCATGCAGCCTGAAGCCAAGAAACATGTGAAGCCACCATA
Organism: Hylobates moloch; assembly: GCF_009828535.3. Classification (NCBI taxonomy): domain Eukaryota; kingdom Metazoa; phylum Chordata; class Mammalia; order Primates; family Hylobatidae; genus Hylobates; species Hylobates moloch. The sequence goes on from NW_026652279.1 coordinate 117,716,450, forward strand.
AACCAGAATAGACAAGGAAAGATTCTCCCCTAAAGCCATGGAAGGGAGCATGTCCTTCTCACCTTGCTTTTGGACTCCTGGCCTCCATAATTATGAAGAATGCATTTTTGTTGTTTAAAACCACCAAATTTGCAGCTTGGTTATGCAGCTCTAGAAACAAGTAAAGTAAAATAAAGAATTTATGTAGAAAATATTTTCAATCTTTCACCAACTATTGTATTTTGCATTATTTAATCTTGTTATATCAGAATTCAATCTTGTGTTTGGAAAACACAAGAAAGTATGATTTTCAACAATTTGTATATAATATAAATTTTGTTTTGTTTATCTTTAAAAGCTTTAAGACATTTGCTAAGTCTCATGTCTGGAAATTGAATACTAATAACTTTGTATTACCATTATTGTACATTGAGATTGGCACTCATTGGATAACTAGAAAACTCAAATTCTTCAGTCCTAGAAAATTTTCTGAATGTTTGTTTTAATTAAAAGTATCTACTAGACATTTTCTCTTCCTTCTTTCGTTCATTGTTATTATTTGATTCTAAAAGTCATTCCTATCTCATTTCTTCTCTCAATTTTTATTATTTTTGCTTTTTGCTTTATTTTAAATTTTAGAAAATACTGAGTTTTATTCATTGAATGTTGTATTGCTTTAATTCCTACCATTCTATTTTTTAAAAATAATTTAACTTTTATTTTAAGTTCAGGGGTACATGTGCAGGTTTGTTATATAGGTAAACTTGTGTCATGGGACTTTGTTTTACAGATTATTTTATCACTGAGGTATTAAGCCTCGTAACCATTAGTTATTTTTCCTGATCCTCTCCCTCCTCCCACCCTTCACCCTCCAGCCTCTGAAAGTCCCCAGTGTATGTTGTTCCCTTCCATGTGTTCTCGTCATTTAGCTCTCACTTATAAGTGAGAACATGAGGTGTTTGGTTTTCTGTTCTTGTGTTAGTTTGCTAAGGATAATGGCCTCCAGTTCCATTTGTGTCCATGAAAAGGACATGATCTCATTCTTTTTTATGGCTGCATAGTATATCATAATGCATCTGTACCACATTTTCTTTATCTAGTCTATCATTGAGGGGCATTTGGGTTGATTCCATGTCTTTGCTATTCTAATAGTGCTGCAGTGAACATATGCATGCATGCGTCTTTATAATAGAACAATTTATATTCATTTAGATATATACCCAGTAATGGGATGGCCCATTCTTTTTCTATATTTTTAATTTCTTCCAATTATTTATTTTAAATAAACATCTTCTATTACATTTCTCATATATAAAACAGTTTCTAACAATTTTTTCTCCTATTTCCTTCTATTTCTGTTTTACCAGACTTCCGCTTTTTAATAGTCTGTTTTGTTTTTTCTTTACTATCGGAGAAGTTCTTCATGTGTCCACTATTGGCTTTTCAATCATATTTATTTGGAATTTGAATGCTTAGGGTTTGTCAATGACTGAACTATTTTAATGAGCTATAAATGATGATTAGTCAATAGCTTATGTCATAAGTGCAACCCACATATATCAGTATAGAAGTCTTTTCTTGAGAGCAGTTCATTATCCTCCAGGAAAAAATCTTCCAAATCCTTCAACTTAAGGTCTGAGTAGGGACATTTTTTTTTTTTTTTTTTTTTTTTGAGACCGAGTCTCGCTGTCGCCCAGGCTGGAGTGCAGTGGCGCAATCTCGGCTCACTGCAAGCTCCTCCTCCCGGGTTCACGCCATTCTCCTGCCTCAGCCTCCAAGTAGCTGGGACTACAGGCGCCCGCCACCACGCCCGGCTATTTTTTTTTTGTATTTTTAGTAGAGACGGGGTTTCACCATGGTCTCGATCTCCTGACCTCGTGATCCGCCCGCCTCGGCCTCCCAAAGTGCTGGGATTACAAGCGTGAGCCACCGCGCCCGGCCTGAGTAGGGACATTTTGAAAAATGAGCAAAAAGAGGAAGCTTGGTTATCGATTGTTCAGAGTGAAATTATTTTTCACTTGAATTTCCAATTCTTCAAGTCTGTGTCTCCCCCACACACTTGTTTTCTTTACCTGAAGAAATCTAACTGAAAAGTGTTCCAGAAAATAGATGTTTATCACTAAAAGGTAGAAATTAGAGCCTGAAAGTGGAGGGAAAAGACTTAGAGACCTAACCAACACCAGTGATGATTTTCTTCTTTTATTTCCTTTCTTAATACCTTAGTCCTCTAATTTCTGAGACTTTGAAAGTTTCTACTAGTCAAATTGACTTATTTTTCCTTTGGGATCTGTTCTATAAAAACCAAGATTCAGTTCATTTTTTTCTCTCCTTCATATTATTCTTTGATAAGTGATCTCCAGCACTGTCTTCTGTCAAAGATTAAGTTGTGTCTCATTTACTTTGGAATATTCAGTGCTCAGTGCACTTTTTGAAACAGCAGGTTTAGTAAAATTGCATTATGAATTGTTACAATATATTTTGTAGCCCATAAGTCTTTAAGCTAGAAAAAGTGGTGTAACCAAAATAAAAAAATAGAAGTTTTATTATAAATTAACTCATGTTTCTTATTTATATTTAATAATAGACTATTCTAAGAGAAATGCATGTCAAATGAGAGCCAATGCATTTTTGATAATGATATTGAAGAAATAAATTTATCTAAACTCTTTTTTCTTGACATGTTTATGTTTGATAGGCTTTAATGGGATATGATTTATATAACGTTATGACATTTTAAGTGCACAGTATTAATGCTTTTTAGTATTTTTACAGAATTACATATTGATATTCATAATCTAACTTTAAAATATTTCCATCATTTCAGAGTAAATTCTATCTTGTTTGCATTCACTCCCCACCATCACCTAGGCCCTAGACATCCATTAATTTATTTTCTGTCTTTCTAAATGAGCCTTTGCCATTATCCTTAGCAAACTAATGCAGGAGCAGAAAACCAGGTACCACATGTTCTCACTTATAAGTGAGAACTAAATGATGAGAACACATGGATGTGTACAGGGGAACAACACACACTGGGTATGTTTGGAGGGTGGAGAGTGGGGAGAGAGAGAGGATCAGGAAAAATAGCTAATGGGTATTAGGCTCAATACCCAGGTGGTGAGATAATCTGTACAACAAACCCTCATGACACAGTTTACCTATGTAAAAAACTTGCACATGTAACCCTGAACTTAAAATAAAAGTTAAAAAAAATGAGGCGAAAGAAGGAGCAAACCTCAAAAGTATTAATTTAAGTAAAAGAAGTAGCTTTCAAAAAGATTACATAATTTATAATACCACTTATCTAAACTCCTTTACAAGGAATATACTTACCCTATTATTAAGATTGAAAATGTACAAATAGGTCTAAAATTTGGGAAATGATGGTATGATGTATTATTACATACTGTAAGAGCGATCTCCAAATAAAGATGCTCCATGCATAATTTAAGATCTGACAGGAATTCCATCAAGTCTTAACTAAAATCATTAAATCTACACTAAGAATCATATAAAATCTATGCAAAATGAATATAAAATAGTTTTGATTAACAATGAATGGCATGTTTGCTGATAAATTAGCAAATATTTGATTTGAAATATAAAGAATAACAGAAATGTGAAAAAGTAATAAATTCAACACAAAAGGGTGACATGATGAAACTTCTTCCAGTGATTCTAGATATTATGACTATTTCAGTATGAACAAAATTATAAATGAAAAGATTGCATCAATTGTTTTTTGAAAAGTAATGTAGAATTAGAGAAAAACCAAAATTAAAAATATACAGGTTTCAGAAAAAAAAAAAGACTGAATTCGGTAGTTAAATCAGTCATAATTAAAGACAGAGTAAGATAAAATATCTAAGTTTTTTTTATTTGAGTAATCATAATTTAAAAGCCACAATAAAAAGACAACTCCCAGGCTACTTTCACCACAGAATCATTGCAGAGAAGGCAATAATGTCAAGGATGTGGAATATATCTACTTAAAAATAGCAAATAAAATATTTCATAAGTGTCATGGAATACTGATAAAAAATTCAAATTGGCTCGGATAAAAGCAGAGACTTGTGGATATAAAACTGACTGAAGTATAACAAACAAAATGTCAGCGTATTTAATGGAGTGCCACAAGGATCAGTGTGAGGGCTGATCTTATTTAACAACTTAATTAATGATCTAGAAGATGGAGAAAACAGTATGTAAATGAAATTTGTAGCTCACATCAAATTGGAAGTTTTGCCAACACCAATTAAGATAGCAAAATTGTTTTAAAAGAGAAGTTAGAGAGGTTAGAAATATACAGAAGAAAAAGCAAATCATATGTTTAATTTATTAGAAGAGAATAACAAATAAACTTTGAAAAAAATGAGTAATACTTACCTCTAAAATACCGGAAACAAAATGAGAATGTAAGAGAATTTTAAAAACAAACTGCCAAAAAATATTTTAAAAATTTAGACATTTCCTGAGGGTTCAAATACTCTAAAATGTGTAATCTCTTTTTTCAAATGCCAAGGTTGATACCTCTATATTAAAGTTCAGAAGACAATATAACTAAAGGAAATTTAATAATAGAAGTAATGCTGAAGTTTATAGGACTTACTTCTTTATGACAGATACAGTAAGTTTGGGAAAAACATATTAGCAATTAATTCAGTTTAATATAGCTACTACAATATGATTTACAGCTGTATGATACATTCACTTCTATCAGTAAATGGTTTGTTGTCCACATCAGTAGAGTTGCTTTGATAAGGAATCCCTAAAATAAATTTTTCTTGAATAGATTTTTTTGGCACATAGAGTTGCATGATTCAACAAGGCATCACAAGAAGATAAAAGACTTCAAATTGAGAGAGATGCGTTTTTATATGAATGCTGCATATTATCAAAAAACATCATCACCTTTCTCTGTAAATGAGAGAGATATCTAAATGTATAACATTGTTGTAGGGATTAAGAGAAGCACATTTTTAAAATACCAAACATTATGCATGTCATATTGTTTGGTGCTCAATACATATTCGCTCCCTCAGTTTGGAATTTATTCCTGCAGTAGAACCAATAAATCTCATGGATTGCAGAACTGGTCGAAAACATCAGTGGAGGCAATTTTATAACTTTTCTTACAGAATGATGTAATTGGAAAAAAATATCTAAAAAATATCTACTCAAGTAGTGTCAAAATGAATGTGTGTCTCTTTACAAGTAATTATTGAGTGGAAACTATGGGTCAGGCACTGTTCCAGGCATTGGAAACTCAATGGAAAGAAAATAAAACAAAAAATATCCTCTGTCTTCCCAGAGTTTATATTCCAAAGGAGGGAAGCAGACACAATCCCATAAGCAATCATTTACATATGCGAATCTGTAAGTGCTATAGGAAAAAGTACATCTGTAAAATGGGGGTGGGGGTGTGGAATTCCCACCCAGAAATGAGGATGGTGGCATATTTGGGAGATGCTCGGGAAGATAGCTGAGCAGAGGCCTGGAGTAAATAAGCAAATCTGCAGGTATTTGTGAAGTGGAATTTCTGCCAAGATGAGATCCAAGGCAAGGACTCTTGAGATAGACAGTGTGTGGTGTTTCCTGGTACCTGTAAGAAGGCGAGTGACATGGAGCTCACAGAATGAGGAAATTGACAGAATAAGAGGGAGAAGAGACTCTGCTAAAACTGGTGCTATTTAGACATTAGTGATAGTTCTATATTAATGTTGATAGTTAGACATTATTCCAAGTACAATAAAAAGCCATTGGAAGACAGGAAATGGAAGGGTGAAATTGTTTTCCTTGATTTTTTTTAATGGAAGGCCTCAGCTGCTGTGTGGCGAATAATTAGAAGTAAATCATAAAAGTAAAAGTTCTAGCAGAGAGACCATTTATGAGTCAATTACAATAATGCAGGCGTCTGAAAATAATGGAGGAGGTAAGAAGGCATCAAACCCTGGAAATGTGTTGAAAATAAAACTCAAGTAATTTACTTGTTTAATAGATGTGGAGTATAAGGAATCAAAGATCATTGCAGAAATTTATCCTGAGCAACTAAAGAAAAGAGTTTATGTTTATTGAAGTGGATAATACAACAGAAGGAGCAGGTCTAGTGCTTATAGGAGGGTGGAAATCAGCACTTCAAGTTTGGTTATAATGCATTGACTTTTAAGTCATCCAATTGGATATGCAAATGAGGAAGTAAGATATACAAATTTGGAGTCCAGGGAAAAATAGGGCCTCAAGATATAAATTTGGGAGTTAACAGTTTATAGAAAACTTTTAAAACCTTGAGCCTGACTGAGCATGGATAGATGAGAGAAGAGGTCCAAGACCCAGGGCACTCCAGAGTATAGAGATTAAGAGATGAGGAAGCACCAGGAAAGGAGATTCAGATACACAAGAAAATTTGTCTCTCTGCAATGTATCATTTCATTATAAATTATGGCAAGAACACGTGCTGCTCTAGAGGCCTGGTAAAACACAAAGGAAGAAATGGTTGGACTTTGGTTTCAAGATGGAATTGTGGAAACAGATGTGAAGGGAGCAATTATAACAAACTTTTAATTGTCTTCTTTTCTATGGGGAGCAGAGAGATGAGGCTAGAGAGGTACATAGAATCAAGAGAGTTTTACAACATGGTGTGACATTACAGAACGTTTTATGATGAATGATTCTATGAGAGGGAGGACGTGATATCTCAGGTGAGAGAAGATATAACTTTTGGACCTGAATGTCAGTACGTGACAGGAAACAGGACTCAGTTGACAGGTGGGCAGAAGGTGGGGTATGTGGGTAAGAAATTTGTTTGTAGATGTGGGGGTGAAAGCATATGGATATTATCAGAAAGTTAAAATGTGGCAGAATGTTGGGGGCTTGAAGAAGGAGGAAGTGTAAAATCTCATATAGAACAAGAATAATCTAAGGAAATGATATATCATTGTCCCCCACACAAGACTTTATTAGAAGACACAAATTTGAGTTCCAGTCAGCATGGCTTTACTGTTTTCTACAATCTCACTTAACTGCTTTGGTGCAGTTTCAGAGAGAGTGGGATTTAACCAGGGTTGTGTGAGAAATGATAGAGGGGACTGGATATTAAGAACATATTCAGGACAGTTTTTATAATGTTGTGCCATGAACTGCAAGCAACATAAAAGAGAGGAATGATGACAAGATACAATGAAAGCTTCTGTAGCCTTAGTAAATCTTTTTCTTACTGTACATGCCCATGGCTGTGCAATAACAAACATTATATAATAAATATAAGCATTCTGAGTGCTGTTCAGAGCCAAATTATTTTTTGTAAAGCTTCATAACAATACACCATAATTTACAATACCACACATGTGCTTGCTATTAGGCAAATCTAGCTAGGTATCTGAGAGACATACCATTTTTATGAAACCCCACTATCCAACATTCTAGCTCAGTGGAATCTCTGCTCCAGACTCTTAGGAGTTAATTTATCACTGAGAAAGGGTTGCCCTTTGGGCAACCCTAAAAGGCAGATGCCTAGCATCTATGCCTATGTTGCAGATATAAAAAGAAATTTGCTGCCAATAGTTCATGAGTTACAATGGATTCAGTGAAAGTGTTTGAGGGGTTGAAGATGTGTAGGTTATGTGGGAATTGTAGGGAATGTACAAACTTTGATGAAGAGGAACTTGTTGGGATCATGGATTTTATATAATAAAATATATTTTATTTGTAAGGAATTTCTGATATCACAGCTTAAGTTCTCTGGGAAGACAACCCCAAGAGTGAGATCAGAGTGTACAATGTTTATTAAGGTGCTTCCTAGTGATCAAAACTTGTGAAAATGAGGGGAAAGAAACAGGACTGGGCAAAAGGAGAGCTCTGGCTACAAGGCAGTTCTATCAAAGGTCTTAGTTCATTTCACTATAGCCACTAGAGCTAGATGATCCTTCTAGGCGGTTCAGAGTTGAGGAGAAGGGCAGGCCTTTTTACCCTTGCCTTGATCAGTAATTTGTGGCAGGGCCACCCTGTGAAGGAGACGTGAATCGGGCAAAGCAGCTGTCTTCTGTATAGGAAATAACTAGAGAGGACTGATAGATGAGATTCATCTGCTGGCAGAACTTCCAGCATACGGGGGACAAGTCCCTAATGCAGAAGAGAGATCTGAATGATGTAGTAAAGCATCCAGCACCTTTGATTTCAGTGGGCAACGCCCTGGCACTTCTTCTGGATATCATATTTAAAAAAGTAAAGGAAGGGAAAACGAAAGAAAGAAACCTGCAATTTGTGATATTTTGTATGTAAACGGAAAAAACTACTTAGGTTCCTTCTGAATTCTTAAGAATTCTATTATTTGCAGGACAAGGTATCTATCTTAACTGATAAATTTGTTGTTGAAATACCTATTATCATTTTATTAAAAAATTAGTTGACAACAATTAAAAATTCAACTTTAGCACCACAATATTATATTTATATACTCCCCAAAATTAGATAAATTATCTGAATATTAATTTTGGGTTTAATATTATATGACTTCATGACTCAGATTACATGTTTATATGTTTTATTATATTTTACTGCATTTTTATCTGATTTATAAAAAGCTATTCATCCATTAGAGCTTCTATCTTCTGGCACTAGTAACTACTTTTTACAATGATAAAATAAAAAAACGCAATTTAAAATTTATCTTTAAGATTGATAATTACGTTCCAGATTCTAACTTATGGTAAAACTATGGTCCAAATCCCATCTTACATTTGCACAACAGAATTCATATATTTAATAAAAAGGTAAAGAAATTGCTAGATATCCTGAGCATTATATCATTTTTGGGAACTGCAATAGTCATTGACTGGTCAGTATTTGTATATGTTTGTGCTTGTATTGGATGCATTTCCTGAAGAACTAGAACATGCAATTTAGAGAGATAAATCAGAATTATTTCATTTTTCTAAAATACAGAAAATGTGTGCTCATTAATTTTATTTTTCCTTTTCAAGGAAAATAGCATTTAAAATTAAAATTGCTTTATGAATTGCTTAAAATCTCTCAGAAAAAATAATAAGCTCACATTTAGTTAGTTTCAAATTATCTATGGAAGGTGTTAATATAAAGCAAGATGGAATTTTCATTTGCAGTGAAGTACTCATCTATCAAAGTGAATTAACTTTTCAGCTAAACAAGTACCCTTTAATCAATGGTGTCTTCTGAACATCTGTCCAAGTTGGCTTGTTATACATGAGTTTTATCCCTGCCTACAGTTGAGATTGCAAGCTCATAAAAAAAAAAAAAAAACGGTGCTGTGGCTATATTTCAGTTGCTGCTTTTTCTAGGCTCAGTCTGCCACACTCCCTTTGCTTTAATCTCACTTATTGTAGGTTGGTTCTGCATTCCTATTTGTCTCAAGCTCTTTGGATCAACATGATTGTTAAGGGTTTGACTTGTTTTAGCTTACCTCAGATGCAAATCCTTCCTCTGTGCTCACAATCTGCCCTGTCTTTTTGGACAGTGATTATTCATTTGTTACACACATACTTATTACTGATAGTATTGCATCCACACTGGACATGCAATAGCCCTTACTCTCAAAGAGCTTGAAGACCATATGGAAAAAAAGAAATGTAAATAAAAAATAGAAATTAGCAGAGAATCTTTTGGAGCAGAAAGGGCATTTGACTACCCAAGGCCCTATATAAATTATAATTTATCTACATCCTTCTATGCTTATCCTATAGAAAATATGGCCCAATCAGCAATCTTTAATCTTAGTAAAACTATTGCAACACTTCTTTTTGGTGGTTCATTCAGATTTAAGGAAAACGTTTTGCAGAGAAATACATTCTTCTGACCAAATATCCTCTTATTTCTCTATTTTATTTATTTTAAAAAATGGACTTAATAAACAAAGCTTTACCAGTCAGTATTATAATTCTCTTTCTGGGAAGTCATCTGCTGAACTGAGAGAATCATGCTGAGAAATGTCATTTATTTCTCATTCGCTACTGTATTCTTATGCTTCACAAAATGTCTGGCACTAAGATACTTAATACGTACATTTTTCATGTCAACAAACAACTAAATTAATGAATAAATTAACAGAAGTTTGACCTTACCTTAGAATAACCACATCTCCAGTTCTAATACATGACACACACACACACACACACACACACACACACACAACTAGAGATCTTCGATCACCAATCTAGGTAAGTATGTTTTCATGGTGTTTACTAATGACTATTTGATGTTGCCCCCCAACGCTTCTGAAATGGATAATGGAGATGTAATCACTTAATTTAAAGATAGGGTCACACGTACTATTCTATGGCTGATTTGATTCAATCTCAGTTATGTTGCATCCCCAAAATGGGTATAAAATTCTCAGCATAGTCCCAATAACACAACACCTGTGATATTAAGTATACATAATATTTATACAGTATGATCTAGAAGAGAATAAGATGCTTTTATTATCAAACAGGTAATTTTATTTTCATATTTAATTTACCAAAAATAAATATTTTCATCTGTTTCTACAGAGAAATAAATTTAAATGCATATATAAACATGTACCATGCCCTCTTCCAGATACCAAACCATGTTTAAATCTCAGCTCTAGATGTTTTGCCACCTTCTGGTGCAGCTGCATGCTAGAAGCTGAACATGACTACAGTGAAAGACAACCAGGCATCGCTTGTAGGTATTGGATAAGCTCAGCATATTACTGAAAGCTTGAGAAAATCTCAATATTACTTCAGACACAGTGTGATGGATGAATTCATCAATTTGCAAACAAAAATAATAGACATATTTTCCTTTATGGGCATAGGACTTTCTGAGTACATGGATGCATGAAAAATCAATACAAATAACATATCATCTTCAAATACAAAATATCACAGTCTCTAAAGAATATCTGTTCCTGAAATGCTTTTGCTGCATCAAGCAAAATGAGAATGTTTATCAAAAATGAATACAAGTAATCATGACCAGCTTGGATACAGGTGATTTGTGACTTCACGTGGAGTGAAAGATACAGTAATAGATGATGCAGAATCGTCATGAGGTTATAGAGAACCAAGAAGACAGAGACAAAAAGTAATATGGAGAGGTGAACTTAAAGCAAAATACACAAAAATAAATATGAAGAAAAAGAAAGAAGCTTTAGGGAGGACCAGTGGACTAAAAGTGCTGTGATGGAGTATTTCTAAATTTTGAAAGAAAATGAGAGCCTTTTTGACTTCAAGAGAGATGACAGTCTATATGGACAGAATTATTTCCTTAAAGGTTTGGGAATGGTCATGGGCGATTCTTCCCACTTGAGTTTCGAGTCCACACGTCCTGATTCTGGACAACAAAGTTAACACTAGAAAGTGATGTTATTTTCTTTTTAAAATTTGGTGTGCTCACCTACTTAACTTTTCTGGAATAATAATGTGTACTGTGACCTATTATTTGCAGTAGCAATGTTACTAAAATATTTTAAACATCATCATTGTTGTTTTCGCTTGGGAGACGTTTTTATTTATGAGAATTAAGGCATTCTATACCTCAAAATCATTGCCAAGGCTTTTAAAGATTCCCTTGGGCTCTCTAAACATTTTCTGTGTGGGAATAGTGCTGTAATATTCTTTAAAATATTAGAAAAGACACTTGTGAGGCTAGAGAAAGTAACTAATCTAAGCTAGGAAGTGCTGCGTGAGAAACATCAGTTCCACTGAAAGATCTAGACTGCAGACCTTATAGAATGAGCCCAGAATCTACCTTTAATCAGTTGAAACTTTCAAGCTTTGTTGTTACTGACATTCAAACACATCAATTATCTTCCTGATCCTAGCTTCACTCATCATTAAAATGAAAATAATGATATTCAACTTATTGTTATGAAAAAGCTGTTTAAAAAAAAACATGGTAAAGCAGATAATACATTCATCTTGTCCCTTGATTCACAATGAATGATTGATATGTTTTAATTTTTTTTCATTTTATATGATGATAGCTAAGAAACCTCTATTGAGTAATGTGTATATCAGAGTAATATAAGTTGGAGAGATAAAGGCATTCAGAGTAAAGAGAAAGACATTGAGAAATTGAGATAAATCTAAGGAAATGATGCAATAAAAGGACTTAGGCTTATGAGGGGAACTTAGGAAAATGCAATGGCTGGAAAAGTAGAAGCAAGTATGGTAACAGGAAGAGTCAAAGAAAATGAAAGAACCCATTGCCCATCAGGGTTTTTACTGTCACATGACCATTCCCGAAACCTTAGGGAAATAATTCTGTTTATATAGACTGTCATCTCTCTTGAAGTCAAAAATTTCAAAATTTAGAAATATTCCATCACAGAACTTTTAGTCCTCTCTAAAGCTTCTTTCTTTTTTTTCATATTTATGTTTGTACATTTAACTTTTAGTTCACCTCTCCACTTTACCTTTGATCTCTGTCTTCTTGGTTCTCTTAAACATTAAATTGTTAATGGAATTCCAAATAAAGGCACAGCTTATTTTTAGTATTCATTCCCCTACATTTCTCAATAAAATAGTTTGATAGTTCGAAAATGATGAATTTAGAAATTTATTGTCAGATTATCTGTAATGTAAATATTTTACTGCTTTTTAAAATAAAAAAGTTAAAAAGGCAGTTATATTTTAAAATAAACAGACAAAAATAGTCTATTTTAACAATTTACATTTATTTTGTATACCTGTCAAATATATTTCTTAACAAGAGGCCCGTTCTGGAGCACCAAGCAACGTTCCTGTGGAGGTAATTTCTGCAGATGCTCTAGCTGTCAGGGCTGCTTTTAAAAGTTGTTTTCAGGGTGTCATTCGCAGGCATTAACTTATGTTGTGATATTTTCTGCACATTGACCTCACAACCTGCTTGATATGCATAACACTTTGGTCTGTCTTCAGAATTTGTTGTTTAAGAATGACCTTGTCTCATGTCCTCTCACTTCATACAGTGTTGGAATGGTATGTGCATTATTCTTGTTGGTAGGATTTCTGAATTTCTTGATAGGCTCTATGAATTTGGATGCTCATTTTTTTTTTTTTTTAGTACAGATCAGTCTTCACCAATAGTGAATTACTGAGCTCACTGACACACATCCTTAAGAGCAGCTACTGTATTTAAACGTGTATGTTCATTTGAATTTGAGGAATTGCCTCATTTTTGATGAAAATGTGCAATTGAGTTTTACTAATAAGAATTATGACTATCCCATATGAAGAAGGAAAAAGAGCCACTTTAAACTCATATTCTAGTCATTTTTATAAACCAACACTTGGATTTCTTAAGGAAAATTTTATACAATGTTTACCAAAATTCTAATTATAAAAATAGGCCAAATTTATAAAAGCTAGACCATATGCACCAAAAGGTAAAGACACTAAAAATTATGAAAGAAAATTTCACCTTTTCCCTATTATAATACATTGAAATGCCAAACAAATAGACTCAAGCAAGTAAAGACAATATGTAACTTAGTCCATTTAGGAATTTGTCCTGCCTCTGTGGGCAAAGGGTAGATCTAAGAAACCACATAGCATCAAGAGAATATATGCATTGGCTGAGAATCTTTATTTATGTATATTAAATAATTATATCTTTATTTCATTATGTTGCTTAATAATGACAAATGATAAGACACAATTTCTCCTAAGAAGCTATTTATATCAAATTATGTTAAATTAAAAATACCATAATCTTCTTAATCTTTAAAGAGGTGATCGTTTTAGGGTTTTTTTTAAAGTGTATGTTTGGCTGGAAATATAAGTCTAAACATAATTATTTAGAGATTTTGTCATGACTATAGTTTCATAAATACCTACATTACATTTCAATGTATTGCATGTAATATATTACATTTCAATGTATTTCAGCATTGAAATAAATTCTAAAATGCCATTTTCACCCTTTCAAAATCAGGTTAAACAAAGAGAAATCCAGTTTCAGAGCAGGAAGAAGAATACTAATTGTGTTCAGGTCACATAAATCATGAATCACTCAGTAGATATTCTGTGTCCCTATTTTATGTCATTCTCTAGATACGCTATCTTAACTGCTTTTTTTTTAACCTGTTCTTACAATACGTCATCTTATATCACCAAGACTATATTGTTAATTGGAGTTTCCTGGATCACAGTGCATATGCATCCCTAAAGTAACCTGTACCACTCTTTATTTTAGTAAATAGTCTGCATTCTATTTTTATTAAAAGCATCTAATTAAAATAAAATAATTTAAAATACATATGTTTAACTGGACACTCAGGACTGATTCAAAAATTGAAAATTTAAGAAAAATTGACCACAACAGTAGCTTCAGTCCCCGAAGTATTATTAGTGGACTACTTCCCAAAACAGTTATTTATGCCATGTTTTCCAATAAAAAATGATAATAATAATGACAGTAAATAATAAGAAATACAAACAAGCTAAGCAAACTGAAAACTGAGGTCACAGGGAGAACTGCAACTCCAGATATTGGAGAAAGAGACAAGTACAGAAAAACACTGCTGAGGTCAGCTTACCCGAAGCAGAACCTGTCATGTCATGTTTGTAAATTTCTGGAAATACTAAAATGGTAAGTTTGACCAGTGGTGGAGTCTAATTAGCTAGGTAAGAAAGAGTTTCCTAAGATCATAGACTGAGGTAGGTTTCATACACTGTCATGTCTCCAGGAACCACACCAGGTTCTCATGAAGAGCCAAGAAAACAATTCTTCACGTCTTCAGCAAGGGGAGGAAAAAATGTAATCATTTTGAAATAATACAGTGAACTATTTATAACAAAAGCCTATTCTCCAGAAAATGACCTTACCAAAGCTCATAATAGAAGGATCGTTATCCAACTCCAGCCTTTGTCTTCCTATTCCACCCAAAGGGGAAAGGGAAAAGCGAAACAAAGAAAAGTGTAATTAATAGAAAAAAAGTTACAGGCATGGCCTATGTTAATTCAAACGTACTAATAATTATCATAGTTATACATAGTCTGAATTCACTAATAAAAGACACAGCCACAGTGATTTTAAAAAATAAAAGACACAACTATATGCTATTGTAAAGACACAAATTTAAAGCAAAAGAGTGAAGAAAGATATGACAAAGTAACAATAGTTTTTTTAATTAAAAAAAGTTGGAGTAGCTATCTAAATTTCAGATAAATCATATATGACAACAAGGAAATTATTAGTGTCAAGGGAAGCGTTACCTAATGATAAGGGAATTAATTCTCTAAGATGACATAACAATCTTTAATATGTATGCATTAACATTAGATCATCAAAACACATGAGGCAAAATCTTAACAGAAATGCAAAGTGAAACAGCAAAATCCATTATTATAGCTGAAATGTTAAACACTTTTTTTTTTAGTAAATGAAGATCAAACAGGCAAAACTCAGTAAGTATGTAATTAACCTGAATATTACTATCACTTACTCCATCCAACAATAACAAAATACACATTCTTCTCATGCTTACATGAAACATTCATTGAGAGTCTCATCTGGGTCATAAAATATACCTTACCAAATCTAAAGTCATAGAAAATATATGAAGTATGGTTGGCTACAGTGGAATTAAACTAGGAGTAAATAACAAAATGGTAGATGCACAATCACAAAATATTTGATGATGAAATAACATAGTTCTATATAACACATAGTCAAAACATAAGATGAATTATAATAACTAATTAAAACTAAAAATATATTTTATGAAAATTTGTGTGATGCAGCTAAACAATTAAACCATATATATTTTATATATTATAAAAGTAGAAGAATATGAAATCAACAATGTAAATTGGAGCATTAAAGCCCTAGTGAAATAAATAAAATTTAAGCCAAAAGTAGGGAGAAGAGAGTTATAATAAAATGTACAGCTACCATAAATGAAATTAAAACCTGGAAAACACTAGAGAACATCAGTGAAACTAAAACCTGTTTCTTTAGAAAGATCAATAAACCTGACACACGACCAGGCAGATTAAAAAAGTAAAAGATAAGAGAACCAACAAATTACCAATAAAAAAATTGAAAAAGGGGTCATCATTACTAATCCCCATGAATATTAATAAGATAATAAAGAAATATACTGAACATCTCTATATCTACAAATTGAAAGATTAATATTTTTTCTTTTTTGGGAGAACAGAGTCTTGCTATGTTGCCCAGGCTGGTCTCAAACTCCTGGGCTCAAACTATCCTCACACTTCTGCTTCCCTAAGTTCTAGGGTGTCAGGCATGAAACACCATGCCTGGCTCAAATTTGATAATTTTGATGAAATTGAGAGATACATTAAAGGAAATATATTGCCAAAACTAACACATGAGTACTACCAGTCTTACTAGGCCTATCACGTTAATTACACTGAAACAATAATTAAAAACCTAACAAAAATAAATCACCAAGCCCAGATAATTTCACCAGTGAATTCTATAAAACTATTAAAGAGAAAATAGAAACTCTCTCCAAACTATTCCAGAAAATACAAGCAGAGGAAACACTTCTTCACTAATCCTATAAAGCCAGCAATACCTTAATATGAAAAACAGAAAAAGACATTGAAAGGAAACTATAGACCAATGTTTCTAATGAACACAAATGCAAAAATCTTCAAGAATGTATTAGCTAATTGAATCAAAACTGTTTCAAAAGAATTACACACCATGGCCATTGAGATTCCTTCTAGGTATGAAAGGCTGAATTGACATTTGAAAATCAATTTATATAATCCAACTGATCAAAGAGTAAACACAAAAAAGCTATATTATTACATCAAGTGGAGAAAAAGCATTTAACAAAATCCAACATGGGAACAGCTTTCAGAAATCTAATAATAGAGAAGTTGATAAAAATATACAAGAAACTTACAGGTAACATCATACTTAATGGTGTGAAACTAGACTCTATCCTAAGATCAGGAACAAAAAAAAGATGTGCCTCTCACTAACCACTATTCAGTAGTGTACTGAAATTCCTAGACCATGCAATAAGACAATATAGGAAAGCAAATAGTGTGTGTGTAGGAAAGAAAGAAATACAACTGTCCTTTCCATAGATGACATGAGCACCTGTGTAGAAAATCTCTCAAAACTGACAAAACCTCCCTCCCAAAGACATGTAAACAATAGCAAAGGAATGAATAAAAGTCTGCTGGAACCAATCAGCAATTACAGCAAAGTTGTAGAACACAGGGTTAGTACACAATAGCCCATTGATTTTCCATGCACCAGCAATGAACCATTGGAATTTGAAATAAAAAACATAGCACTATTCATGATGGCACCATGAAAGGGAAATACTTGGATGTAATTCTAACCAAATATACACAAGATCTAAATATGGAAAACTACTAAACTTTGGTACAAGAAACTAAATATTTACATAAATGGAGGCATATTTTGTGACATGGATAAAAAACTCAATATATTTGGGATGTATACGCTTCCTATATTTATCAACACAAGACAAGCCAAAATTCAAGTAAGCATTTTATTAATATTGACAAAATGTTTCTAAAGTTTGTGTGGAAAGGCAAAAGACCTAAAATAGCCTACACAATGACAGAGAAGAACAAAGTTAGAGGCCTGACATCCCCAAGTTCAAAACTTTCTATAAAGCTATAGTATTCATGACAAAGTTTTATTAATAAAAGAAAAGACACATAAACCAATTGTTTTTTTCCCCCAAGATGGCAGATTAGGGGCTTTTAGTGTGCCTTAGCCACTTGGAAATAGCAAGATATATATAAAGATTAAGTCCATAAGCATTTCAAGAAGGAAAACAGGAATCCACCAGAACCATGGACACTCCAAATCCCTGGTAGGAGAATGTGGACAAACAGCCCACATGGTGGGATCTGGCTGATAAAGGTGAGTGAAGCCCCAGTACATGAGAGAGGCAGAGAGTCCCCTCTGTTACTCACCTTTCCACTAGGGCTGCTCTAGGAAGAGCGCTTTGTTTCTCCTAAGCCCTTCAGCTAACTTGAGGAATGGCTTGGAGACACTGAGAGGGAAAGTAATGGGAAAAGCTGCAGAAATTTTCCTCCACCCAGGACCAAGAGAAGGATACCATTTTTAATCCAGGTGCATATAAGGTAAGTTGTTATTTGGTTACCTGGCAGCATAAACTCAAAGGCATTTATTCTAATGTCTGAGATTTGAGCACTTGCTTTAGAGCAAGGTAAGGAACACCAAAGCCAGAAATGTGGAAAGTGCCTCAACAATAGGCACTGGAATTGTGCTCTCCCCCATCAGAAGACTGTGGTAGGAGGAAAGCTACTACAACCGTGGCTTCTAAAGGATGACTTGTAGCCAAGGGCAGCATGGTGAGCTGGAACCAGTTTGTATGTGTTATTGCTGGATGGCCCAGCCTGCTTACCTAGATTGTAGAGCAGCAGGACTCTCGGTGCTTCATGCCCTGGCAGAACTCCCAACATTCAAAGCACCCCCGTGCCTGAATCAACAGCCTGAGTCACCCCACCTTTCCTGTGCATGGATCCCGGTGAAAGGGGGCCCTCTCCATTTCATGCCTAGTCATATCTCTAGGCATCTGGGGCATCCCTTCTCCTGGATTAGGAATTTAGGCTGCCTCCCCATCTCCATGCAGAAATCTTGGGGCCAAGGAGGTTTCTCAGCTCCACACCTAGTCACACCTTTGGGTGTTTGGTGGCCACTCCCTGGATTCTCCCTCTGCTCTCTACCTGTGCCTGCCATCAGGAGACCTGTAGGCAGGGCTACCCAGTCCAGATTTTCCCATCTTGCACCCACCGCACTCTGGGGCTGAGCAGAAAGCTTAGACACCTGTGTGACATATGGGTCAGCCTATTGCCTGAGACAATAGAGAGCTTCTCCCAGTAAATAAGGAGTAAGTGAACACTTAGCTGTGTTGGCCTTAGCTGACTCTTACCCATAATCATTATCTACCAGCTTGTAGGTAAAACCACACAGTCCAATATAAAATCTGCTGACAGAGTGTATAGGGCTATAGAAAAAAAGCCAAAAGACCCTCTCCAACATTCTCTAGAATTGCATCTGCTAGGGAGGGAGGAAAGAGGAAAGGGGAAACAATAATATTATAGAGAGAGAAAGAAAATGAAAAAAAAAGTTCTATTCACATGAAAATAATTACAAATAGTAGAAGTGTCAGCATCTCCAGATGAGAAGAGACCAGCACAAAAATTCTGGCACCTGCAAAATATAAATGTAGTGACACCACTGAAGAATTACGTTAGCTTTCCAGCAGACACCTAGCCAAAATGGAAACTCAGGGATGACAGATAAGAAATTTAAAGGATGGATTGCAAGGAAGGACAAGAAGATCCCAAACAAGGTTCAGTGTAAACACCAATAAACCTCTGAAGTAATTCAGGAAATGAAGAAAGAGTTAATCATTATTTAAAAAAAAATCTATAGAGCTTCTGGATTGAAAACCTCAGTTAAGAAATTTCAAAATACAATTGAGTATTTTATCAATACATTTCATCAAGCAGAAGAAAGAATTTCAGAGCTTGAAGACAAGTCTTTCAAACTAACTTAGTTAGACAAAAATAAAGAAAAAATAATTTTTAAAAATGAACAAAGTATTTGAGAAATATGGAATTATGTAAATAAAGCTAATCTATGAATTTTTCCATTCCCAAGAGAGATGGAAAAACTAAAGACACCCTTCAAAACACATTTGAGTGAACAATTCAAGAAAATTGCCTTAGTCTTACTAGAAAGGTGGACATAGAGATATAGGAAATTTAGAGAACACTTGCAAAATATAATACAATATTAGCATCATCAATGCCTATAGACACCTGACTGCCCAAGTCAAAAAAAAAAAAAAAATTTAACGGCAGCTAGAGAAAAAGGTCAAATCATGTACAAGGGAACTCCATCAGGCTAACATCAGACTTCTCAGCAGAAATTTTACAAGCCAAGAGAGATTAGCAGCCTGTTTTCAGCTTTCCTAAAGAAAAGAAATTCCAACCAAGAATTCAATATCATTCCAAACAAAGCTTTGTAAGTGAAGGAAAAATAAAATCTTTTCCAGACAAACAAGCACTAAGGGAACTTGTTACCACTATACCACCTTTATAAGATGTATTAAGGGAGTTATAAATATGGAAATGAAAGAATGATACCTACCACCACAAAACACACTTATGTATATAACACACTAGAGACCCCATAAAGCAACCACACAATAGAAACTACAATGCAACCAGCTAACAACATCATGATAGGATTGAAACCTCACATATCAATATTACCCTTGAATGTAAATGGTCTATAAGTTCCACCTAAAAGTCACAGAACGGCAAGGTGGATAAAAAAAAAGACCCATATTTTGCTGTCTTCGAGAGTTTACTATTCTTTCATCTAATAAAACGGACATTAACCAATAATATTAAAATGGACAAAGGGCATTATATAATGATAAAGGGTTCAATTCAACAATAAGTCATGACTATGCTGAATATATACACACCCAACAACCAAGCACTATACTCATAAAACAAGTTCTTCCATACATATGAAAGACTTAGCCACACAGTAACAGTGTGGTCTTCAATACCCTACTGACAGCATTACACAGATCATCAAGGCAGAAAACTGGTGAAAAAGCTATGGATTTGAATTTGATACTTGACCTAATAAATATTTAAGAATACTCCACCCATCAACTAACCATAATATATATTATTCTCATCTGCTCACATAGTATATTCCAGTATAGACCACATGCTCAGTCGTAAAGCAAGTTTCAATAAATTTTTTAAAAATAAAAATTATACTAAGCATACTGTCTGATTACAGTGGTGTAAAACTAAAAATCAATACCAAGAAGATCTCTCAAATCACACAGTTACATGGAAATTAAACAACCTGCTCCTGAATGACTTTTGGGTAAGCCACAAAATTAAGGTAGAAATCAAAAAATTCTTTGAAATAAAGTAAAACAAGTTCATCATACCAAAATCTATAGGATACAACAAAAGCAGTTTTAAGAGGAAAGTTTATAGAGATAAATGCCTACATCAAAAATTTAAAAAGTCTAAAAGTAACAATCTAACATCATGCCTTGGAGGACTAGAAAAACAAAAGAAAAATAACCTAAAATTAGCAAAATAAAAGACATAACTAACATCAGAACAGAAGTGAATGAAATTGAAAACTAAAATTTATATAAAGAATGAATCTATAAGTTTGCCTTTATAAAGGACAAACAAGATCAATAACTGCTAGCTAGATTAACAAAAACAAATGACAGAAGATCCAAATAAGGACAATCAGAAACAACAAAGGTGACATTACCACTGATACCACAGAAATACAAAAAATTCTAAAAGAGTATTATGACCACCTCTATGCATACGAACTAGAAGACCTGGAGAAAATGGACAAATTTCTCATAAAACACATTTACTTAAAATTAAATGAGGAAGAAATTGAAACCCTGGACAGATCAATATCTACTTCCAAAATTGAATCAGTAATGAAAACCTACTAACCAACAAGGTCTTGGAACAGATGAACTCACAGTTGAATTTTACCAGATGTACAACAAAGACCTTGTACCAATTATACTACAACTTCTACTAAAACTATTCCAAAAGATCAAAGAAGAAGGGAGTCCTCTGTAACTCATGAAGCTAGCATCATCCTGATACTAAAATCTGGCAAAGAAACAATGTCAAAGAAAATCTATAGGCCAATAGTGCTAAGAACATAGAAACATTCTCAAAAAATTAAAACAAAAACAACAACAACAACAACAAAGAAAACTAAATCTACCAGTACATCAAAAACAATTCACTATCATCAAATAGGCTTCATTCCTGGGATACAAGGTTATTTCAACATACACAAACCTATAAATGCAATTCATGACATAAACAGAATTAAAAACACAAACCACATAATTATCTTAATAGATGTGAAATAAAGATTTTGATAAAATCTAACATTACTTCATGATAGACTCTCAATGAACTAAGTGTTAAAGAAATACACCACAAAATGATAAGACCCATCTATGACAATCCCACAGCCAACATCATCCTAAATGCGCAAAAGTTGGAAGCATTCTTTTTGAGAACTGGATGAAGGCAAGGATTTTACTCACACCACTCCTATTCAGCATGGTACTGGAAGTCCTAGCCAGAGCAATCAGGAAAGAGAAATAAGTAAAAGGCAGCCACATAGGAAAAGAAGAAGTCAAACTATCTCTCTTCACTAACAATGTGATTTTATACCTAGAAAACACTAAAGACTCTGCCAACAGCCTTCAGGAATTGATCAATGACTTTAGTAAAGTTTCAGAATAAAAAATCAATTTATGAAAATTAGTAGCACTTATATGCACCAATCAAGTTTACGATGAGAGTAAAATCAAGAAAATAAGTCCATTTGTAATAGACACACACACACACAAAATCCCAGGAATACATCTTACCAAGAAGGTAAAAGTTCTCTACAAGGAGAACTACTAAACACTGCTAAAAGAAAACACAGATGACATAAATGATTTAAAAGGCATTCTATATTCATGGACAGGAATAATCAATATTGTTAAAATGTCCATAATTCCCAAAGCAATCTGTAGATTCAATGCTATTTCTATCAAACTGCCAAATACATTTTCACAGAATTACCATATAACCTATTCTAAAACTTACACAGAACCAAAAAGATCCTCAATAACCAAAGCAATCCTAAGCAAAATAAATAAAGCCAGAGGCATCACATTACTCAACTTTATACTATCAGGTTGCAGTAACCAAAACATCATGGTACTGTTACAAAAACAGACACAGAGACCAATGGAACATAAAAGATGTGTTAGTTCGTTTTCATACTGCTATAAAGAACTGCCCAAGATTGGGTAATTTACAAAGGAAAGAGATTTAATTGACTCACAGTTCAGCATCACTGGGGAGACTTCAGGAAACTTACAATCATGGGAAAGGTAAAGGAGAAGCAAGGTGCCTTCTTTGCACGGCAGAAGGAAGAAGTGCAGACCCAAGGAGGAAGAGCCCCGTATAAAACCATCAAATCTCATGAGAACTCACTCACTATCATGAGAAGAGCATGGGAGAAACTGCCCCCATGATTCAATTACCTCCACCTGGTGTCTCCCTTGACATTTGGGGATTACAATTTAATCCCCAAAGATTTGGGTAGGGACTCAAAGCCTAACCATATCATTCTGCCCCATGCCACTCCCAAATCTCATCTCCTCACATTTCAAAACACAATCACACCTTTCCAATAGTCACCCAAAGTCTTAGCTCATTTCAGCATTAACCAAAAGTCCAAGTCCAAACTCTCATCTGAGATAAGACAAGTCTCTTTCACCTATGAGCCTGTAAAATCAAAAGCAAGTTAGTTACATCCTACAGGCCCCAGGCAAGTCCAAAGTCCAGTGGGGCAGTCAAATCTTGAAGCTTCAAAATAATCTACTTTGACTCCATGTCTCACATCCAGGTCACAATGATGGCAAGAAGTGGCCTTCTATGGCCTTTGGCAGCTCTTTCCTTGTGGCATTGCAGGGTACATTCTGCCTCCCACTGGCTTTCACAGGCTGGCATTGAGTGTCTGCAACTTTTCCAGGTGCACAGAGCCAGCTGCCAGTGGGTCTACCATTCTGGGGTCTGGAAGATTTTGGCCCTCTTTTTACAGCTCCACTAGACAATGCCCAGCAAGAATTCTTTGCGGAAGCTTCTACCCTATATTTCCCTTCCTCACTACTCTAGCAGATGTTCTCCAGGAGGGCTTAATCCCTGCAGCTGACTTCCTTCTGGACATCCAGTTGTTTCCATACATTCTCCTAAATCTAGGTGAAGGTTCCCAAATCTCAAATTCTTGACTTCTGTGCACCTGCACACTCAATGCAATGTGTGAGCCACCAAAGCTTGGGGCTTCCTTCCTCTGATGCAACAGCCTGAGTTGTATGTTGGCTGCTTTTAGCCACTGCTGGGACACAGGGCACCAAGTCCTGAGACCGCACAAAGGAGCAAGGCTCTTAGCCCTGCCCATGAAACCATTTTATTCTACTAGGCCTCTGGGCTTGTGATGGAAGGGGCTGCCATGAAGACCTCTGACATGTCCTGGAGATATTTTCCCCATTGTCTTTGTGATTAACATTTGGCTCCTCATTACTTATGCAAATTTTTGCAGCCTGCTTGAATTTTTTCTCAGAAAATAGGGTTCTCTTTTGTATCAAACTGTCAGTCTGCAAAATTTCAAAATTTCTATGCTGTTTCCCTTTTAATAAATTTGAATTCCAAATCATCTTTTTTTGAATGCATAAAACTGAATGCTTTTGAGAGAACCAAAGTCACATTCTGAATGCTTTGCTGTTTAGAAATCTCTTCTGCCAGATACCCTAAATTATCTTTCTCAAGTTCAAAGTTCTGCAGATCTCTAGGTCAGGGAAAAATGCTTCCAGTCGCTTTGCTAAAGTATGACAAGAATCCCTTTGCTCCAGTTTCCAACAAGTTCCTTACCTCCATCTGAGACCACTTCAGCCTGGACTTCATTGTCCATATCACTATCAGTATTTTGGTCGTAGCCATTCAACAAGTCTCTAGAAAGTTCCAAACTTTTCCATATCTTTCTGTTTTCTTCTGAGCCCTCCAAGCTGTTCCTACCTCTGCCTCTTATCCAGTTCCAAAGTCGCTTGCACATATTCCAGTATCTTTATAGCAGCGCCCCACTCTCTGTGACACTAATTTACTATATTTGCCCATTTTCATACTGCTATAAAGAATGGCCTGATATTGGGTATTTTATAAAGGAAAGAGGTTTAAATGACTCACAGTTCACCATGACTGGAGAGGCCTCAGGAAACTTAAAAATATTGCAGAAAACAAAGGGGAAAAAAGGCACCTTATTCACAAAGTGGCAGGAAGGAGAAGTGTCACCTTAATATGGTTTGGCTGTGTCCCCACCCAAATCTCATCTTAAATTTTTACGTGCTGTGGGAGGGACCCAGTGGGAAATAAATGAATCATGTGGGTTGGTCCTTCCTGTGCTGTTCTTGTGCAAATGAATAAGTCTCATGTGATCTGATGGTTTTAAAAATGGGAGTTTCCCCAAACAAGCTCTCTCTCTTTTTGCCTGCTGTCATTCATGTAAGACATGATTTTCTCCACTTTGCCTTCCACTATGATTGGGAGGATTCCCCAGCCATGTGGAACTGTAGTCCATTAAACCTCCTTCTTTTGTAAATTGCCCAGTTTCTGGCATGTAATAAAAATGGGCTAATACATGTTTGAAGTGGGAAGGGCCCCTTATAAGACCTTCAGGTCTCATGAGAACTCACCCACTATCATAAAAACAGCATGAGAATAACCACCCCCATGATTCAATTACTTCCTCCTGGCCTCTCCCTTGACACATGGGAATTATGGGGATTATTGGGATTACAATTTAAAATGAGATTTAGAGGGTATACAAAGCCTAACCATATCAAAAGAGAACACAGATATAAAGCTGCATGCATACAGTAACTTAATCTTCAATAAAGTTGATGAAATTAAGCAAGGGAAAAAGGACTCCCTATTCAATAAGTGGTTCTGGGACAGCTGGCTAGCCATTTTCAGGAGAATGAAACTGAAACTCCACTTTTCATCATATACAAAAATTAACTCAAGATGGACTAAACATTGAATTTAAGATTTTAAAATATAAGAATCCTAGAAGACCTAGAAAACACAATTCTGTAAGTTCAGCCTTGGGAAAGAATTTAGGACTATTAATTACCTCAAAAATAATTGCAACAAAAACAAAAATTTAACAAATGGAACCTAATTAAACTAAGAGCTTCTTCACAGCAAAAAGAAACTACCAACAAACAACCTACAGAATGAGAGAACATATTCGCAAACTTCTTCTGACGAAGGTCTAATATCTAGAATCTATAAGAAAGTTCAACCATTGAAGAAGCCAAAAACTAATAACTCCTTTAAAATGTGGGCAAAATACATGAACAGACACATCAAAAGGAGACATACACACAGCCAACAAACATATGATAAAATGTACCACATCACTAACCATCAGCAAAATGCTAATCAAAGCCACAGGAGATATTTTATACCAGTCAGTGACTATGATTAAAAAGTTAAATACAATATATGTTGACAAGGTTGCAGAGAAAATAAAACACTTATTCACTGTTTTGGGGAATGTTAATTAGTTCAGCCACTGTGGAAACAGAAGATTTCCTTCCTTCCTTCCTTATATATTCTGCATTTACTTTGTATTATGTGATCAATAATTTTAACTACATTGTCTTTTTATGTTATAGACACAATTTGAAAGATGAACTGTCTTGCACTTTGAAATTGAAAACAAAAATCTCATTGATGTATTTTTAAATATTCTATTCTTTGTGTACTGGTCACAAGACAAACAGATCTAGGTTTGAATTCTGGCTCTTAACGTTTGCTAAATATATTCCTTTTGGGCAGCTTACCTTCTTTGAGACTCAGTTTCCTTATTTGTGAAATAAGAACAAGAAAAATGCCTTTCTTCCAGGTTAGTTTTGAGGTTTAAAAAAGATAATGTTTGAATTCTGCACTTCAGGAGAAGTGCAGCTGGAATTCATGTGGTGGTTAATGTTGGGCACCACCAATTTAATTAGTTTAACCACTTGAGTCCTGCTGAATGAGCCTAGTACATGGGGTTAGTCACTTATCAGTGGGAAAGTATAAGACACATGTGCAGGTATAGCACTATCAGCCAGCAGGTATAGCACTATCAGCCAGCAGGTGATAGTCTGACTTATGCGCTCTGCGCTGCCCACTGGGTGGCAGAGCCAGTTAAGCATTCAGCCATTGAATTTCCTGGCTGTTTAACTGACTCACATACTACTCAGGACAAATTACCCTTGTAAATTTCTTCTGCTAGTTTTTCTTAAATGAATGCATCTTGTTTGTTGGGTTTTTTAAAGGTGGCTTTTCTCCCAGATTTCTATCGGCACTTATTTTACTTTCTTCATTGTCCTTTTAAGAGAAAAACACAAGATCATTGTTGACCCCTGGGAATGTTAAAAAGGAAACTTTAATTGATATTTAATGCCTAGTTGTCACCAAATATAAATATATCATAATACCTTTTAAGTACTGGAAAGTGAATAAGTCTCCAAAATATTTGTTCAACTCTTTCTTATAAGATACCAATTTGGGAAACCTTGGCAGATTCTTTATGTTCCAAAAACCATTTTATTAACAGTTGTTTTGTTAAATAGAGCAGTCACTGGATAATGACTAAATGCTACTTCTACTCACAAGAATATGAAATGTAAAGCCGACTAATATCAGAACAGTTATTAGATATAAATACTAACACAGAGAGTCAAACATTGTGATATATTCAGAAAGATCAGTTTATATTTGCTCAAAGGATTTCCTCTTCTAGAATTGTTAAACCTGTTATAACCAAATAGGTACCATAATAATATGAACATGCAAGAATTAGCATACTTGAGAGCTTGAGGGAAACTGTGAACCCTTAATTTGAACTGAGATACACATTTTATCAATCTTGGCATGTGATAAAAGAATTGAGTCTCATCTATGGGTAATTTTTGTCAAATATAGACAGCTAATTAGAAATAAAGCTTGTGATGATGTGTTAGACCCAAGTACCCTTTCTTTCAGCTCATCATAGAGAAAGACTATTCACAATAATCAGATGAGAAGATTTTATTTCTTGAGTATGATACACAGTCCTTTCAATATTTCTCACTTTCTCATGGAGCTAGAGTAAGGAATTTATAGTAAGAAATGGAGTTTCCCACTTAAAACTGAGACTGATTCAGGTTGATTTTACGATGTTCATGTATCTATACATCAACTGTAGACATTAAAGTTGAGCATCGATACTTCCTGTTCTTTTCTCTTCAGTTTGCTTCCCTGGCCACTTAACATTAAGTGTCATCATTTCACTGACTACAGTGAAAAGTGTGTAGAAGTTGTGTCATTTCCGAAAGCAAGTATTGAATTGTTGGGACTTGATTTTTTCCACCTTTCTTTCCCTGCTCCTTCAACTGGGAAGTCGTTTATTATAGTCGATTTAGTTACAGTATGTGGAGCCACCACTAGCCTGCATCGCTGACTCACTGTCGAGAAAGCCGTTGCCCTGGACATTTTCCAAGTTCACAACAGACTTTAAGTTGTTGAGAAGTAAACTTTGTTGTTACTATTTTTTATACAACAAAGGTTTTGAACCTTTGTGTATGTGTTACTGCAGTATACCTATTCTACTCTAACTGATAAATCGTCCACTCTGTATGAATCTTTTGATAGTGTTGGGGAAAAAAGTAACTTTTCTTTTTACAACAACTGGAAATGTTATTAGAAGATTTCACCATCCTAATTTAATCTGTATTCATTTTAACTTGAAATATAGTTCCTTTTTTTCCATTGTTTAGAACTATCTATACAACCAGTATTTGAGCACATGTCAGATATATTTTCTGAATGCTATTGCTGAAATATCAATCTCCTCTGAATGTGACAGAAAACAGTAATGCTTGACAAGCCATCCTTTGCAACTTAACTTGTATCTACAAGTTGACACAAGATTCTAATTATTTTGTATTTAAAAGCAAATCCTTAGTGATTGCTCAGTAGATTACCTCAATCTTACTATTATTCTCATTCATTTATTACTCACAAATGTTTTATTGAGATTCCATTGTGTGTCAAAATGTGTTTTTGACTTCGGATACAAACAGTGAAAAAGATTGACAGTCTCGAACCATGTGCTTCTGTGACAATTTTGCCTTTGCATACCACAGCTGTGCCAAACCTCTAGAACTCTATGTTAGTGCCAAGAGAAGGAATGCCCGCTATGAGATTACGTAAGTTTAGAAAACATAAAGTCATCTATCCCTCACTTGCCCTTTAAAATATATATTTTTTTTCTATCCACTGCTTCTGTACCCATGGAATTGAAGTATTTTTGATGTTTCAGACATCTGTTAGTGAGAAGGCTTTATGATCAGGAGGGTTAGACCGTGCTTTAGAAAAGTTTCAATATTCGTTAATTTTCTATCATCACAAGTAAAATTAAAATTACAAATCAAGAACTCATGAAGGGCCCACATTTCTATATTTACCTAGTCACTTCCTGACATTCTCCTTCCTGAATTTCATTATATCATAGTATCAAATGGCTTGTAGTCCCCCACAGACATGATAATCTTCCACTTCCATTTGTCTGTGTCTAAGCTATTATCACTCGCTCTATAATTCTTCTTAGCCTGTTATCACCTTATCTTCCCATTCTCATCTTGGGTGTGTTTTCCCAATAGAGGCATTGCTGACACAACCAGGCAGAATTAAGTGTCCTGTTCTATGCTACCATTGTCCTCTTCATATGCCTTCAGCACAACAATATCATATATACAAAACTATTTATTTATCTGTTTGTAAAGCCTTATTAGATTGTAAGCACTTTAGAAAAGGCACTGTTAAAACTGTCTTCAGGCTTTTCAATAAGAAGTATGCTGAGACACCACTATTAGTCAATAAATATTTTTTAGGCACTGCTTGATAAAAGCTCCTGTTGTTTTAAAGGTAAAAAACATATAGATGCAATCAATTCTGAAGACATGATTAGTCATTCATATACAAAAACTCTGACATAACCGAACCACATTTTTTCCTTGACCATGTTCTGGTATACTTTGCAAGAGGCTATGATTAAGGATGGAGAGAATACATATTGAAGTCATAAAATCTGGGGGTTGCATCTATCTTTTTCATATTTTATAACTTTTAGAAAGTCATTTTACATCAGTTTTGTCTTCCGTAAAATAGGAATAATAGTAATAATATCCAACATGCACAACATAACAAATATACTTAACAAATAGTACTTAACACATACTAGTTTATCTTAAGTTTTAGACCAATGTATGTATAGAATACTGAGACATAAAATATTATATAAATTTAACGTTATTAATAGGCTATGTCATGTTAATCTTAATTATATCACATTTGCCTAAACTAAATTCCTTCTAATAATATTTCCTAGAAGTTATTAACAATATAAATAGGTCCATGACAAGCATTTAAATATTCTCCCAGCAAGTGCTCCAATAAACCTTTTAGGTAGCCATTAGCAATGTCATGTCTGTTTGCAAAATAAAATTGCCTTCTATAGGGCTTTAAAAATCATGGCCGGGTGTGGTGGCTCACGCCTGTAATTCTAGCACTTTGGGAGGCCAAGGTGGGCAGATCAACTAAAGTCAGGAGTTCAAGACCATCTTGGCCAACATGGTGAAACCCTGCCTCTACTAAAAATACAAATATTAGCCAGGTGTGGTGGCACATACCTGCAGGCCCAGCTAGTTGGGATGCTGAGGCACTAGAATTGCTTGAACCTAGGAGGCAGAGGTTGCCGTGAGCTGAGATTGCACTGCTGTACTCCAGCCTGGGCGATAGAGCAAAACTCTGTCTCAAAAAAAAAAAAAAATCGCCTATAAATATGAATTATTATGTGTAACTAAAATATTGTCATAATCCTACTTGTTTGAGATTTCTAGGAGAAAAAAAAGTTGAGCCAATTATATATAGTCCAGATGAATTGAAATTATCCTACCTGCCAAATTAGTTGGGATACTTTTATTTATTTATTTTTTTAGCCTCCGTAAAATGTTCCAAGTGGCAGTTTTAGTACCTGACATTTGATTCAAGCTACTTTATCTTCCCATTTTTTTCTTGCCTGACTCAAAATCACATTTCAGGTGCTTTTAACATGTGTAAAGATCCCATTAAAACCCACTTATATGATAAGACTGTCCATTATTGGCCTCCAGAGACCCTAGGAAAACTCATTCATTCATTCATTCATTCATTCATTTCTCAATTCAATAAATATTTGTTGAACATCAATTGTATGACGCATGCTGATTTAGGTAT
This sequence comes from Hylobates moloch, assembly GCF_009828535.3. Classification (NCBI taxonomy): domain Eukaryota; kingdom Metazoa; phylum Chordata; class Mammalia; order Primates; family Hylobatidae; genus Hylobates; species Hylobates moloch. The sequence continues at coordinate 117,747,349 of NW_026652279.1, forward strand.
TTAAGAGAGATTTGTAAATGAAACTGATCTTCCTTCTGCAGTTTACATTCTGAAACATCTCTATTTCTTTACTCACTTGATAGTATTTTGTTCTTCTGCCTACTAACATAATTATGATACTGTAATTCTATTGCTGTTGTATTTCCTGAGCTACTCACTAGGTGGCTGCAGCATGCCCCTGTTGCTATGAATAATAGCTTGAAGCCATAAGGAGATTGAAAAATGTTTCCAAATGTTGGTTCCCATAGCTGAACCATTCCTTACAAAGAAGCTATTTTCTTAAATAATATTTAGGATTTTCAGAAGAAGAACTGATCTCAATAAAGAAAGATGTATATATTTATAACCTTCTATTAATTATCCTACCCCCACTTTCTTTCTAAAATTCATTGGCACTTGATGAATGTGAATTTGGGGTTAACATAGTCTTGGAGGTATCAGAAGAAACCTGTCATGGGAGCTGGAACCACTACTTCTTGGAACTTAGATGTGGGTTGTAATAATCGCCTATTGTGATAGAGTCTTTTGGTAATTTAAGTTTTGCTTTTTTTTTCCTCTTTAGATGTCCATGGCCTACATTCTCCACTGAGTTTGCAAGGAATGTCAGAATAACTCAGGACAGGGTTTAAGATCTATATATGTGGTACTCCAAGCTCTAGGCAAGTGAGAAAAGTCAGGATGATAGTTTCAGTGCCCTAAAATATCCCAAGAGAGTTAGGTCATCCAGGAGCTAGTAGCCTAAACTTGGCACCTGCCAAGTTTTACAATTATATGTAATACATATTGGTACACTTCGATAAAAAGACAGGATATTCATAATGTAATGGTTGTACTAGCTACCTATTGCTGTATAACAAATTATTTCAAATCATAATGACCCAAAACAATAATTGTCACTTATTATCTCAGATAGTATCTGTTGTTCAAATACTTTGGAGCAGTTCATGGTTGTGGCTCAGTATCCTAATGCAGCTGGAGACTTGACTGAGGATAATGAAACTTCTCCAAGTTGGCTTACTCACAAGTCTTTGGCAGCTGGCGTATACTTGCCATGTGGACTTCTTCATATTGCTTCTTGAGTGTTTTATTGACATGGCAACTGGTTTCTGTCAAAGTAAATAATTCAAGATACAATGCTTTTTATGACCTAGCCTTGGAAGTCACATACCATCTTTTTCTTAATTCCCTACAGGTTATGCATATTACATCTCTTCATTGTGAGAAGGTGTATATGAGACCACAAGTAAATAAGAGGTGAAAATTACTAATGGCCATCTCGTAAGCTTGTTATCTCAATTGTGATGCCATTTTTTTCCCACTATCATCACCATTAACAATAAGGTATTCATGAAAATGGCATTACTCATAGTGTCAACAATGTGTATTGGTCAAATGGAATAAAAACTATTAGTCATCCCTTCTTTACTTTAATTATTGAATCAGATAAAGCTTTCAAGCAACCTTGAATCATGTCAGCCCTACCTCTTATCCCAGTTAATGCTACAATGACCAACTCTTCATAGGTTTTGGCCAGCTTTACACTTGATAAATTTTACAGTGCCTCACCTTTTATTTGCATCACAAAATTCTTACTTTATAGAATCACAAAACTTCAGCTTTGCTTTCTTCAATAATACTATGCCATGCCCAAGGAAAAGTGAAGAGCAATATGAATGTGTAACTCAGAATTTGAGAGAGTAAATGCACATGGCTTTATCCTTGAAATGTGAGAGTCAGATTTATATGAATAAATGCTTTCTCCTTTTGTTCTTCCAGGTAAATATTTATGAAATGTTTTTCTGTGAATTTCAGAAACTAACCTGAGATCAAGCCTGAGTTTACTATAACATATGCCAATTCAGGCTACATGCATTAGTAGATGCTTTTGGAAATGGGGCACTAATTTATCCAGTGTGTTGGTTTCTAACAGTTCATAGATGAATCCATCTCCACTAATTGTCTGCAATAGAGAAGGATCCCTTACCCAAAACTACGTCCCTCATTTGAGCATATTGCATCCATTGAATTCAGGGCCACAGTGGCCCACAACTTTGCCTGATATGGAAAAATTGTGAAAAGGTATTACAGCTCCAGAGCTCACTATTAGATCAGCTGAGACCTCTGTTGCAACTGCATTAGAGTTTAAATACTCTTTTTATCCAATCCTCATTTGTTAAGCAATTCTTAATGAAACTCTTGCATGCAAGTTTCAGAGTTTAAATATCCTGTTTCCAGAGAACACCACCTATGACATTTTTTTACCAAGACTAGTGCAATGATGCAGACTCTTATAGGAAACTGGATCCCCTACTGGGCAGCTGGCAATGAGAATATCACCTCTAATGGAGTAAGAGCACTGGTAGATTCTAGCATGTAATTGTTTTGAAATTGTTAAAACGTTTACTGGAGATGAAGTAGGACAGAATATCTGTGGAAGGGAATGTGATCAAATGTAAACAATCTCGGGATTTTGAGAGGTATAAGAGAAATCATAATTAGAAGAATATGCCATCTAATGGCTACTGAATTTATGGTATTTATGTAAGACAAGAGTAGGCTGAAGAAAATAAATTATCAATAAAATAAATTACCAATATAAGGAAAAGCATAAATAACAAAGGACCTTTTTGGTAATATATAAAGAAACTTATCTCCTGTAGCCAGAGTCTGGAAAAAGCTGAAAACCAAGCCCAAGACTTAATTATAAGAGAAACATTGCTTCAGATAAGTTGATTCTCAATCACAAAGTTTTTAATGTATTTTTATGGAAAGGGCCTCAATGCAAAAGAATTATAGGGTGAGGACTTAATGGTGAATGAAGCTAAAAATATTCCATCCCCAGTTTTTGATCATTCTGGGCCTATAGAAGCAGTTATGTTCTCCTTGTTAAAGTCTAGTAAGCCCTTTTTCTCTTAAAGACATGTAAAGGCATCTGTCTTAAAGAACAACATACATCTTCCTTAAGATCTAACTTTAACTCTTCTTTGGAAACAACATAAATACCCCATGCCAGTTGCTATATATCTGAATCAAGAAAGTGCTTGGACTACTAACAGAAGAAAGTGATTAGCCAAAGGAGTTGGAGTACCAAGTCAACATGTGTTAGCAGAAGCTTGGGGACTATGTATGTGACTGAATCCTGAAATTACTCAATCAAAGAGAATAGATTTTAAAGTTGAACAGGGAGAGTTTGAAATATGTGGATAGCCTATCCTGATACAGAATTTAATACCCTGGTAAACACCCTGAAAAACAGTGAAAATATGTTACTATGTTGACACTTGGAATCTTGGGAAAAGTGATGACCCGTAGTAAGTGAAAGGAGAAGAAAAAGATCACAAACATGAGCATACTCATGGGTATGTATTATATAAGGTGAGAAAACTCATTAGTTGATGTTTTCTTTTGGAAGTTTCAAAGGATGCTCTGTGTACACCAAAGCAATAAGGATGCATTGGTAATAATTTCACTAGTATCATTAAGCTCAATTGTCATTGTTCTCTTTTGATTAGCGCTAAATGTAGGAGATAGCATTATAGAACTGGACGCAGTGATTACAAAGGACATGGTAGCATTCTAAAATATTAGAGGTCAGATAGATATGCTTAACTATTAAAGTTAAGGAGATTACAATTATTGTAAAGATTGGGATTCAGTGGTCTTGACGTATGGAGAGCAAGAGATGATTAACAGAACATGGCTTCCCAGGATCAAGGTACATTGGCTTTCATAAGAAGCCTGTTAAATCTATATAGCAAAAGCATTCCAGGATGGATGATCAGAAAGCTGAGGGAAGCCACTCCTAAAAGGAGTCAACTCTCTTCTCTGGTTTCCAGTTTATGTTTGAACTTCTCAGATCCAGAAACGGTTGACAGAAGAAAAGGATGGGACCCTATATGAATAAAGAATCATGCACAGTGGCATGTATACATGGTAATGATTTCTCAGTCATTCCCCAAAGAACATATGGACATTCACTTAGCTAACTGTGCCCAAAGGAAAGGGAAATATCCATACATGTTTAAGAACTATGGACAGAGTCCAGTTTGACATTGATAACCTTGAATGCAAATCATCATTATGATTCTTTTATTAGAATGAGAGTCAATTAGAGGCCAAAAATTAAATGGATTCATAGTCCAAATCCAGGTCATAAGGCACATAGTGGTCCATAGATTTGTGTGTATGTATTTTACATGACAAAAATTTCCGGAGGACAAACACCAGGCATCTCATTTCTGCATTCCTGTTCTGTTTATATAGGTAAAATTAGCTTTCTTCTGCAAAATGTTAACATTGGATCAGATTATATACAATATATAGCTCATGTCTAAAAGATCTAAATACTGTTAATAGTCTAGATTTGGTGTTTATAGCAACTACAAAAACTCATTACTTGAAATTACAAAGTCATGGTGACACTGCATCTATTTATGGTACATCTTTCTGGAAATATATTCAAGAAACAAAATCAATTTGCAGATCTTGATTGGAGAAATTGAATTCATTACAGGGTGATGAGAAGGCAGCAGTAATAGGGAAGATTGAGGAGAGTACCACTTATTTGTTTAAGTGGGTAATAAATGGAAAGAATAGAAAAGCTTTATAAAACCTTAAAGAATATAGGTTTTCTACATGGATTGTTGTAGAAAAATAGGCATGAAAATGGAAGTTCTTAGACCTATAAAGTAGGGGATGCTTTAGCAGGTAGCATATATAAAAATATGTGTTTCTGAACAAGAGATGTAGGATTTAAAACAGTATAATAAGTTTAATAAATTAACATATGATTGACAAAAAAGAATATATGATCACACACTTAAACTTTATTGTGAGTATTGCAAGATGGGAATCAAATAGATATCTTTTGCTGTGAGAGTTAGGGTGAATACTGGAAAGTATGAATAATGAATATGATTAGATCTGTAATTTCTAATACCATTTCTTGATTTATTAATTGCAGAATGTATGCTAGGAGTTAATGTAATGATATTGATATGTCGTTATAACATAAATGTAAACTAATTTTTAACTTGAAATTATTTTTAATTTAGCTTTCCATTTAATTCAAATGATATAATGATGCTTAGTCCTGAAATGAGAGAACTAGAGGAGAATTAAAGAAGATTTCCAGGTAAAAAAACTTTACATAACTCTTTTTCCCAAAACTTTCAAGATATTTGAAACATTATTTGGAAGCATTTTGTTTTCAAAATTTTTACTACTCCATAAATGACTTAAATAGTATGTGATAAAGGTAACATATAAGACTCATAAGAAAACTATATAATTCAGTTATAAAATTTAATTATAAAAACAAGTATATTTTATTTTCTTTTTGTTTGAAAACACATTTATGTGATGCATCTATATATATATTACATATATATACATATATACACATATACATATATATGATCCTCTTTGTTAATCATCAGAAATAATATTACAGTGGTATATTAGTGAGTGTTTGCAATTACCTCAAGTATTGCTATAAAGAAATACTTGAGACTGGGTAGTTTATAAAGAAAATATGTTTAATTGTCTCATGGTTCCGCTGTGCAGGAAGCATGATGCTGGCATCTACTTGGCTTCTGGGGAGGCCTCAGGAAACTTAATCATGGCTGAAGGCAGAGGGGGAGTGATCATTTACATGGCTAGAGCAGGAGAAAGAGAGCCATAGGAGGGAGATGCTACACACTTTTAAATGATCAGATATTGTAAGAACTCATGTTTGTCAAAGATCAGATGGCTGTAGATGTGTAGCATTGTATCTGAGTCCTCTGTTCTGTTCCATTGATCTATATATCTGTTTTGGTACCAGTACCATGCAGTTTTGGTTACTGTGGCCTTGCAATATAGTTTGAAGTCAGGTAGTGTGATGCCTCCAGCTTTGTTCTTTTTGCTTAGGATTGTCTTGGCTATATGGGCTCTGTTTTGGTTCCATATGAAATTTAAAGTAGTTCCTTCTAGTTCTGTGAAGAAAGTCAATGGTAGCCTGATGGGGATGCCCTATTTAATAAATAGTGTTAGGAAAACTGGCTAGCCATATGCAGAAAACTGAAACTGGACCCCTTCCTTGTACCTTATACAAAAATTAACTAAAGATCGATTAAAGACTTAAAGGTAACACCTAAAACCATAAAAACCTAGAAGAAAACCTATGCAATACCATTCAGGGCATAGGCATGGGCAAAGACTTCATGACTAAAACACCAAAAGCAATGGCAACAAAAGCCAAAATTAACAAATGGGATCTGAACATTAAAAGAAACTATCATCAAAGGGAACAGGCTACCTATAGAATGGGAGAAAATTTTTGCAATCTATCCATCTGACAAAGGGCTAATATCCAGAATCTACAAGGAACTTAAATTTACAAGAAGAAAAACAAAAAACCCAATCAAAAAGTGGGCAAAGGATCTGAACAGACACTTCTCAAAAGAATACATTTATGTAGCCAACAAACATATGAAAAAAGCTCATTATCACTGGTCATTAGAGAAATGCAAATCAAAACCACAATGAGCTACCATCTCACGCCAGTTAAAATGGCGATCATTAAAAAGTCAGGAAACAACAGATGCTGGAGAGGTTGTGGAAAAATAGGAATGTTTTTACACTGTTGGTGGGAGTGCAAATTAGTTCAACCATTGTGGAAGACAGTGTGGCAATTCCTCAAGGATCTAGAACCAGAAATACCATTTGACCTAGCAATCCAATTACTGGGTATATACCCAAAGGATTATAAATTATTCTACCATGAAGACACATGAAAATACATGTTTACTGTGGCACTATTCACAATAGCAAAGTCTTGGGACCAACCTAGATGCCCATCAATTATAGACTGGATAAAGGAAATATGGCACATATACAACATGGAATACTATGCAGCCTTTAAAAACGATGGTTTATGTCCTTTGCAGGGACATGGATAAAGCTGGAAACCATCATTCTCAGAAAACTAATACAGGAACAGAAAACCAAACACTGCATGTTCTCACTCACAAGTGGGAGTTGAACAATGAGAACACACGGACACAAGGAAGGGAGTATCACACACCGGGGCCTGTCAGGGAGCGGGAAGCTAGGGGAAGGATACCATTAGGAAAAATACCTAATGTAGATAATGGTTCAATGGGTGCAGCAAACCACCATGGCCCATGTATACCTGTGTATCAAACCTGCACATTCTGCACATGTATCCCAGAACTCAGAGTATATCTATACCTCTATTTTATACTGTACCAAGGGGGAATAGGGCTAATGCTTTTATGAGAACTCCACTATCCTTATCCAATCACCTCCCACCATGCCCCACCTCCAACATAGGATTACAATTCTACATGAGATTTGGTGGGGACACAGACCCAGACCACATCAGGTAGTGGTATAACAATTCTAGTAATTGCTTTATATTTGATATATCAAAGATCAAAATGAAAAGCATTTATAAAAGTTGTTTTCCTTTGAAATATGCAAATGCTATGATTTTCTTTTCATTTTATTAAAAATAAACTTATTCTATGCCTAGGACTACAGCTAACCAGGGAGGTGAAAGATTTCTACAATGATAATTACAAAATATTAGTCAAGGAAATCAGAGACGACACAAACAAATGGATGAATATTTAATGCACATGGATAGGAAGAGCTGATATATTTGAAATGGCAATACTACCCAAATAGCAATTTATAAATTCATTGTTATTCCTGTCAAACATCTAATAACATTCTTCACAGAAATGGCAAAAAAAATAAAAATAAAAACACCTATTTCAAAATTTATATGGAACTCAGAAGGAGCCCAAATGACCAAGGGAATCCTAAGCAAAAAGAACAAAGCTAGAGGTATAACATTACCCAACTTCAAACTATACTATAAGGCTACCATGACCAAAACATCTTGGTATTGATACAGAAACAGTCGCATAGACCAATGGAAAAGAATACAGAGCCCAGTAATAATACCACACACCTACAACTATCTGATCTTTGACAAAGTCAACAAAAACAAGCAATAGGGAAAGGACTCCCAGTTCAATAAATGGGGTACTGGGATAACTAGCTAGCCATACGGAGAAGATTGAAACTGGAACCCTTCCTTATATCACTTACAAAAATCAACTCAAAATGAATTAAATACTTAAATGTGAAACCTAAAACTACTAAAAACCCTGGAAAATAACCTTAGAAATACTATTCTGGGCATTGTACCTGGCAAAGATTTTGTGACAAGCCAAAAACAATTACAACTAAAACAAAAATTGACAAGCGGGATCTTAATAAACTAAAGAGCTTCTACACAGCAACAGAAATTATCGACAAAGTGAACAGACAACCTACAGAATGGGAGAGAATATTTTCAGGCTATGCATCTGATGAATGAAAATCTATAAGGAACTTAAATCAACAAGCAAAAAAACCAACCCATTAGAAAGTGTGTAAATAACATGAACAGACACTTCTCAAAAGAAGACATACCTGCATCCAACAAACAAATGAAAGAGTCCTCAACATCACTAATCAATAGAGAAATTAAAATCAAAACGACAATTAGACACCATCTCCCATGAGTCAGAATGGCTACTATTGAAAAGTCAAAAAAAAAAATAACAGGTGCTGGTGAGATTGTGGAGAAAAATGAATGCTTATACGCTGCTGGTGGGAATGTAAATTAGTTCAGCCATTGTGGAAAAGCAGTTTAGGAATTTCTCAGATAACTGAAAACAGAACTTCCACTCTGCTCAGCAATCCCATTATTGGGTATGTACCCAAAGGAATATAAATCGTTCTAACATAAAGAAAAATGCATGCGTATGTTCAGCACTGCATTATTCACAGTAGCAAAGATATAAAATCAACCTAAATGCTCATCAATATAGATTGGATAAAGAAAATGTGGTACATACACACAATATAATACTATGCAGCCATTAGAAACAAAAACACATACACACACCACTGAGATAATGTCCTTTGCAACAGCATGGATGGATCTGGAGGCCATTCCCTAAGTGAACTGATACAGGAGCAGAAAATCAAATACCACATGTTCTCACTTATGTGTGAGCTAAACATTCAGTACACATGGACACAAAGAAGGTAACAACAAACACTGGGGCCTACCTGAGGCTGTAGTGTGGGAGGAGGGTGAGGACCAATAAACTATGTATCAGGTACTATGCTTATTACCTGGGTGATGAAATAAAATAATCTATACACCAAACCCCAGTGACACACAATTTGCTTGTATAACAAACCTACACATGTACCCCCAAACTTAAAATAGAAGTTAAAATAAATAAATAAAATAAAAATGAAAAACTTGTTATATATAAACAAATTTTAAAATCTTCTTATTTTTGCAATGTTGCAAAGAAGATTCTAAGTAACATGATATGACATGGTAATTTAGAGTAATGTTTTTGAAAACAATAATGCTTTCTATTACATTATTTTAATTTAGTAAGCAAAATATGTTTACTTTGCATATTTTATATTCATATGTATTTGCTTGTACTTTAATAAGACTAAAAACGTTATTACTTTAAAAATAATTTTTATTTTAAGTAACTTTCTTTATAGTAAATAAAAATTACACCAATCACTGGTGCAAAGTAAACATCTTAATAAAGATATATGAAAGCATATGAAATTCCATTTTTTCACATAAGTATATTATAGCAGAAATATTTTAATATTTCATATTTTAGGAACCTTGTAAAATTTGGAAACCTGAAACACTTTCTCTGAATGATAGATTATAGGTGGTATATTTGCAAAAATATTTTTTTATAAAATTAACACTGTAAAAATACATTAACAATATATATGTCTCCATCTTATACATAAAGTTTAAAATATTGGAAATGTCATGTCATTTACATAAAACTGTCAGTCCTAGAATGTATCTGCATGGTTCTAAAAGATACCAAGGAAGACAAGGTAGGGATTGGGGAAGAAGGCATTGTTTCCACCACCTAATTATCTCTTATTTCAGGGAGTGTCTTTTCCTCCAGCTTCTGTAACTCTATCAGACTTCTCTCATTCATTGGCTATTCTTGCTTAGAGTCTCTTTTTGAGACCCTTTCTCCAATGGCTTAATAAAAACATATATATCTGTGTGTGTGTGTATCCCTCTGAAAGATATCACACATTTTTCTGAGCCCCTAAATTGTACCTCCATACATGATTATTACCATGGGTTAAAGTTCCCTATCTCTAGTTGCTTACGGGAAATTTCTATTTGAATATTACACTCTCAACTCAAAAAAGTCTGAAATCCAATTTACAATTTTTCTTCTCAAGCCCACACCTCCTTCTCTTTCAATAGTCTGTTAAATTCAATTCTTTCTTTGAGCAGTCAACACATTCCCTCATTTTAAAAAGCATTTCTTGAACTATTCTCAATGCCACTAATTATTCTAGCAATTTTAATATGGCATTCTGGTTTGCAAAAAGCCATTAATAACTAATGCTTATATAATACCACTAAAATTGTTCAGTATTAATTTGGTGCTAGTAGGATAATGATAGGTAATTTTCTCTCTTAGAGAGTAGGTGAAAACCACAAATCTGCAATGAGTACTTTTGTATAAAAGTGGCAGTTTAATGTAGTTCCAAATCTAAATCATTGATTTAGACATAGATTCAGTAATAGAAGTAGATATTGGAAATTGAAAATTTTATATGCATCAATATAAAAATTCTTGCTATTATATATGCATAAAACTTCAAAATATATTTCATTAATATCCAACTATATATGTCAAACATTCTTCTAAGTGCTGACAGCATTACAAAAAGGTAGAAAATAAATGCCAAAATCTTTGTCCTCATTTAGACAATTTCATATTTCTAGAAATTTTAGGCAAATTTTAAAATTTAATAAATATACTTGTTAGTTTCACTTTTAAGTGTCTATAATTCTAGGGTATATTTTAGTTCTAGCTTATACTGGAAATAATAAAATACCAGAACTAATATTTCAAAATTTTTCGTAGAGACAAGATCTTGCTATGTTGCCAAGGCTGGTCACAAACTCCTCAGTTCAAGTGATCCTCCTGCCTCAGCTTCCCAAAGTGCTGGATTACAGGCATGAGCTACTGCACTTGCTCAAGATTTTTCAAATTAAAAGAACTGTAAATATGTAACATGGATTTTAAGAGAATTTTATCAGACACAAACACAAATATAGTATTAATAAAGTATAACATACATCCAACAGACAGAAATTGTAACAAAATTTTCCAAACATGTATGTGAATAACACTTTTTGATATAATTGTTTACATTAAATCTAAAATATAGTGTGATAAAATTAAACAGAACTTGTGAATATAAATATTTTACTCAAGCCTAAATTTTGTATTGGACCAATGGAATTAAAAAATTAAAGCTGGCTGGGCGCCGTGTCTCATGCCTGTAATTGCAGCACTTTGGGAGGCCGAGGTGGGCGGATCATGAGGTCAAGAGATTGAGACCATCCTGGCCAACATGGTGAAACTCCATCTCTACTAAAAATACAAAAATTAGCCGGGCGTGGTGGCACGCAACTGTAGTCCCAGCTACTCGGGAGGCTGTGGCAGGAGAACCACGTGAACCTGGGAGGCTGATGTTGCAGTGAGCTGAGATCACGCCACTGCACTCCAGCCTGGTGACAGTGTGAGACTCTATCTCAAAAAGAAAAAAAAAAAAATTAAAGCTACAAACTTTTTTATAATGTCCTCATTTGTTTTTATCATATCTTGATAATTTTAGAGTGTACTAAATTAAAAACATAGTAAATGTACTTTTAATAAACTTATAATAAAGAATAGAATAGAATTTTCATTTTTCCATTCATTGTTCAAGTTTATAAAATGATTCTGAATAATAATTACCTAAACAAGAAATCAATAAAAAACAATTTTTGTTATGGATTGTGTTAAAAAAATCCCTTCAATTTTTTTAAACTTAGACAAATAATGGAAACCAAGGTCCTTTAAATTATTTATTATCGAGCAAAGAATATCAAATAATTTCATTAAAACAGGGAATAAACTGGAATTTATTGTGTTTATTTATAAACATATTAAGTTTACTTATAATGATGCAAAGTGTTCAACACCCAAGAAAAATTTATAAATAAATTTATTTATAAAAAGTTTATATAAATATATTTATTTATATGAAACTATTTAAATTTATTTATAAACTTAATAAGAATTATTAAGAATTCTGACATCATCTAAAAGATTAGATGGAAATCTAAACAAAAGATAGCATTCACCAGAACAAATATTTTTGATTCAGAATCTTGGAAATGAAGTGTGTAAAATGTCATGTAAGTTTTTTAGAGTAAATAATACATTTTTTCTTCGGTGTTGAACACTTTGATGCGGTTTTACTGCCCAGCTACTGGGAGTGCTGTCAGGAGGTAGCCTTCCACCGTCAGCCTCTTCAGAATTCACTTTGGTTAAAGGGAGTTATCTCACCCACAGTTGCATCCTTTCAGGGGCAACCCACATCTAATGGATTAAATATCCAAGTAGAAATTGACTCTGAGGGTGTATGATCAAGGGATGCACACATGAGAATAGATAAGAGAAAGGTACTGACTTGGGAGCACTTTCCTGAGATACAGGATTTAAGATTGTGGCAAGGACATCCGGGTGATAGTAGCATTAGAGGGCTTCTGGAAGCACGGAAAAGCTGATGGAGCAAGTTAAATAAAATCTAATGCCTAAATTATCGTGGTAGTCTGCAGATGAATGGAATAAAAGAGTCAAGGCATGGAGCATGGGTATGCTAGAGTGAATATGCTACATGACACCAGGAAACCTACCAGATGTTTGTTTTCCACAGGCAGGCCACAAGAAGATATTATTAGATAGGGCTATCAAATAATATACTGATAAGAAAATGCCAGCATCATTAAGGAGCTCAGTGGCGTCTCCCCCTTTTGGCAAAGACTGATGGTAACAGAGGTTGTAACAGAACCAGGTGCATTGGGAGCAATAAAATGATAATACCAAATACAATAGTAACCAGGTGGTGGTGCTTAATACCAGAAATTAGGTGCATGCAAGTACAACAATGTCTACTCAACTTCTACCCCCAGAAGAAATGGAGGATAGATGATCAGAAGAAGGATCATCTACTTCTTGATGATCCTATTGATGGCAGCGGCAGCCGTCTGTAGTTGCCGCTGCCATCATGCGGGCTGCCGCTGCGCCTGGGAGAGCAACGCCCAACATGGGCCGCTGCCGTCAGCATAAAGTCACAATGCCTTGTCCAGTTTCCAGATCCCAGCCAGTTTTAGACCCAGAACACTGATTGAATGAGAGGCCAGATTCCCAAGAGGAAGAACCCTGTAAAACCACGACGATTGTACATAACGAAACTTCTTTCAGCTTGATCTCAAAGGGACTATAACTATTGACTTGAATAGTGTACACTGGAGAAAAGGTAACTACTTAGTCATTTCTAGGGTTTTTGACACAGGTTCCAAGGTGACTGATAGTCAGATTCAAAGTGCCATCATGGTGCTTGCATTAGAATGATGGCATATAGGAAACAGGTAAGAAACTGTGTCCTGGGTAAGGTCCAACTCATAGGTAATTTAATGTGTTGAGAGAGAGAGATACATCTTGTGGTCACGTTTTGGTCCCTGAAAGTATCATTGAGATAGACATACTTTCTCTAACTCTCACATTAGGTACTTCGTTTATCTGGAAAGGGCTATCATAGTGAGAAAAGGCAGTTACAAGTCTCTGAAAGTGCCCCTCCTATGCAAGCTGAGATAGTAAACAAAAAACATCACTTCTTTGAGAACGGTGTAATATAGAAGTGTGGGTCACCCCTAAGTATCTAAAAGTATCTAAAGAATGAAAAGCTAGTATAGTCCTTGTCATACATTAATTAAATTATTCAGACAATAAAGGACTTTTGCCTCAGTTTCTGGTCTAATTATTAGAAGAAGCCTTCAGCCATTAGTTTTTGCAGGTTTTGCATTAAATTTTGTCTTAAAGCCAGCTTCCTAAAACATTTGGAGATTGGGAAAAGCTAAGAACAGATATATGTCTATATACAGATACCTGAATAGATATATGCTATATGTATATATATATGCATATATATTCAAACTATCTTTAATCTAGTTAAGATAAAAATTATGTGTATAAATATTTCTTTAATAATTTAATAAAAATATCATTTTACTGTATATTAATGAAATACTACTATTTTAATAAATCTGGACTCCTATAATGTGTCTGAAAATTACATGCATTATTGCATTAATTGCAGCACTATTCACAATAACAAAGACATGAAATCAATGTCAGTGTCCATCAGTGGTGGTTTAGATAAGGAATATGTGGTACAAATACACCATGGAATATTATGCAGCCATAAAAAAGAATTAAGTCAAATCTTTTGCAGGAACATGGATGCAGCTGGATGTTATTATCCTAAGCAAATTAATGCAGAAACCAAAAACCAAATAGTGCATGTTGTTCTCGCTTATACTTGGGAGCTAAACATTGACTACTCTTGGACATAAAAATGGCAACAATAGATACTGAAAATGACTTGAGGAAAGAAAGACAGAGAAAAGTTTAAAACTTTAAAAGGATTTAAAAACTAACTTGGGTGCTATGCTTAGTACTTGGGTTATGGGATCTTTCATAGCCCAATCTAAGCATCATAAAATATACCCAGCTAACAAACCTACACATGTACCCACTGAATCTAAAATAGACTTGAAAAATGTATATATTGTTTCAATACAGGGTGGGGTTGCTATTGCAGTAGCTGGATAGGCACTACAACAATAGAAAATGCTTTTTCTGCAAGATCTGCATACATCTCAAAGTCAGGAAGCAAAGGGCTTTTCTAATATGAGAGAAATAAGAAAGGCTAGAAAGAACCAGTTCTATTGTAGTAGGGTGTAGTAGGGTATTACTGAATAGATGAGTAAATAATCTTCCTTGAGATCAACTGATTCTAAGTAGGGCCTTTAAGAAGAACTTTTTATGCCTTGAAGAGCTTAAGGATAGGCCAAATTTTGGCCAAATTTCTCTGGCCTGAGGGAAGGAGAGAAACTTTAGTAAAATTTGGTCAAATCATATATTAATATTTTGGTCACGGTGTCCTGTGTGTACAAACATTTCAGCTAATCAGTTTTGAGGCAATGAATGCTATGTTTCTGTAATGATTTTAGGAATAGTTTCCCAGTTCTTTAATCACAAACAGCAATTTATTCACTTCACCTGCGCAAACCCTATTTTTAAACCCACTTGCAATTATAAGAGGTAAAAGAGGGAGATTTGGCTTTAGATATGCAATAATCTCAGCTGTGATTTGACCAAGTCTCAGTATTCCTTTAAAAAATACACCAAGAACTACAGTGAAGGGCGTAGAGTAAGTTTAATTGAGAGTCAACAATGATATGATCCATGTAATCCTATGAGCCAACACTCATGTACAGATGAGAAATCATGTCACTTTTATCTTGCCTCTCTTTATTAACTTCCATAACCCATTTCCCTGATACACAAACTCTATGGCAAATTCTTTCCCATACTGCTATAACAAGCCACTACGATTCTTATTTGTACTTTTATTTATGTCAACTGCATTGGTTCTTAATCAACTATGATAAACCATTTTCTTGCTTCTGCTTAATCAGTCGTAATTCAGTGACAACAAATAACATGTACTGATTATTTACTATATGTATCAAAAACCAGTCTAAGCAATTTACATATATTAGCTCCTTGAATCTTCATAAAAACTCTATGAAGCAATTATGCTTATCTATATTTAAAAATGAAGAAACTGAGATGCAAAACTCACCAACGGTCACACAGTTAGTAAACGGTGAAACTAAAATTTTAAAATATATAGACTGCACCAGAGCTTTTACGTGTAAATACTATACTAGTGTATGCAAGTAACTTTTGTCAATTAAAACAGAAGTCAGCACAGCATTTCACAGTTTATCTCATTTAAAAACAGGAAAAATAAGCATTTTTAAACACACTCACTTCATACAGGTCCTCAAATCTCCAATGCCTTCGTTCCTAAATGAACACACATATCAAGTGTTCCATATAAAAGTAGTTAATTTACCTAATAGGATGACATAAACATATTTTATATGTAACTGATTTATCAGTTTCATTAACAATTACCTTAAGTTTTGTCTTAAAATACCCTAAAATTCATGAATATCTTTTCGTAAATGCCTCTGGGAAAATTCCTTGCACATGTGTTTTCCGGATCTCTCCTAGTGTGCTGTCCTATAATTATTTGAATTAGAACAGGTAAACAGCATTTCAAAGACACACTTAAATATATAAAATTAAAAAGAAAATGGTTGATGTCAAATGACAGAAAAGGTACCAAACACAATTGAAAATCAATGAAATAGAAACAATATCCAAAAAACAGATTAATTCTCCCAAATCGTGTCTGATTGAGAGTATGACATAAATTTTTTATTCTAACTGTGAGCTAATAAAATATAGATTTGAAATACCCTGCTTAAATTGAGGATATATAAAGCCAGGAAAATCAAGGGTATTCAAACTTCAATTAATAATTTTAATCATAATTGAGAACCTTGAAAACCTAGGAGGGTTCACTTTTTCTGTGACTCACTTAGAAGAAAATTGTGATATCTGAATTCTGAAAATAAAGCG